>NC_044563.1:107741099-108042599 GCF_007565055.1 Rhinopithecus roxellana
ATTTTATTTCTCTCTCCTGTAACAGTTTAGGACAGGTGGGTAGGATTTGTTCCATGAAATGACCCAGGGATTCAGGCTGCTGGAGTTTTCTATCATCCTAAGCACATGGCCTCCATGTCTGGGTCTAAGGGAGTTGTTCTAATGATTCCCAATTTCCAGCCAGGAGGAAAAGGATAAAAAGCATATAGTGCATGTGTCTTAAGGATCTGACCCAGAAGTGGCACATACCAGTTCCCCTCACATCTCATTGGCACAAACTTAGTCAAATGACCATACCCAGCTTCAAGGAAGACTGGGATGTAATCTTTATTCTGGCTGGCCATAGAGTAGCTAAAAATTCTACAGCTATAGAAAGAGCATGTTTATTGTTTTGCTGTGTGTGTGGGTGTGAGTGTGTGCATGGGTGTGTGGGTGTTGGTGCCTCTGAGTATTTTCTAATTTTTCTACTATGAACAAAAAAACTAAAAACTATACTTATATTTGCAGAGGCAAAAAAACATTTCTTCTAACGAAGTTTCTAATCCTCAATCTAGGGAGAATACCTACATGCATCTTCTTCCTTCTTAAAAAGTTTTTCCTGGAAATAATGAAGAAGGAGGAAAAATATATATATATATACACACATAGATATACACACATATATGTAATTTTACATTTTTTTCTTTTCTTTTTTCTTTTCTTTTCTTTTTTTTTTTTTTTTTTTTTGAGACAGAGTCTCGCTCTGTCGCCCAGGCTGGAGTGCAGTGGCGCGATCTCGGCTCACTGCAAGCTCCGCCTCCCGGGTTCACGCCATTCTGCTGCCTCAGCCTCCCGAGTAGCTGGGACTACAGGCGCCCGCTACCTCACCCGGCTAATTTTTCATATTTTTTAGTAGAGACGGGGTCTCACCGTGTTAGCCAGGGTGGTTTCGATCTCCTGACCTCGTGACCCGCCCGTCTCGGCCTCCCAAAGTGCTGGGATTACAGGCTTGAGCCACCGCGCCCGGCCAATTTTACATTTTTTTCTATTGTAGGTCAAGATTCTCTTAATATTTAACTTTGATGTCCCTCTTTTAAATCACAAATAATTACCCTAATCATAAAATTCTACTCTTGTGTAAGTCTTTAAACCTACCAAGTACCTTTGTGTATGAAATATACAACAGAAAAGTTACCAGAAACAGCGAAATGATTGGAGGGGCATTTCCTGAAAGTACAGGCAATGCGATGCCTCCACAGCCTGGGTGGTCTCCCTAGTTTCTTGTCTGTGCACTTGCTAATGGCAAAACACTCACAAAGAACACAGTTCTGGCAGCAACAGACAGAAGTAGCAAGGACATTCCCCTGTGATGGAGTAGCTTTGACCTATAGGCACATGCACTATAATCCTTCAGAATTGGAACAGAAAGTGTGCTGAACTAAAGCCCACCCTAAAATTCTGTAAGCTATAATATCCTAGCCTCTGTATCAGCAATCAGCAAGATCATAATAAAATTATTCCTATAACCCATCATACTTTTTCACTGTCAAAATGCCTTTTAAATAATGGTGACATTCAACAAAAACGTCATATTTAAAGTAAAATAATTGTTCTTATGCTTTGAGTGGGGTGGGGAGTGTCACAATTTCATGAAAGCTATAGACCTTATTCATAGAAAAAATATCATATATGCAAAAATGGGCACAAAATGTTGAAAAATTCGTTTATCTCCCTAAACTCCTCCCTGATTTCATTTAGAGTAAGAAACTATTTCTCAAAGCTGGTCTGAAAGTCCAAGTTCCTGATCTGCACACTAGTAGAACTACTGAATCTTGGGGCAAGATCCCTAGGAATCTGCTTTTTGATAAGTACCTTCCAGGTGATTTGTATATAAGGTAAAATTCCCAAGTAAAGATTCCATGAAGTAAAGTCTAACAATGGTAATTAAAAAGAAGAATCTGATACTTTATCTTTTGTCGACGCATGTAAATACATTTGCCTGATGATTGTGTGTAGACATAGTATTGCGTCCATCCACCAGAGGCCAGTGTGGGATCATTCCCTGAATTGTACTCTTACATCATACAATATACCACGTACATGTATACAATACAATATGTACTACAAATAGTTGGTTTTAACTACTTTAAGAAATGGGGTATAAACAACTAACACGGTAGACAATATTTTACATTTTTTATATTTACATTCAAGATTCCTTTCATATTTAACCTTGATGTTTTTCTCTTTCATATTAGAGAATTAGAACCCCTCATCATAAAGCTTTACACATGAGTGTTTAAAATTTACCAAATACTTTCATGTATATTTCATCAGATTCTCACCATAACCATTTGAGATATACCAAACAGGCAGAATCAGCCCTGATTTACAGATTGACAGAGTAAGTGACAGGCCTGTGGTCTTAAGAAATTAGTATATGCCTGGACTAGTCCCCAGGTCTTCTGACTCCAAGGATAGAAGTGTCCCTTCCCATTACACTGGCCCTGCCCATAACAAAATGAGAACTATAAAAACAATAAAGTAAATTATTTATAAAACTAAATATTTGCGGCCGGGCGCGGTGGCTCAAGCCTGTAATCCCAGCACTTTGGGAGGCCGAGACGGGCGGATCACGAGGTCAGGAGATCGAGACCATCCTGGCTAACACGGTGAAACCCCGTCTCTACTAAAAATACAAAAACTAGCCGGGCGAGGTGGCGGGCGCCTGTAGTCCCAGCTACTCGGGAGGCTGAGGCAGGAGAATGGCGTAAACCCAGGAGGCGGAGCTTGCAGTGAGCTGAGATCCGGCCACTGCACTCCAGTCCGGGCGACAGAGCGAGACTCCGCCTCAGGAAAAAAAAAAAAAAAAAAAAAAAAAAACTAAATATTTGCAACCTAAAAGATTTTCCTTCACCGTAAGATCATGCCCTATTGCCTACCTGCACAAAGTTGCATCTACTCAAGGCAACCTCTTTAACTCACCTACATTGTGAAAGTTAGGAGTAATTTTTCCCTCTTTTTAGAAAAGTAAATACTTCTTATAAGTTTTCAAACTCTCTAAAGTAGAATAACATCTGCTGAACACATTTGTAATAATATAGGACTCAGACATTGGCATGTTGCATTAGAGCAGTTCAAGAGGAGACCTAAATTATACATGTCTTTCACATTCTCTCATTTTTTTCAGGAAACTCCAGGACAGCCTTCCCCCATCCCCCCCCCCCAAAATAGAGCTTAAAGTAAAATAAGAAGGAAAAAGTCTGAAAATTCACTGTTCTAATCATTCTTATTTTATTAACTCATAGAGTATTTATTAAATCTAAAACTGAGACCCCAAAACCAATGGCAATATTCTGGATATGATGTTAATCAATATTAGGCAAACAGTTGATATTGTCTTACCAAATCAACCTCTAACTATACAATCTATAAACATATAAACATATAGATTGCTATTCTGCCTTCATACATTTAGAGCATTTGGGAATCACACCATCCTTTATAAGCAGATTGCAGCAGGAATGACATATCAGCTGATGAATTTTTCTAGGGTAGGGACCCTGTTTTGTTCATCTGAGTATTCCCAGATTCTAGCTCAATGCTTAAAATACAGAAGGAACCGTCAATACCAAAATGACCTCAACATTAGCAAGAAGACCTGGATTGACACTATAATTAGGGACTAAACTCAACACTCAGAATTAGATGACTCGCTACAACCCCAATTTTCTAAATAGTAGTTAATATACAATAAAATCGAATACAAAAGGCAAGTTAAGTCTGGAAAACACATGAAAATGGTATAATGATTCCTCTCTGTGCTAAGGATGCATGAACTGCAAGAAGAGTGAGCTGATGGGCGTCACTTAAATCTACCTCCTCTGGAATGAATCCAAATTAAGGGGAAAAAAAGACACTAAAAACCACAAACTAGACAGATTGTGGTTTGATTTTCATATAAAGGTTTGGTTAAAATAAAGTTTCCTGTTTGTATCCCTTTGGGTTTAGCTGACCATTTCAAAGAAAATATTATTGTTTCACGGCTAAAAGAACATTTTGCTAAAACCATTCAGATCTGAAACATGCCCATTCAATTGAATCAAAGGACACAGTCTTATGATCACCTCAGTTTCAAGTGGAACAATTGACCCTTTTCCTTCAAGTAATGATACACTTAGCAACAAAGAATAAAAATAATGTCTCAAATTAAAGAGAAATGCATATAAAACAAATATGCACCCACTTAATACTGTTTAAGTTGGCTATTTAAAGATTGATAATGACCACCTTAAAAGTTTATTTAGCTATTAGTAGCTCTCTTCCATTCTGTAAAAGTTTAAAATCCCATTTGTCTACAAAAGTTCAACTCTCTAATTTATATGTACATATAAAATATATCAAATATATATAAATTGAAAAGATGTGTATCTTTTCAAGTAAATCAAACAATTTTATTCTTTTCAAAGAATCAAAGAAAATGATTATTTTATTTGTAGGAAAAATAAATATTTTTAATTCCGATGTCTTCACTGAGAAAGCATATTAGAAAAGATATTTATTGGAACAAAATACTATGCATTAAAAACACTGCCAAAAATAAATTTAATGATTATAATTCAAAATGTCATACTCATTTAAATACATTTTCTTTCCTTATCCAATTACATGTTAACTACAGCAATCACAAAAAACAAATGATTATCTATGGACCAAATATTCATGTTGAAATGAATATGAATTATAACAACTTCAGCTGAAGGTTTATGCTAATATATCTAAAACAAAATGGCTTGATCAGCTCAAAATCTGTCATAATTTGAAAGGGGAAATTTCCTTCTGCAACTGAACCAGCAATTTTTTGTGTGTTTCATAATTTGTCAATTTGTTCCCTAAGTGTAGTGATTTAGTGATGACAAAAGAAATACAGAAACAAATGAAAATTGCTTAATTACAGCTTGCAGATGTTCCCCAAAGAGAAAAAAACAGGTTAATGCTGCTGATGCTGTTTCTTCCACAGGACTCTGCTATAAATTAGTTCACTTCATTCAATATTTTTTTCCTTCAGTGTTCTATGTGATGTTTGATGTTATGTTGTGATAAAGAGATTACATACACATAGTTACTGAATTTATGATCAATATAAAACTATCAACATTTTTTCTTACCCTTTTACTCTTTTTGGCAATACTAAAAAACACATCAATAAAAAGCTTTAAAATAACATCGCTTCCTTACTCGCTCCCTTGGGATGCAAGATTAATTAATTTTTTCTTTATTGCCTAGTTCCTTTTATTAGCAAGTCCTTATGTCTTCTGCAAATTTCTCTCGAGGTAACATTATCCCCATGGCCTATGTCCCATGGCCTATGTCTTCAGTTAAAGTAAGTTTATTGCTATTTGCTGTGATATTTTCAATTATCTTCTCTTTACTGTTAAATTCACATTTGCAAAAACGCTTCCCGAGTTGTCTTTTTTTTTCTTAATGTGGCTAACGTTAAAAAGGAAACAGAAAGGCACTGCAAATGGCCTGTGAACTAAAAACACCACTCAATATTCAGTAGGGAATTAAATGACTGATAACAACAGCACAGCAAATGCGGCTTCAGTGCCACCTGGAAGCATAAAGCTGGTCAGTTCGTTTCCAACTTCCTCTGACAGGCAATCTGCCAGTTGCAAGGGTATCAAAACAATGTTAAGACCTCTGGTGTCTATCTAATACACGACAAAAAATAACTGCAAAAGGCTACACAGCAAGGATTATTTTTCTTGTTGTGTTTTCTTTTATGAGAGAAAGCTGTTTCTATGTTCTACTGAAATTCCTTTCCTGCTCCGAAATTGGTAAGAGGGCCAGCTGCTTTCTATATTTTTCTCTGTGGTATTTTTCTACAGCAGATTTTAAATTCATTCTTCAGATTGGGAAAAGCCTCTCTTTGTACCCTCATGGAAGTTTAAAGATGCATTGCTAATGTTCAAATTCAAAATAGCTTTGGGGACCAAGATGATATGTCAACTTCGGAAATGTGTTGTTTTATGTGCTGTCACCGGTTTCATTTTTAATTATATTTTTTAGAAGCTGTCAAGTATAAGTAGTGATATTCTTTTGGCTGAAATGACAACTCAAAATTTATCAGTCCAGAAGTGTAAACCAAATCCCAACCCAAGATTCTAAGCTCTTGACAGAATGAGTACTCAATAAGGAAAAAAAAAAAAAAAAATTTAAAAGACTCCCGAAATGAGAACTGTGTAACTTTGAAGAAGTCACTTGGCCTCTGTAGGCCACAGTATCTCCCAGGCACAATACTTGTGATTCTTCCTTGATTCTTTCTTCTCCCTAATCCTCTGCCAGTCACCCGTTACTAAGTGCTGTCAATCATTCCTTCACTGGCAGCGTCTCCTAGGCCCTTTTGCTTTCCATTTTCTCCCCCACTACCCTAGTCCAGACCTCCAGCGATGTACTTCTGCTTAGCCCCCGGCTAGTCTCCCTGACTTCAGATGTTTTCTCTACCTCTTTCTTTGCTCTACCTTTCAAAATCACAAGCAGTGTGTATTACTGGGTTTTGATTGCTTGTTTTAAAATTCTACTATGGTTCCCAGTTACATAGTATATCAAAATCCAAACTTGAGCATCATTACACAGCCTCCTTTTCAGGCTCTCCTTTCTGTGCCATCCACTGAATGTGGGTGTTCCTCAGGGTTGTACCTAAGGCCCTCCTGTCTGCCAGCCTGTCATTCTGTATTCTCTTTTCTTTTCATTGCATTTATTCAGCCAATATTTAAGCATCTACTCATTCTGCCCCACCAGGCACTGCTTTAGATACAAGTGTAATAGTGGTGAAAACCCACAAGACACTAGCTGCATGGAGTTGATACTCTAGAGAACACAGGTTAAGTGTATTTTGAGGTAGCACATCCATTCCTGTTGGCATATATTATCTACACAGCAGTGACCCCAGGTCTTGAGAAGAACTGCCCGATGCCCTAAGGAAGGCAGAGAACAAAGTGGTTCAGGGTGTGGGCTTTGAAATCACACTGACTAGGCCCATAGTCCAACTCCATCTCTTCTTATGAGGACAGCAGTCATATTGGGTTAGGGTCCATCCTTATGACCTCATTTAACCCTAATTAGCTCTTTAAAGGCTTCATCTCCCAATACAGTCCACGTTGGGGGTTAGGGCTCCAACAGGTAAATTTGGGAGGCACACAATTCAGTCCATAACAGCAAGTTACTTAACTTTATGCCTTGGTTTCCTCATCTGTAAGTTAAAAATAATAAAATGATAAAAATTAAAACTCACTAGATCATTATAATGATTAATCGAGATGATACATGTGAAGTGCTAAGCATTAATCCCTAGAACTTAATGCTATCAGTAGTAATATTAGACTTGTTTTGTAATAATCTCTCACTCACAGATGTTGCTGTGAGAGAGGTATAATTGTACAGAGGAGGATCAGATGTCTGGAGTTTGAATCCTTGACCTGACCTCAGGCAAATTATTTAATCTATAATGACTTTCAGTTCCCTGAGCTATAAAAAGGAAGAATAATAGCTAATTCTTTGCATCATGGTGGCAATTAAATAAGTTACTCGAGACAAATACTTAGTAAATATATCCATAAGTGAATCTAAAATAAAGAGCACTAGACAGCCTCTGCCAACTCTATAATTTAAAAAGAAACATACTTTAAGCAATTATCTGATATTTTAAAGCAGTACAGACAGTCCTGCTTTTTAACAGACTGCATTATGAGAATCTGTAGCCTAAATCAGTGGTTCTCAAAACTAGTGGTATATCAGAATCACCTAGAGAGCCTAAAGAATATAACAATTTTAGACTCCTTGCTATAGTTTCATTTAATAAGCCAAAAGCCTAGAAATCTATACTTTTATTTTATTTTATTTTTTTTTTTTTTTTTTGAGACGGAGTCTCGCTCTGTCGCCCAGGCTGGAGTGCAGTGGCCGGATCTCAGCTCACTGCAAGCTCCGCCTCCCGGGTTCACGCCATTCTCCTGCCTCAGCCTCGCGAGTAGCTGGGACTACAGGTGCCCGCCAGGTCGCCCGGCTAGTTTTTTGTATTTTTAGTAGGGACGGGGTTTCACCATGTTAGCCAGGATGGTCTTGATCTCCTGACCTCGTGATCCGCCCGTCTCGGCCTCCCAAAGTGCTGGGATTACAGGCTTGAGCCACCGCGCCCGGCCGAAATCTATACTTTTATAAAAGTCTGTCATCACAAAAGTCTTCCTGATATTCAGCCAAGTTTGAGAACTACTTGTCTATAGTAGAGCTGCTTACATATGTGGTTTTATGCTTTCAAGTAGACATGGTAAAAAATAAATATGCAAATAAAATGTAAAGTTAATTTTAATAATTTATTTTATTTAAAGTAATTTTCTAAAATATTATCAGTCAAATATAGTCAATATAAAAATATTAAGATATTTTACATTCTATTTTTATACAAATCTCCAAAATCCAGTGTACGTTTATGCTTATGGCATGTCTCAATTCAGATCGTAAATTTTCGTCAGAAATATTTGATCTGTATTTAGATTTCATAAAATTTACATTTAAAAAAATGGATTCACCTACCCAAGTTGTTCCAAACACCTTTTAAAGTTTTCTAATAAACGAATACCAGTTTTTTTATTTAAATTTAAATTAATTTAAAGTAATTAAAATTTAAAATTCTGTTTCTGGATAGCACTAGCCATGTCTCCAATACTCAATAGTTGCATGTTGCTAGTAGCTACTGTGGTGGACAGTGCAGGCCTGTATGATCACAAATCATACGGTTACTACACCACTCATGAAATCTGTAATGCTGGAAAAGCACTGGCATCGCTCCTTAAATAACTCAATGTGAATTAAGTAAATATAGATTAATTTCTCTATGATTTTACAATATTATTAAAATCTGAGAAAAACTGAAACATATTCAGTGGTTTTGAAACTCTGAGAGTTTGGAACTATCAAAGGCCAGCCCTCCACCAATTTATAAAGCCACAGGCATAGCCATTTGTCCTGAACATTCAGACACACAATGTTCTACCTAATAGGAAAATCAATTCCAATATTAACAAGTATGAAAAGAAAAAGGGAGGTTGAGTTGACAGGAATTTTTTTCAAAGATATGTTAAAAGAACAATAAAATGCTAAAAGCACAAAGTATTGCAAGTGAAATGAGAATAGCATAAAGAAAACTAGGAACGAAATTACACATCAAAATCTGAAATAAAATCTTTGATCTACACAGAAGAAAACAGGTTAAAGTAGACAAATATGGCAGTGAATAGAAAGCTGTTATTATGTGGCAATATAAAAACTCTAGAATCACTTGGAAAGCTGGATGCTAGGCACGTGAGAGAGAAACAGATTTGGAAATAACTACTGTAACTCCTGACAGTTACCATATGTAATAAAATGGAGTTGAAAAGATTTAATGTCAATTTCTAAGTCATTGGCTTCTTAATTATACAATTTCTGTGTGACAGCAACATGAGCAGTAACTACCACTCTAAAAGGTGGGAGCAAATGCTTCGCAAATGGGATCATGTTGTAATCCTGGTGTGGAAGAAAATTAAAAGAAATTGCCTTTTTCTTTCAGCAGTTTAGAAGTAACTCTAAACTTTACTAAAGCAAGGCTACATATTCGTCTTGAAGATGTATTGTTTAAAGGAGATAGAGATATATCAGTACTAAAATCAATGCAACCATGACCCAAAGAACCATCACTAGCGTAGGCATTTTAACATCTTTCAGTTTCAGCTCTTTTCTGTCAAACTTTCCTGGTTCTACTTAATGTCTTGAAGCCCAAGGCAACTTTGGGTTCAGTAGTTATCCCAGACTCATGTCAAGCAGCCCCTCTGATGACTAGACTTTATTGCCCTTCCTCCAACCACAGGCTAGGTGGCCCTCCTATAAACTCTCAGTCTCCACTGTGATACTTATCATGCATTAGTCTAATTTCCTGCTTGCTTATTTATCTCTATCACTGGATTATGAGTGCTTGAGAACACAAACTATATTTTATTTACTTTTTAATCTTCAGCACCTAAAATGATATCTGGACCATAACAAGACACAGATTTAATGAATTAATGAATTAATAAAAAATCAAATATAAGTATTTACATCAGTGTTTCTATAACCTAGAAAACATGATAGCAATATGACAGGCAAGAAGAAAGAATCCTTTTTTCCTTTTAAACAGATATTCTAGAAATTCCCATAAATTAGTTACATTCACAGAGAAACTGAGATACAAAAGATTGAAACTTAGCTGCTTATCTTTATACACAATGTCAACAATATAACGATATCTTTACCAACTATTAAAAAAAAATCTGCATGCTAATTTTCTAATACATATCTTACAATTTGATTTACCCTCCTGAACGGAAGATACTACTGAGAATTCACTTATAATTGGCCGTTTAAAACTAATAATTAATGTCTCTTCAAACATTTTTATAGAACATTGTCTTTACTATCAAACATGTACCACGGTTTAAAAACCTAGTTGCTCTAAAAAAGAAAAAACTACAAAATGTGATCAACAAAAATGTACTGTAGTGAGAATTATGCTATAATATTAACAGTTTCCAAATGTTTTCCAAGAGTCTGAGGCAGTAATGAGAATTTCTTTCAACAAGACTATAATTTAATTTTTTCCAGAGAAATATTTTTAATAGGATTACTGACCCTTTTAACATTCTTGGAAAGAAAATGAATCCCATAAGCATTCTGGTGTATAACTATTACAAAAATAAATAGAACAGTCAATCAGTGGAAATGGTAATGGACTTGAGAAACTAAACTTACTAAAGAAATGTACATAAGTATGCATGGTGATAGCCACTTTAACAGAGAAAAGGCTCAGTGTATATCAACAAAACAACTAAATACACTGAGACAAATGAAGGGCCTGGAAAGAAGCAGGGAAAATGAGAATTTTGGAAATACAGCTTTACTGTCTTTCTTACACAGAACTAACCACATTTACCTTGATCAATTCTGCTGGCTATCACTCAACTCTTAGGCCTGTCCCTAAGTCCTGGTTTCTCAGAAGGTATTTAAATGTTTCAAGGGAAAAAAGGACACTTACTGATTTAAGAGACATTTTTACACCACAACTCTTTGTGCTTTAAGAGGAATTTTTTCAGGTCATTAGTTTATAATGTGCACTGGTGCCTAGGGATATTTTGAAAGAAAAAAAAAAAAAAAAAACTAGTATGCTTGAAGATGCAGTTTATGGGACCTGCATCATCATTTATTTCAGTTCAATTTGGGGCCCAAAACTGAACCCAAAATGGAAGTTATCACATCTACAACAGTTTTTTTCTCAGGATGCAATGATCATACTGGAATTTGAACACAGAGTAAGACCCCTTTTCACAAAAGTAAATGTATTATAACCCCCTAAATATATCAAAGTCCTTGCAAAAAGTTTTTATTCTTCTAGGGTACAAAAATAAAGTCAGTCTTACAAACGATGTCCAAAATAACATGAATTATCAAAATGTCATTAGCATACCAAAATTCATTAATTCTGCCAATTTTACCCTTGTTTCCACCACCCCACCAAAGCCATTCATACTGCTATGTTTAGGTCCAGAAAACGCAAACAAAATTATCAGTCTCGAACAAAGCAGGTATCTTCCTAAACCCAGGTTCATAGACTAAAAGATAATTTGGTCATTCTCAAGATTAATTTGATCTACATATCATGTCCAAACAGATCATTCAGTCAGTCCCAAAGTTAACTAGCTAGTTCCTAAATTTTTCATTTCCACTAAGTATAAACAAAACCACCACATCTATGTTTTTTAAGTGTAAATGAAACAGATATCAATTATATTATATCTTGCCTGATAAAAGAAACAGGTTAGAATCACATTTTCTTTTCATTATAACTACTACTCCTCTTTTATATTTATACATTATAACTATAATTTCATTATAGCTACTACTCTTCTTTTACTTTTCTTTGGTACACATGAATCATTACTCAAATCACGAAGTCTGGTATCTCAACAGTGTCATGACCTCAGAGATTATGGAACTCCCTGTTCTCACCCTTAGGTACACATTAGAAACACCAGAGGAGGTTTTATAAAATACGAATCCCTTGATCCTAGCTGAGCTTCAGAGTGGGCTCTGATGTCGATACATTCTAAAAGCAAGTCAGGTGAGTCTAATGCGTAGCTAGGTAGAGAACCAGTGGTCTCAAAAATGTGGATCAATGACCCAGAAAGGATCAAGGTTGAGAGCAAGCCGATGGCAATCTGAAGCAGAATCCAGAAGGAAGATAACAACTCAAATGCCACTGGAATGAATGAAGCAGACAATGTAAGCACACATTTTTAGACTGTGTGAGTACCAGAGAGCACGACAAACTAAGGAGCTCACTGGGCAAGGGCTCCTGAGCTCTAGCTGACATTGCCATGAGGAAGTAACAGATATTCTCACTGGATCCCACCCAAAAAAAAAAACACAAATCAAGATTTTCATGTAAAATTACCCAACTTTCAAATGTTGGCCCAATTACTAAAACAATAACACTGGATGAGAGAAACAAATAATGAAAAACACAACATGGGTTTGGCCTCATCTCATCCAGTCTAAAGGGTTGTTTCCACTGTACAGAAACCACAACAGGAGCAGCAGCAGCAGCATCACAACAGCAATACCAATACCTAACACTCAGTAAGTACTTATTATGTATTAGTCACTATACTAAGAGTTTCACATGGATTATCTCAATTAACCTTTCTCAACCTTCGAGAGAAGTACTATTATTATTCCCCTTTTACTCGAAAACTACCCCCGCCCATGATCACATGGCCAGTAAGTGGTGACCCCAGGATCCAGAAGTGTGCAATGTAATCCATCGTCTATACTATGCTATTTCTCTTTGAAATTTTTTAAAATAGGCTTTTAACAACCTCTACTCTTTGCATTTGTCTTTCTTAAAAAATAAAAGGATTATACTAAATGATTTCTCAAGTCATTTTTAGTTATCAACTTCTGTGGCTCTGACACCATCACATAACTCTTGGATGTATGAAGACTAGTATTTATATCATCAATAACATCAGGGCATTGGTCACGAGTGCCCTAGTAAGAATTACCTGATAAACGAATGGAATGAATGTTCACTAAACAGTCTTTCTTAAGAGGCAGCAAAAACATAAACTTATAATAAAATTATTTATCTCTATTGCTGCAGAAAGTTTACCTCTCCATTTTACCTTGTGAACGATGAGCAAAAGCGTTCAAAAATTCTTCATCATTTGTTTGCTCATGACAATTAAGGAATTTATCCAAGACTTCTTTGATTAACTGATCTTCATTCATTATTTCCAATCCTGACACATGGGCAGACATTTCTATTCACGAGGCCACAGTATCTGCAAGACAGAAAAATACCAGCTAGAGAGCAACAGGCAATATCAGCCCCTTTGAAAATATTCTGGATGGGTAGGTTGAAAAATCCCAAGGCTCCAAAAGAAAGATCAAGAGAGTTACTAGAGCAACGACCTCTAGTTCAAGAGATCAGAGTTTTATTCATATCTTTGCTGCTGAATTGTTAACTATCACAATTTTATTTTTTTGCTTCAGTCTTCTCATTACTATCTTCTTAATTCATAAGAATGTTGTCATATATTCATAAGAATATTGTCACCCAATTACACAATTAGAAATTCAAAGTCTTTCAAGGAAGGAGGAACTTTAAAGAGTACTCAACTAACCACCCATCCAATGACAATAGCTTAGTGACTTATTTAGCAGTTACTGTGTACCAGGTGCTGTTCTGAGCAATTTTTTTTGTTAATTATCATAACAGTCCTAGATAAGGTCACAGAGTCAACACACAGAAGTGCCAGAAGTCTGATCCTAGAAACCATGCCTTTAAACACTTCGCTATCCGTCACTCTATTCTCTGGGTGACCTGCCCCCGCCCCCCCACCGGCCCCTGCCTTCCCTACTATCGCTGACAAAAGTTGATTTGCCTGTGCATCAACACATCCAGGGACTGGTAACTCTGAACATTCCAAAAAAGCCTTTGCACAGCTCTGTTAAAAACTTTTTAAATTAAGCCTAAATCTGTCTCTCTGAACCCTATCCTAACTGGTTTCTGAGCCCCTAAGGTTGTACTGAAAAATTTCAGTCTTTCTTATACATGACATCTCTTCAAATATTTGAACAAGGTTATACTGTCCTTTGTCAATCTTCTGATTTCATTCACTGAAACAAATTTATTTTTCAAAACTCAGCTCAGAATTCTGTTTCTCTCTGAAGACTTATCCTTCCATCTCCCACTACTGCAGGAAGAGTTAATCTTAATCTATCTGTGCTCATTCTGTACTAGGGTCTACTGTTAAATTTATCGTGCCATATTGGAAATAGTTGTGTACATTTCTCTGTTCTCTACTGGACTCAGAGACATAAAAGACAGAGTCCACATCTCTTCATCTTTGTATCCCAAATGCTTGATAGCTCAGGATGTGGCATAGAGCTGGCAGTCAATCAATATTGAGCTAACATTACTCATTCAGCAGTACAACAGTCAAGTATTGCTAGAAGCTGGCAAAACACTAAATTTTACTTGCTCAATTATTTCACCCGTGCCCTATACGACATGGTTTCAAGTCCTTAAATCCTCCTGATCAATCTATCTGGAAAACATTTCACACTGACTGCACCTCTTTGTATATACCATCCACAACTGAACACAAGACTCCAGATACGATGAGATTAGACTAACTCACATTCTCAATATTCCACTCATGCTATACAGCTAGCGCTCACATTCACACTGGTAGTGGCCATTCCACATTGTCATTCATTTAGCACAGTGTTAACCAAACACCTGTCAGCTGAAACGCAATGCCTCAATCCAAGCACAGTTTGGACTTCATTTTCACTTAGGATATTTCACCTTGTTAAACTCCATTCATTCGTATAAAGTATTCTTCTTACATAGCTTTGAGAAAATCATCTACAGAAAGCAGATATGTAATTACTGCCTAAGTAGCCAGTATACTACATGGGGTACCATAAAAAAGTAGGGGTTTCTCCAATACTGTAAGAAAGGGAGAGCACCAAGCTTCCTTCTATCTGAAACAAGAGTACACATTTGTTAATTTTTTCTCCCACTTTTCCTTTATACATTTACCATTTTAAAAATACGAATAGCATGTGTATGATACAAAATTATAGAAACCTTTAAGTATCTCCTGACTCTGCCAATTCCCAACCATCAGAGGTAAATGCTGTCAAGAGTCTAAAGAATGTACTTCTAAATCTTTCCCTATAATGTTTATAGAGAATAATAGATTTTTTCTAAAAGTGGAACCATATTATATGTCATTCTTTACAGCTTTAATTTAATAAGTTATCATGGACATATCACCACTTTAGTATATGCAGATCTAGCCTATTCTGTCAAACAGCTGTATAGTCACAGCCCAGCTCTGCCACTCACTGTGTAGCACTGGGCAAGTTACTTGACCTCTCTGGGTCTCTGTTTCCCCGTATCTATAAAAAGGGATTACATCCCAGTACTTTGGGAGGCCGAGGCGGGTGGATCACCTGAGTTTGGAAGTTCGAGACCAGCCTGAACAACATGGAGAAACCTCATCTCCACTAAAAATATAAAATTAGCCAGGCATGGTAGCACATGCCTGTAATCCCAGCTACTCGGGAGGCTGAGGCAGAAGAATCGCTTGAACTTGGGAGGCAGAGGTTGTGGTGAGTCCAGATCGCACCATTGCGCTCCATCCTAGGCAATAAGAGCGAAACCCCGTCTCAAAAATAAATAAATAAATAAAAGAGATTACAGCTGTACAGGTCTGTATTTCCTTAACCTCAATTCCAAAATACCAAAAAGCTCAGGAAAAAAAAAAAAATTCATAAGATAATGCCCAAATGCATTTGGGGGCAAGACCTGATTGAATTAACATGAGAGTACTTACAGCTTTTATTCTACTCAGCATTACTATTCATATATTTCCCTGTAGAAATACCAGTGTGCTTGCATATAAGGTGCTTTCCCAGAACCAGCCTAGAGATTTTGTATAATATATGGCACATGCACTGATTACCTTTCTAAACTCCAAAAAGTTCTGATTTCTGAAGCACATCTGACCCTGAGGGTTTAAATAAAGAATCGTGAAGCTACACATGCCTCACAAGATTACTATGAAAATTAAATAAGTAGGCATGGCATCTCAAAATATGTTAGCCAGGATGATGATGATGATGGATCAGTCTTAGGATTCTGTCCTTTGCCTACACAAAGACCTGTTATAACTGTGCCCACTCAACTTTGAAGGCAGTGATATTATCTAAAGATAATTCCACATGTATTACAACCCCAGATAAAGCATGGAGTTGTAGAGGACTGAGTAAAAATTAAAAGTGTAGCTGGGTACCAACTTAAAACAAAAGAAACGGTTTCAAGCTATTTGTACCTAAAAAAGTTAGATATATGAAAAAGCATTGGTTATGGCTTATGCACATTTACTTGTAACACCACTAAGGCTTTAGCCATGCAAAGCTGAATAAATTGTGTTTGCAGTAGCTAGACAGTAAATAATGATGAGTAAACTCAAAAGTGGCTATTATTTCACAACATTAGCATGTATACTTCATTACAAGAATTGCAATGTCAATCTGCTTTTCCAGAATTGGAGCCTAGAAAAATTTCAACAGTTTATCAATCTCTTCTTTAAAATCATCTTTGGTAAGTTACTTCAGCAAACAAATACCAAACAGATGCAGCCAGGTTGTGGTTTCCATTTCTGTAAATGTCTTCTCATAATGCTTTAGGAGTGTTAACAGAAATTTCTTTAAACTTCTTTTCCACTTCTCAAATTGGCATATTTTGAGTACTATTCAACACATCTCAGTAGTACTAAAAGCAAACAATTAACAGATTGTGCCAGCAAAAATTCAAAATCCTTCTAGGCCTTTAATTTTATTTGTGTGGTTATCCCAATACAGAGATGACATGCTTTTATTGACTATTTTATTTATTTATTATTTATTTATTTATTCATTTATTTTGAGACAGAGGCTCACTCTTGATGCCCTGGCTGAAGTGCAGTGGTGCAATCTTGGCTCACTGCAACCTCTGCCTCCCAGGTTCAAGCAATTCTCCTGCCTCAGCCTCCCGAGTCACTGGGATTACCAGGTGCCCGCCACTATGGCTGGCTAATTTTTTTTGTATTTTTAGTAGAGACAGGGTTTCGCCATGTTGGGCAGACTGGTCTCGAACTTCTGACCTCAGGTGATCCACCTACCTCAGCCTCCCAAAGTGCTGGGATTATAGGCATGAGCCACCATGCCTGGTCTTACTGACTTTTTAAAGGACTTCTGGAACATCCAGTTTCACAAACTGTCATTATTTGAAGAGTTTAACAATACCCATCTTCAAATTCAGAACTTGCCTTTTCTACAAAAATACAAACCTAATATTAAAAGTCCCCAGGGACTGACAGAACAGATAACCACTTATCAGACAGTCAAGTGGTTTATGCAAATCCTAGTGGTTTTCTAAAAGGAAGCAATGCATTTTCAATTACCATTCACATACTTTTGTGTTTTTATCATGAAGTATTTTTCTAAAAGAAAAAGAGGGGGAGAGAGAGAGAGACACTTGCCTGGATAAGAGAATTCTTTGTTTTGGTTTGGTTTTTATGTTTTAAGGCTTTGAGCTCCACATGAAAGACTCAAAATGTCTTGTGATAAGTAAATGTGTATAAATATCTGCTGGTAAATCACAAGCAACACTTTCACAATCATGGCCCCCAGAAGGAAATACAGGGAACATGCACTGCTCCTTGGACTATTACACTTCACTTGAAGACCACAGGCCTGGTAAGGAACAGGGTTCACTTTTTACCAAGTCACTGAGAGATAGAAAAATCATATAACCTCCCTAAAGTCTTGTTTTCTGCTATCAAATAATGAAGCTAACAACCACCTAAGCCAGTTAATGTTATGTGCTCTCTGAAAGAACATTATTATGAAATATGGTATATGAAATTGTCAGTACTGATTCAGCACATCTTTGATGTTCACCTTCAGATACTTGTTAATGAACTTACTCAAACAAAATGCAACTTTCAGACACAATAGTCGACCTAAAAAAGTAAATCACCACGAGCTTGCTTCTCTGAAAGTGCATAGCGTACTTTTTAACAGCACTAGGGTTATATGTCTGCAAAAAAAAGCGGGGGGGGGGGGCAGGCAGTGGTTCAAAACTCTGAGAGTCATGCAGGTCTATCAAAGCCCACTTACTCAAAATTGTATTCTTCTGCTCAGTAACAATCTACTGCTATACCAAAAGGTAAGATGGGATATTGTCAGAATATTATCACTTTGCCTAAGGAAATAAAACTATCAACATTTGTACTTCAACAATTGTATAAGGTGTGTGTCCTTTTATATTTGTGTAAATGGTCAAATCTCCAAAAGACCAAACTGCACTCTAACTGCAGAGATTTAGTAAGACTGCACAGATGTGATTAGAACAGACCTAATATGAACTGATGTCTTCCTCCTTGACTGAACTACAATTTTGCATCCTCTAATTTTTTTGTCTTTCAGATAATATCAAGAAGAAAGAAAAACATCCAATGAGAAATTCAGATTCTCTGACTTGAGAGAAAACCGAAGGTTATCTAGTCCAATCATAGGAATAAATGAGTATGGGAAAGAAACTTCATGTGGGGTTTCTGTCAACTAATGACTCTATTGATGAGCAGTAACGGGTAGTTCTCTCATCATAAATAGTAATGAGATGCTCATGATTATGAACTTTAAGGCATATCTGAAGCCTCAGGAAATTGAGCACAAAGCAGCAATCTTACCCTGGCAGGTATATTCATGCCTCCATTTGTGCTCCATACCCTAATGACATTCAAAAGGCCAGAGGCTGAGCACGTATTATACCATTATATATTAGAGACCCATCAATACAAATGAGATAATAAAAGAAGAAACAAAAGGAATAAAGGGAAAGCAGAATATAAAACAAAACATCTCTTACAAAATAGAAAAGAACCTACACTCCTTTATTGTTTTTCATCAAGATGAAATAAAACAACATACAATTAGAGCAAAAGTATACACTGCACTTCAAGTCATGAGCTTTTATCAAAAGCCTTTTCTAACACGTAAAAGGCATCAAACTCTTCATTATCACCAAAAAAGTTGATAGTATAAGCATCTAGACTTCTATATATTATTAAATTCCCCTAGGTATATAGCCCTTTTCAGTGAATATTAAAGGAAGTATTTGGAAGGAGGTAGGAAAGGTTTGGGGATTATTGTTGACTACAAAGCTTTAAGAGACAGATGAATTGCATTCCATGCAGCAGTCATAGAAGTATGTCTTACTAGCTATACATTTCTCCTCGACAAATTCTCACCAAAACGAAGACAGCACATCCATCCTAAAAACTGCATATAATTTTTAAAATGTGGGTTCAGATTATAAACAAAGATACCACAAAGTATGCCTTAAGAAAAACAGATCTAGATTCTTCCCTAAAGAGATTTATAATTTACATATTTACATATTCTTTTTTGTTTGTTTGTTTTTGAGACTGAATTTTGCTCTTGTCACCCAGGCTGGAGTGCAGTGGCGCAATCTTGACTCACTGCAGCCTCCACCTCCTGGGTTCAAGCGATTCTCCTGCCTCAGCCTCCTGAGTAGTTGGGATTACAGGCACACACCACCATACCTGACTAATTTTTGTATTTTTAGTAGAGACAGGGTTTCACCATGTTGGCCAGGCTGGTCTCAAACATCTAACCTCAAGTGATCCATCCACCTCGGCCTCCCAAAGTGCTGGGATTACAGGCGTGAGCCACTGTGCCTGACTGTAATTTACATATTCTATACAACACTCCATTTTTGTAATAGCAATAACTCCGATTTTTATGTTATACTATACTTATGCAAGATGTTAACGTTGCAGAAGGCTGGACCAAGGATGCATGAGACTTCCCTATGCATCTTTGGAACCTTCCTATGCTCTTTGGAACCTCCTGTGAATTCATTTTGTGAATCTATAATTATTTTTTTAGCTTAGAAAGGGGAATGGAAACAGAGACTGAATGATAAGTCAATTAAAACAAAAGATATTTAGGAAAAGTAAATTATCACTAAAACTTTACCAAGAATGTTAGAACCAAGTGTGTTGCTTTCCCCCTACAGAAAACTCTGGGAGACAGACTAATACTGATCTATACAATTACATGCATAAACAGAAACTTTCCTCTTGAAAAATTTGCTTCCCTTTCCTGTTCATTCACCCAAGCTACTTTAATGAGGTTTCTTGAGGCTATCATTCATTAAGCCCTGCTGTTCATCATCCGCAGATTGTATAAGACCGGTTTTATTTCCCCAAGTATACTCTTCCTTCTAGCTGTTTAAGTCAATCCAGAAATGTCTGCATTGACTCACTGAGGCAGGTCAAGTAAGTATTAGACTGTTTTCAGTTACACAGCTATTAATTCTATCAAACAAAGAAAAATGCAAACCAGTGAAGCATTTGAACTCTCCCCACTTACTCCCTATTATTTTTTAAAAACAGATTAACTGTGTACACAGAATCTGTAGGATACACTTATAAGACAAATCTCAGGAAATCCATTGTTTTTGAAATCAGAAAGTCTGCCTTTTCACAACCATTTTTCTTTTTTTTTTTTTTTTAAGAATTTACAGTTGTGTGGAATTACAAGTAAACACCATACCTTCACCCCCTAACAAAACTCCTATAAGCACACTAACTGACCTCTAGACATTTATCAAGAAAAATCTGCCATACACGTATTTCAACCATGTCCAAAACTGATCTCCTAGCCTCAGAAATGCTATCAACTATACCAATGAGTTATGGGCAGTAACAGCGAGTAATTCAGTGAACATTTTCTTCAAGACTCCTGATAAAACTGTGAATCCATAAAGCAGTAGGGTTTCTGAGTCAACTTTATAGCTCTATAATCACACAATATTTCAATCATAAAAGATTAGCTCAAACATAATCCCATCCTCACATAAGATACAGTGTCCCACTAACGGTTACTTTATCTATACTGCATACTATGACACAAAGGCATCCACTCTTAATTAAAGTTGTCCCCTTCTCTCCAACTTCCTGAGCCTGTTAGCCACCTGCACAGCGCACAGGACTTTAAACAATACCAAGAAGTCTACTCTAAAGCAAAACCCACACAGCTGGTTAGGAGCAGGTGTAGACCAACCGAACTAAATCACCTAGGAGTTCATTTCTAAGTGTTTCAAAATGCCAGATCTTGCAAATAAAATCAACCTTTATTTCACTTGGCATTCTCTTAAAATAAGTAAGATTTTAGATTTGCTTCCCAGCTATTTTGAATTATAAATCCCTAAGGCTGTGGAATAATAAATGGGCTGTAAGAGGTAATACAGTGCTTCCCCAGCTTCCAATTTCACTCAATACTTTATTTGCAATTTTGCCTCAATGTACAAAACATAACATACACATGCACATACATATACAAATAATTTCTTTTTGCCAATATGGTTTCTATACTCAAAGGTAGAAATTAAGAATCAGGTCAGGTGCAATAGCTCATGCCTGTAACTCCAGCACTTGGGAAGGACAATAGAGGGGGAACACTTTAGCCCAGTAGTTCAGGACCACCTGGGCAGTATAGTGAGACCTTATTTCTACAAAAAATTAAATAATTAGCTGAGCATGGTGGTGTCCATCTGTGGTCCCAGCTACTTGAGAGACTGAGGTGGGAGGATGACTTGAGCCCAGAAGATGGAGGCTGAGTTGAGACAAGATTATGCCACTGCACTCCAGCCTGGGCGACAGAGCGAGATCCTGTCTCAAAAAAAAAAAAAAAAAAAAAAGAATCGCAAACTCCTTCAAACTCCTTTCCTTCTCTAAAAATAAAATATTCCAGTAAATTTTTTTCTAGCAAGAAAAATTTTCCAGCCAAACTCCTCTGAAATTTTTTTTCCATTTTGTTTTCAAGCAAAGAATCCACCTTAAATCAGAGAGCATGAAACTTTCATAGGAAGATACCAGTCATTCTGGTCAGGTGGCCATATCTAATTAATTGCTTTAAATAAAAAATGTCAAGTCACTTGTCATGTTCTTCTCTTGATATCCATCATACTAACTGTAAATTGCTTCCTTCTATATATTTCCTCTTCCTTCCTCTTTTCTTTGTCAGTTTCAGTTGTGGCTCCTATTATGGAATTCATTCAACAGGTCAAACATCTCCCTTTCTAACACAATTTATCTTACTTCCTCAAAACTCTGCCACTTAGTAAAACAGTAATCATTGTCTATGCTTATCCTAATGCTATGAAAAGTTGCCACCGACATTATTTCAAACGCTAGTTAACTCACTGAGTGATAATGAAGTTTAAGCTGTTTCTCCATTTATAAAATGGTGATAGAAATGTTTGAGAGATGCACTACAGTTCTTGAAATGCACTGTCATGAATTCTGCCTCCCTCCAACCCACCATGTCCACAGATCCCTGCAGCTGTGTTAACCTTGTCAAGTTATGCAAACTTTTCTGACCCTGAGTAGTTTGAGTGTAAAAATAAAGAGATTGGGCTTGAGGCTGGCTTCCATCTTTTTTTTCCAATTATGTTTCCTTTTTGGTCCAATTATTATGCCAGGATATCCCATTACTAAGTTTTTATCTTTCCCATAAAATAACGGTTGTTTTACTCTGTAATTTCACTGACTTGTATTCTTTGATTGTATACTGGTTTTTTGAAATTTACAGAAGGATAAATCAATATGTTCTTGTAGGAGTTTGAATTTGATTTTGCCTCAAGGCTTAAAAATGGGCTGAAAAACTTATAATTGTGATTTCTTAATGAACTTCTAAGAACTTTTAAGAAAAGATGAATGTGGCAAGAATATAAGGCATGTTCATCTGCAACCAAAAGTTGCTTCGTTCTACTATCATATATGTTCTTTAAGGCAGTGGTCCCCAACCTTTTTGGCACCAGAGACTAGTTTCATGGAAGACAATTTTTCCATGGACCACAGTGAGGGGGCTGGTTTCGGAATGAAACTGTTCCACCTAAGATCATCAAGCATTAGATTCTCATAAGGAGCACTCAACCTAGCTCCCTCGCATGCGTAGTTTACAATAGGGTTCACACTCCTATGATGATCTAATGCCATACAGCAGATCTGACAGGAGGCGGAGCTCAGGCAGTAAGGCTTGCCAACCTGCAGCTCACCTCCTACTGTGAAGCCCTGTTCCTAACAGACTACTGACCATACCTGTCCTTGGCCCAGGGATTGGCAAACCCTGCTTTAAGGGCAAGACCTGTGTCTGATATTTTTTCTAATTCTCCACATGGCTTTATACATAGTAGATGCTCAATAAATATAGTTTACTATTTTATATTAGTTTCAATGCTGAGAACTTTGGGAGATCAGGGACCTTGTATGAGATCACTGTAAGTCTAATGCTCTCCTAACGGTATAGCAAGGACTTGGAGTCTTAAAACCCATTTTCAAATGTGCTACTAATTTCTAGTCTCCTCAGGAGACAACTACTCGTTCAGCAACTAATTGTTACGCTAAAAATGGCCTGTTAGTAAAATCCAAAGGCTAAAACATGTCTAAACCTACCCATGGCTTCTATTTTTGCATTTCTTATTTTATATTTACAGTGGAGACATCCAATATATCAACTTTATGACAGTTGTCCTTATTGTTGCTCTAATTTCAAGTATCTTATATATAAAACACATAAATAGGTTAGAGAAATAACCCAACATCCTTTTGCAGATTAAAAAAATCATCATGGAAGGCACTAGAAGAGATGATGATGCTGTTTAAAGGATGGGTCGACATTTCAAATGATGAGAATCAACCAAGCAATTGAACTACACACATCTGTTTAAAAAAAAAATCAACCCTGAAAATATACACGCTAAAATTTTGCAAAAAAAATTAAAGTAGTCATCATTAGGTAAGATTTACTGTATACATTCTATATACTAGACATTTTAATCCATTAAGCCTTAAAACAAGGTAGTTACTACTCCCATCTTAGAGATAAGAAAACTGACACTCAAAAAGATCACAACATTGAAACTCAAACCCCGATTTGCCTACATTTTATCACCTCAGCCATATGGAAACTGATCAAATGACCAACAACCGTGGAAGATCAGGTAAATTATACTGCAATTACTTAATGTAATGTTATGCTACTATTAGAAATTATAAGCTGGGCACGGTGGCTCACACCTGTAATCCCAGCACTTTGGGAGGCCATGGCAGGCAGATCACCCAAGGTCAGGAGTTTGAGACTAGACTGGCTAACACAGCAAAACCCCATCTCTACTAAAAATACAAAAATTAGTTGGGTGTCGTGGCATGTGCCTGTTATCCCAGCTATTTGGGAGGCTGAGGTAGGAGAATCGCTTGAACCTGGGAAGCAGAGGTTGCAGTGAGCCAAGATCATGCCACTGCACTCCAGCCTGGGAGACAGATGGGACTCCATCTCAAAAAAAATTTAAAAAGGTAAGAAATTATAAAGGTAATTTTTTGCTATCCAGATCATTGTGGAATATTAATCTCTTCCTTGGCTAAACACTTTACATACATTATCTCATTTAATCTTTTCTCAACAGCTTTGAAGTAAATATTTCTATTATCATCATTTCAGAGACAGAGAAACAGAGGCTTAAGTATTAAGTATTAAGTATTAAGTATTAAGATGACTTTACCTGAAAAAGTAGCAGAGCTAGCAGAGAAAACCAGGTGAGCTTGACCCCAAAGCCCATTTTCTTAATCATTAAACTGTATTATTACACAGTAGCTGCTGATATTAAGTTGGTAGAGGGCCTCGAATATGTATAACTCTTTCCTTCTGAGTCTTGCATTAAAGAAAATGAGGCCACAAAAGAGCACTTCAAAGTTAAAATGAATAGCACTGGTATTAGTGGTCTCTGCTTTAGGACAAATCATTTCTCATTTGATTCAAAATAGTATTTATTTAAACCACAGAAACTGTATGCATTTCTTCTGTGTTTTTCTAAATGTTTTTAATTTTTAAAAATCAAGTTTTGACCAGATTTCTTTTTATCTTTACAAATAGTGAATTGTGTTGCCATTTTTGCTAGTAGTGAAATAGTTAAATCCTGAGGGTACACCCTGGTGGGTAACTCCCTCAACCATCTAAAGAGAGAGAGAGAGAGAGAGAGAGAGAAAATGGTCACAGTCAGTTACTCCCATTAGATCAGTGTTCATGAGAACATCTGTAGGCACACATACACACTCTCTTTACACTCAGCCTTCTGCTTGCCAGTCATAGTGCGCAGGCAGTGAATCATCCCCAGGTGCTGACAATTAATACCTGGTTTAGCGGCAAAGATTCAGAGAGGCGTGAGCAGCCCCTCTGGCTTTCAGGTAGGTCTGATACCTTCATTTCTACCAAAGCTAAAAAATGGGAGCCTATGTTCACAAACTTTAAGGGAATGAAGATGCCACACTTCGGCAGTGTGTTAGTTACAAATGGATTTGGTATCTAGATAGGGAAGGGATGAGTAGAATTTGGGAAATGTGGGGCTTTCTGTTCTCTGGCAGCTTCAGGGATTTAATTCTTAGGCCTTTAGAGCACTATTATTAATCTTAGTACATAAATCGTTCTCTGGTCTAAGTATAGGAAGGAAGACCTAATCCTGCTTTTACTGCCAGCAAAAATAAAATAATGTATGCCTCAAACCTGATTAACAGTGCAAGATAGTGTTATTCACATATTAAATGCCTGAAGTTACTTGCATGAGGTTACCTGCTACTCTGGAGCAATCAGGAAAACATGGCCAGCACGGATCAGCAAGATTTAATGTTTCAGAGTACAGTATCTTTCTTTGGAAAAGAAAAAGTCGGTTCAGATGTGGGGAACTATAAACCCAGACCTTATACCATGAGTCCTTTTATTATATTCAACTATGCCCTAGCATTACAGTGAATAAATGAAAATCTCCCTGCTGAAGAATGTTAGCATGGGGTTGGGAAAATTGTATATATTTATTGGTCCTATATTTCTGTCCTTTACAAAGAATCTTTAATGTGTTGACCTTGAAACCTCCCTCAGCTGAAGAACACGGTCTTATTTTTTTTAAATCTGTCTGTTTTATATAGCCTATTAAAAGGAAAATATTTCAGTAGGTTATTTTAGATATAGTATAATCATTCAAAAACTCTTTTTAAAAACCAAGATGTGACTAATACAGTCATATTGAAATCATGGAAGAGAAACAACAGTCTACTCCAGTGAAAAATATATTCAAGTCAATAAAGCAAAATTTCAAAAACTAAATGGGCAAAATAATGTGAAAACACGTTCCATATTCCTGTTTATTCTTTAAATGCATACATCATCTGGATTAAAGTGAGTAATCTAAAAATTACTCACACTTGAACTGTGTTACAAGAGGAGGTAATTCATCTTAGCAATAAGAAACTTTACCACTGTTTTTAGGGCCTTGAAATTATGAAATGAGCCAAAAGCAGGGCATCAAAGGGAAAACAGGTCAAAAGCCCTATCTCAAAAATCTTTAGGGGCCTAGACTAAGTTACAAAAGTGGACAATCCTCCTTACGTCTTGCCCAAGAAAATGTTTCTGTGTAATCTACAATAATCATGTTTTCACTTATGAGAAGCCAAAATTCCTACAGCAACCTTAAAGTGACACCAAAGGGCGACAATGAAAACATTGTTTTAAAAGCAAGTGTTCTTGAAAAATCCCACAAAGGGATTTTTCAAGTGGTAATGGAATCCATTACCACTGTATGGCTTGCCTTGTATCTCAGAAGCAGTCACCACAGGTGTTTGAAACAAGCTGGCCTTGGCTTCGGTGTTCCCCCTACCCAAATTGGAACAACTCTCTGATCATAATCACTCAGGCTGAGTGTAATCACCTACGGTTTTCTGAAGTGAGGGTCAATAAGGTCTCCTTTTAGTTTCTATGAATAGCATTTTTCAGTAGTTGCTCAGATGCCTTCACTCATGTAGGCTTGGGTAGGCCATGATATAAATAAAACACTGCCCAGATTATTTTTAAGCAGGACAGGTTGCTGAATGTACAACTGAGGGAGAGAGACTTAGTTTCATAACTTTGATAATAATGCTTCTCAGACACCATTTCCTCACCTGCTTTAATAACCCACCAGATAACTGTTAAAAGATCACCCCCTTAGGAGTCTCCCAAGTAGACTAAAAACAATAACTACAAGAGATTATTTAGCAGTAAATTACAGCTGATCTACAGAAGTTCCTAAAGCAAAAAAAAAAAGAAACCCACCAACATATCATTAGAGTGACCAGAGATTCTAAATAGTTCAAGGAATCTTTGCAGAAGGAAGAAAGATAAATTAGATAAATTATAGTACCAACTAACATTTATTGAGTGTTTATGTGCCAGGCACTGTTCTATTTGACTTACACATGCTATCCCATTTATATCTCAAAACAGCCCAGTGAATAGATACCAAGATTATCCCCATTTTGCAGATAAAAATAACTGAGAGAAAAATAACTTGCCCAAGGTGGTTACACAGCAACTAAGTGTTAGAGCCTAATTTGGACTCAGAGAATTCAACTTTAGGGCCTGCATATTTAATGAAGGTTAGACAAAGGGTGACAAAAAGAATAAAATATTAACTATCTTCTGTTAATAAATTAACTACTACCAGCACCCTCATCATATATGTTTATCCAATTCCAATTCTTTTTAGTTCAAATGTTTATCTATCTGTACCCATTGACCTGATTCCCAGATCCTAAAGCCCCTTCTCATCCTCTCCAACCTTATTAACTGCCATTACTGGCAGGTGCGTATGCACTGGACCTTATTTTTTGGTAAATTTTTTAAAAATCATAATAATAACTATCATCTACTGTGTGCAAATCCCTGTTCTAAGTGCTTTACGTACATTCAACTATTAATCATAACTGACATCAATATACGAGGTTGGTAAAATTATTATCTCAGTTTTCAGATGAGGAAACTGAGGCACACAGAAGTTAAAGAACTTGCCCAAAGTCATGTAGTTAGTGGCAGAGCCAGGATTTGAATCCAGCCAGTAAGCATTCAGAGTCCATACTCTTAGCCATTGTTTATACCGCTTTTGAACCACATTAAGAATTAACTCTTAAAAGTCAAGTATTCTGTACTATTTTGTTTCCTTTAAAATTTGGTGCACAGGACTTCACACTGCAAACAGGCAGTGTATTCCACATCTCTCTAAGGTAAACAATAATAAAATAGAAATTTATCAAGCTTCCTTCATCTAGTAAATATTCTTTTTGTTGTAACACAAGTATGAAATCCTGAATAATTCAAACATTTC
Source organism: Rhinopithecus roxellana (assembly GCF_007565055.1). Taxonomy (NCBI): domain Eukaryota; kingdom Metazoa; phylum Chordata; class Mammalia; order Primates; family Cercopithecidae; genus Rhinopithecus; species Rhinopithecus roxellana. The sequence goes on from NC_044563.1 coordinate 107,769,466, forward strand.
GCTTCTTAGTCCCTGCTTACTTACTACAGAATTATTAAAGAATTACCTAAAAGTTTCTGGACTGGAAAGATGTGAAAAAGCCACTAACTCTATTTTCCTAGAATGAAGATGAAAAGGAGATGTGTTTAGGAACCGTCTCTGCTTCCCTAAAAGAACCCTAAAAACAGTAGTAAAAACAGTGAAGAAAACAAAGGGCCTTTAAAGTGCACTCATTAAAACCTAATAACTGTATTTCAATTACTAAATGTAGAAGTGGTAAAAATCATTAACAGGCAATGTCTCCCCTGCACTCGAGGGATTCAAAGACCCATCTTTCGGTTCTGTAAGACAGTTACGGCTTTTGTAACCTCGGTGACCCCTTCAACCTCCCGCCCCAAGCACCTCCGAGGTCCTCAGGGGTGTAATTTTGAGTCGCGCTCCTAAGCATCCAGACAGGCAGTGCACCGTAACGACATCTCTGCCGGGAATCCCTTCAGACTGCGGTCTCCAAGCAACCGCACTCCAACAGAAGCAGTTGTGCTTCCTACCGGGTCACCTGTTCAAAAGTCCCCAGGAGAGGCTCCAACAATACCAGGGTAGCGGTTTGCCCGACACCGCTCCGGGCGCTGCAGCCTTCCGGCAACCCGGATGTTGGGTCGGTGTAGCCACTCTCACCTCCCATTCCCTAGTTTTCCTCCTTGGCTCCCATCTAGTCACTTCGCACCTTCTGCTAGTCTTTATTCAGAGACACATTCCAGGAGTCCCCTCTCCCAGAGCAACAAAGACAGATTTCCAAAGCGACACATCCCAGAGAAAACGGATTCTTGGGAAATGTGGTTCTTTCAGCTGACGCGTGGTGACTCTTTAAGGAAAAGGACTACAATTCCCAGAAATCCTAGGGAGCATAGTTCGTGGCCAAAACATGTCCCAGTTCCTTGGATGGCATGGCAGTAAAGGTTCTGTGGCTCTTTACTGACCTAACTCCTTGGATTTTCCTCATTCAGTCCCACTGCAAGCGTGTGGGAGGACTTTAAAAAATGCTATTTACATGTGAAGGAATCTAAATACGATGATTTATATGAAGCGATCTCTAAGTAATTTTATTTTATAATTCTTTCAGACAAAAATCTACTTGCCATCAGAAAATATGTCTCTGCAGATGGTAACAGTCAGTAATAACATAGCCTTAATTCAACCAGGCTTCTCACTGATGAATTTTGATGGACAAGTTTTCTTCTTTGGCCAAAAAGGCTGGCCCAAAAGATCCTGCCCCACTGGAGTTTTCCACTTGGATGTAAAGCATAACCATGTCAAACTGAAGCCTACAATTTTCTCTAAGGATTCCTGCTACCTCCCTCCTCTTCGCTACCCAGCTACTTGCACATTCAAAGGCAACTTGGAGTCTGAAAAGCATCAATACATCATCCATGGAGGGAAAACACCAAACAATGAGCTTTCAGATAAGATTTATGTCATGTCTATTGTTTGCAAGAACAACAAAAGGGTTACTTTTCGCTGCACAGAGAAAGACTTGGTAGGAGATGTTCCTGAAGCCAGATATGGTCATTCCATTAATGTGGTGTATAGCCGAGGGAAAAGTATGGGTGTTCTCTTTGGAGGACGCTCATACATGCCTTCTACCCACAGAACCACAGAAAAATGGAATAGTGTAGCTGACTGCCTGCCCCATGTTTTCCTAGTGGATTTTGAATTTGGGTGTGCTACATCATACATTCTTCCAGAACTTCAGGATGGGCTATCTTTTCATGTCTCTATTGCCAAAAATGATACCATCTATATTTTAGGAGGACATTCACTTGCCAATAATATCCGGCCTGCCAACCTGTACAGAATAAGGGTTGATCTTCCCTTGGGTAGCCCAGCTGTGAATTGCACAGTCTTGCCAGGAGGAATCTCTGTCTCCAGTGCAATCCTGACTCAAACTAACAAGGATGAATTTGTTATTGTTGGTGGATATCAGCTTGAAAACCAAAAAAGAATGATCTGCAACATAATCTCTTTAGAGGACAACAAGATAGAAATTCGTGAGATGGAGACCCCAGATTGGACCCCAGACATTAAGCACAGCAAGATATGGTTTGGAAGCAACATGGGAAATGGAACTGTTTTTCTTGGCATACCAGGAGACAATAAACAAGTTGTTTCAGAAGCATTCTATTTCTATACATTGAAATGTGCTGAAGAGGATATGAATGAAGAGCAAACAACATTCACAAACAGTCAGTCATCAACAGAAGATCCAGGGGATTCCACTCCCTTTGAAGACTCCGAAGAATTTTGTTTCAGTGCAGAAGCAAATAGTTTTGATGGTGATGATGAATTTGACACCTATAATGAAGATGATGAAGAAGATGAGTCTGAGACAGGCTACTGGATTACATGCTGCTCTACTTGCGATGTGGATATCAACACTTGGGTGCCATTCTATTCAACCGAGCTGAACAAACCCGCCATGATCTACTGTTCTCATGGGGATGGGCACTGGGTCCATGCTCAGTGCATGGATCTGGCAGAACGCACTCTCATCCATCTGTCAGCAGGAAGCAACAAGTATTACTGCAATGAGCATGTGGAGATAGCAAGAGCTCTACACACTCCCCAAAGAGTCCTACCCTTAAAAAAGCCTCCAATGAAATCCCTCCATAAAAAAGGTTCTGGAAAAATCTTGACTCCTGCCAAGAAATCCTTGCTTAGAAGGTTGTTTGATTAGTTTTGCAAAAGCCTTTCAGATTCAGGTATATGGAACTTCTGAACCTATTTTAAAAATCATAACATTGATTTTAAAAATATGTTTTTATTTTTGTTTATTTAAAATGCCTGTTTTCTTTTAGTTACATGAATTAAGGGCCAGAAAAATGTGTTTGTAATGCAATGATAAATAAAGTCACTCTAGAACCTATACATTTTGAAAATATTTTACCCAAATACTCAATTTACTAATTTATTCTTAACTGAGAATTTCTGATCTGACTTTTTTTATTCAACAAAGCTTAAACACCCAGAAGCAGTAATAATCATCAAGGTATGTTTATATTTCTTATATGAGTCTTGGTAACAAATAACCTATAGAGTGGTTATGACAAATTTAGCCAATAATGAAATTAGCACACAAAAGAATTAATTATTTTGTGTAATATAACAATTTGGCAGTTGGCCAAAACTTAAAAGCAAGATCAACTACATCCCACACCAGTGTTCTTTATATACATTCAAGCAACCCCTTGGTTTATGCTTATGAACAAGTTAGTTCCTCATAGACTTACAGATGTAGATATAAATATAAATATACATATACATATACATATATCTAGATAATGTTCTCCACTGACATGAACGAAGAAATAAAGAATTTACATCAAGTTTGATATGTTTTCTTGAATTATTTGTGTGCATTTTCTTTAAGGATTTACCCTCCCCATTATATGATTTATGAATGATGTGCCAAAGTCAGTCATTTTAACTAATTATTTGTGGGCGTTTTCATGGAAAATTGAAGCCCATTGCTGCTTAGTACTCTGGAAAAAGGAAATGAGTAAGAATACAATAAGAAAGGCCCACCAAATAAATCTTGTGGAGAATAATAATATTGATTATTTCCCAAAATAATATAAGTTAGAATTGCATCGCATTTACAGGCAGAAGATTTAAATAGAGGAAAAGAAATGTATTTGTGTGCGTGTGTGTGTAGTTAACATGTGGAGATTGCTGCCAGTGAATATTATAAAATCAGTGATCTTGCCAAGGTTTAATTAGACACTCGCTAGGATGAAACTAGTTGAAATGACTGTTAATTTTAAGGTTTCAAGACATCAATTGATAGCTAGATTACCTTAAAAACAAATTTCTTTCCTCCTGGAATATTTTCCTGAAAAAAAAAATTTTTTCTGGAAAAACCTTAACTTAAGAGCTTCAGCCACAGTTACAGTGAAGACTCTTACTCTTCATTGAAAGTCTACAGTGTGTAAGGTACAACTAGCAAATTTAGGGGAAACATGAATTATACAAGAGATGAAACGCTGGAGCACAAGTTCTTCTGCTGATAGTTCCATGTCCCAGATACTGAAGTTAATGTTGATAAACTGAATCATGTTCACTCTGTTTCAATAATGTTGCTCACTGAATATTCCTGTTGAACAATTGTTGCACGTTGATTTGATCTTTTGTTGTTTCCATCACCTATGTAAAAATAATAAAATATAAAAATCTTCTGTTCATATTGATTTACTCAAGTTATTAAGATATGTTACCTAAATAACGGCAAAATTAAACTAATTTTTTCAGGATCAGTCCACTTTGATTTTTTTTCTATTTGTTAGTAGAAAATGGCACAAGTTGGAGCAAAAATATGCTTTACAGAGTCCAAAAGTGAAATTTCCCCAAGGAGTAGGTATATTCTCTCTTCTTGATTTGTATGCAGTGATTCAGTAGCTAAAGAATTATTACCACATATTTATTTTGTAGCCAATGCATCCACATATGGTAATCTAAGTAATTCAATTGTGAACTCACTGAGTTTCTTAGTCAAACTCAGATCTCACCAGCATAGCTGCTTTTGGGGGAAGGTGTGTGTGTGTGTGTGTGTGTGTGTGTGTGTGTGTGTGTGTGTCAACAGCAGGCATATTGGTTATACAGATTATATATTTGAGTAAAATTAAGTCTTTTTATGTCATCTCAGCAATCAGTTTATTCGATGTGACTTTAAGATAATGTCACTGCTTTTCTAATAAGCTAATGCAAACATTCAAATGAGCCACGTTAGAAGAGCAGACACCTATTTCAATAATATTGCCTTTGCCAAAAATGTTTCAGGGACTCACATTTCAATCAATCACTTTCAGAATCCATGGTTCATTCCCTTGAAAATGTTCAACAGCTGTACCTCTTTCTTCATTAAAGATGGATTTAATTTCTGGAAACAGACAAGTGTCATTTGAAATCTAGCAGAGTGAGATTTTCAGTATTACACTACCACTTTAGGTCAAAAACAAAGTGTGAATATAAGCTAACAAAATGGATTTTCTGATATGGCTTATGAATGGGTTTTAAAGGAAAGTCCCAAAATTGTTTACACAAGACTACAGGAGTAGTATCAAGAAATAAGTATATGGCTTCCCAAGGTAATCATTTCAGGGGACTATGCACGTCTGTAAGTACAGGTGAGTTCAATGTGTTAGGGGAAAGGGAAAGTATAAAGAAAAAGAAATTGCTATTCCAAAGGCTCTGGGGAGAGATGAAGCTTGTCACATTTGAAGAACTGAAAGGTCAGCCTGGTTAAAACACAGTAAACAAGTAGGGGTGGAATGGCGTGAGCCCAGAGAGCCTGGCAGGAGCTAGGGATCCAATTTTTCGTTAGTAAAATAAAATCACTAAGGGCCAAGCACATTATTATAAACTGAAAAATAATGTATACTCTTGTTATACGTGTGTTCAAAAACATAGTTTCATTATTCTCTATCATTGTGAAATAAATGCAGACACTGAGTAAAAATTATTTAAGAGGGTATTTGCCAGAGATTTTACCATAATAAACATACATAATACACATTCCAACTGACAAATACAAAATCTAGACCACACATCATTAAGGACTACATAAAAATATTTTAGGCAGCCTAAGTTCTATTCACTCTTTATATCCTAGTTTAGATACCTCCTCCCTCTAGAAGACTTCTCTGAACCCCGCTATCTTTTACAGCTTAAATACTCAGGGTGCAAGAAATAAACCTGGCTGAATTTTTCTCTAACTCAGGTTACATACTATTATGCATCTCTTTGACTGTATGCTGGAAATATAATTTCAACAATTTTAGAGTTCTACCTATTTTCACCCAACTTTTCATCCAAGTTCCAGGGAGAAATATAATGCTGAGTTGTCAGGAGAGGGGTGATGAAAGGTGAAGTATCTGGTGCTTAGGGTCATCTTTCCTTCTCATCAACTTCAGCTACAACATCCATCGCCATTATCAGACTTGGAGGATGATCCTGAATTGCAGCTCAGTCTTCACTGCAGGTTGTCCTTATGTCTAGCCCTCTCTAAGCTGTTTTCTGGTCTCTGGTGAGCTAACATGATGACAAGGAAATCATTCTGCCTCTTCCTTTCCCAGCATGGCCACAGTTCTCTGTTTGGGACCATCTAGGAACTTGTTTATTTCTGTACCTTTCTTGGGCACATCCTACTACTGTTGCAGCTTTCTGGACCACAGAGTCTCGTCCAAACTACCACTGGCTAAACACACATCACCAACATTTCACCTCTGGATGTTACTTGTTTCCTAGGCTCTATCACGGAAGTAAGATGTACATCCCCACTGCTCCTAACTCCCAGAAACTAATCTGGGATTCCTAGTGCTCTCTCCAACTCCACAGCTCAGCCCAAGGTATATGGTATGAAGAATTCTTTTCCCTGGGACCCACACTGTCTGCTCACTCCATCTTTGTCTCAAATTCACTTCTCAAAAATCTTTATCTAGGCATGGAAACAGTTTCTTGTCATGTTGCTTACCAAATACATATTTATTGCGTGAAAGAATGACTATTGAATGACTGAGGGTGTGACAGAATAGCTCTTACTCATCAGATACTCTTCAAAACATAATGCTAATATTTTCCATTTTTTCCATTTCCCCATGAGGCATAGACTATTTTTCCTTTTTCTTTTTTTCTTTTTCTTTCTTTTTTTAGGCTTCTTTCTTTTTTTAAGATATGGAGGATCACTCTGTCACACAGGCTAGAGTTCAGTGGCACCATCATGACTCTCTGCAACCTCTAACTCCTAGGCTCAAGAAATCCTCCTACCTCAGCTCCCAAGCAGCTAGAGCTTCAGGTGCATACCATCATACCCAGCTAATTGTTTTATTTTTAGCAGAGATGGGGTCTTCATATCTTCCCCAGGCTGATCTTGAACTCCTGGCCTCAAGCAATCCTCCTGTCTCAGCCTTCCAAAGCACTAGGGTTATAGGAATAAGCCACTGCACCAACTTTCTAAGCATAGACTTTTCACACTCAAATCTTGGATAAAAGAAAGATCTAGGAGGAAAACTAGTCAAGTACTATCTCGCAGTATTGTACAACACAGAGTCCATCACATCCTCCTTGGTGCTGCTTCAACACCTTGTAATTATTTCTGTTGTTACACCTAAATGAGTTAAAAACTACTACTTGGCAAGTATTCTAAGTGTCTGACTCTTCCAATCAACTATGAGTTTCATGAATACTAGAACAATGTTTTTATAATTTTTATGTCAAGTACTTAACTTAATGCCTAGTACACCTTAGGTAATGTGTTGTTAAGCTGAATTGAATTAAATACATTACTGAGTTGTATCTGACTTTTATTGCAAGTAACCAAAGTGACGTATACTTTTTCTAGCATAGCACTAATTATGCTTTGTTACATTTGTTATAACTACTTATAACTTATCTTTTCCTCCTCTTATCTCTTAATTCCATCATGACAGAGATCTTAATTATTTATTATTGAATCTCCAGCATCCAGCAGAGTGACTACTGCTAAACATACATGTGTTTATACAGATATGGCATATATACACACACACACACACACACACACACACACACACACACACAAAGAGAGAGAGACAGTAAAAACTTAAAGCAACTAAAGAAGCAAGGGATATGAGCTTAAAGGAAACCAACAAACTTCTGGCTGATGGCAAAGGTAAGAATAAGAAAATATGTATTAGGGTAATTAACACTAGCTGCTATAACGAAAACTCTCAAACACTTCAGTAAGTCATTTAAAGTTTATTTCTTGCTCACGGAAAATCCAATGCAGGTGTTCTTATCAGGTTATTCACCTGAGTGACTGTCCTCCAAGATTTGTCTCAGGGATCCAGGCTTTTTCTATTTGGCAACTCTAACATCTTTATCTCCATCGTGTGTCCTCAAGACTTCAGATACAAAAAGAAAAAAAGAAAGAAAAAGAGAAAATGTGGGGAAGGCACATTCACTTGTAAATATTTCAGCCCGCAAATGATACATCATTTTCTTTGACTTTCATTGGCAAAAGCTAGTCACATGGCCCCACCTAGATGCAAGAAGGCTGGGAAATGTAATTTAACTGTGTGTCTATAAAAGGGAATTGCAAGTGTCAAGCATTTAGCCAGCATCTGACATAGTATACATTTTAAACATTCCAGCTGCAATAGCCCCATTTGCCCTGAAATAGTAATGAAAGGTACTAGAATAGCTCTTGTAGGCTACAAACAAAAGTACATGCTGTGTGATATGGTTTGGCTATGTCCACACCCAAATCTCATCTTGAATCGCCATGTGTTATGGGAGGAACTGGTGGGAGGTAATTGAATCATGGAGCAGGTCTTTCCCTTGCTTTTCTCATGACAGTGAATAAGTCTCACAAGATTTGATGGTTCTATAAGGCGGAGTTTCCCTGCACAAGCTCTCTCTTTGCCTGCTGCCATCCATGTATAAGACATGACTTGCTCCTGATTTCCTTCTGCCATGATTGTGAGGCCTCCCCAGCCATGTGGAACTGTAAGTCCATTAAATGCTTTTTCCTGTATAAATTACCCAGTCTCAGGTATGTCTTTATCAGCAATGTGAAAACGGACTAATATACAACCTGTGTATACTTATTGCCACTGCTTTTATTACCTTTTATTACCTTTTGCAACCTCCTAACTGGTCTCCCTGCCTTCGCCTTGCCTCCTTCCAGTCCTCTAACTGTGCTGAAATCACAGGGAACATTCAAAAATAGAAGTCTGATGTTTCATTGATGAAAACTCTTCAGTGACTTCCCATCTTCCATGAGAAAAAAAAACATCCAAATGCCACATTATGGCAAGATATGACTCTGTAGGCCATCCTTCCCTTCTACGCACACCCCTGGTACTTACTCTCTATCAATGCTGGAAATCCTCCACCTGAAAAGTCCGTCTTCCTGGTTAATAACTATCATCTTTCAAGATTTAGTTGTTCTCTGTAAAGCCTTTGGTTTAAAAAGTGTGGAATACTCACCCCTCTATCCAAACCATCACTTTTCATAGCACCTATCAACTTATAAACATTTATGTATATGCCTGATCTTCAAATAGAGAAGCTATTTGACAATAGGCTTCTTAAAAGAAAGTTTCTCTCTCAGTTGCATGTTCTTAACAGAAGGCATAGAGTCTCGTACACTATAGTTGCTCAATGAATGTTCATTGAATTAAATTAAGTTCCATCTATAGGGACTGACTATCTTTCTGATTCTTTAATACATGAAGGAGGAGCTGTGGAAATAAATTATGTGTTCTAAATATCGTGATCAATTAAAATATCTCACAGAACTTGGAAATCAAAAGTACAGCAAAATTCACAGAAGGTGATGAGCTCTTAGGTTATATTTATTCTCCTTTCTGGTGAAAAGAGTTCACACAGGATTAGAATAGATATCATGGTAAATTTTGATAGAATAGACAACCGTTGTAATACACAGTGACAAGAATTCCACATTACTTATATGCCACAAAGTTCCACTCTAGCATAGAATATTGCTTTTTGGCTTGGACTTCACCATAGATGATAACACATTTTCCAAACCTAATTCTGTCAAGAAACATCTAACACTGCACACTTATTTCTAAGAAAACCAATTCTTCACCCTGTCTCCAGATATCAATCCAAAAAAATGTGTGTATTCACTTAAATCACAATTTGTGAGAATAGAAAAGTTATCAGTACTACTCCTTTTAAGAGGATGGTTAAGAATAAAAATCTCCTGAATCCATGGCTCAATTCTTCTACCAGTAGGCTTATTCAGGGTATACATCAGTAAGCATTTATTGAAAATCCAAGATTGACATTAAATATTATGAGACCTGCAAAAGAAATATAAAACGTAAGCCTCACCTTTAGTGAATTTATACTCTCACTATAGAATGGGGAAAAGGGGTAGGACGAGAGAGTTGTGGAAAATAAAATAATAGACTCAAATGTGAAACTGTGTAGTCCAGGCTGTCCGTGCAATAACAGTTCATTTTTTTCTTTAACTTGGGATATACTGGGAAAATTAAGAAACTGGGCTAAAATATTTCTAATTGTTTTAAATTTAAATTGTTTTCTTTGGCCCTGCTGAAGAGATGTTGTGATCAAGATAACTGGAAATGTAGAAAAGACTATTTGAAATGCTATGCAAAATGTATAGTGATAACTTAAAAGAGGCAGGGTTTGTGTGTGTGCAAAAGATGGCTAAATCATCAATTTTCAATTACGAAAAAGTTTTAGTTGCTTGAGGAAAAGATGAAAAAATGTCTATGTGAGATTAAGTATTTATTTAGACCTGGATCAGACCTCAGTATAAAAACAATTTGCAGGTCTTGGCCTCCAAGTAAGTTGGCATGTATTTTGCGATGGCACAAATATGTTGTCATCATCAAAAAGAAGAAAAAGATTATGTAAAGGCCAAAAGGGGGGAAAAAGAAAATTTCCAAAGAAAGAAGGAAAAAAGTCAGGGAAAGAAACACTGACTTCGTGAAAAAACAAACAAGGCTATCAAGGACTGAGAACCTTCCTTCATCTCCTGCCTAGAGTTGGGCACAATCATCTAAAGAAGTGAGACATGTGAATCAGTAGGCAGGTATCATTGAGGAGAAAAAAAAATACTTGAAATTGCTACCCCATGATTTAGCTTCATTTGCATAACTCTTCTCAAACTTGGATCAATTCCCTCATACTTTATAGCTTCCAAAAGAATTTCACTCGTGCCCCACTGCTGTTGTGGTGTGGATTGCCTCATTGGCCCACCTCAAACTCTTCAGTGGTTTTATTCCTTTGCACTTCTGATAGCACTCAAGTCCATTCGGTCCTGCATTATAAAACGTCTGCCTGATTCTCCAGAGCAGCTCCTCCTTCAGGTTGCTCCTGAACACTTACCTTCCTTCACTTCCTAAACACTGACAATTGCACTCCCCTCACAGAGTCTTTCCACAGACTAACTTTACTCCAGGTCTCTCACTCCAGGTAACCTACCTGATCTCACCCACTCATTTTCCCAGTCTCCACTGAAAAGTTCCTTTTCCCTAGATGCTTTCTCTGATACTGCAGGTTAAATTCTATTGTCCTATTGTACTTCATACTGCACCTATTGTGCTCTGATCACATTTAGTGTTTTTCCTTCATGACACCTACTAGAGTGTGTGGCAGTGCATTTAGAGTCCTATTGTTGATTTGAAGTCTATCTCTCCCCAGCTGTTTGTGAGCAGAAACTGTCTATGTTCTTCACCACTGTTTCTCCTCTGCCAAGCCGACATTGCCCACAGAAGGCATCCTACAAATATGTATTTAATATATAAGCTGAAGTAACTAGAAAGGGTGAGAAGGATGCAGACTTTACCTGGGTCTTAAAAGGTAAGAAGGTGCTACATTCTGAAAGGTAGAGGTAGCATTCAAATATTCAAATGTTTAAAAACTCAGGTCCAGAGGCCTCCAGCAGTGCTGCAAGTTACTTGCTGGATTGTGGAGCGATCCACAGTTCCTGAAAGATAGAGTAGGGCTGTGAGAGTAGCAAAAGGGCACTTGGGTCTTGGGCCACAGGCTATTTACCTACAAACATATTTCAATATGTTTTAAAAATGGTATAGCTGTAGAGAGACAGCCAGACTGAATCTAAGCCTTGACTGGAAGGGAGCTAGGAAACCTCCAGCTAAGGTGGGTCTATGGTACTTAAAAATGTGTGGATGTGGCTCTGCCATTTTCTAGCTGACATAAGCTTCAGTTATTTCAAGTGTAACCTGGAGATAATAGGAGTATCCACTTCAAAAGGATCAAATAAGAAATTGTACGCAAAGTGGTTAGCACACAAAAAAGTTTGGTAAATGATAGCTATTATTACTATTATTTCTTATTATTATTAAAAGCACTGACTAAAAGCACTTGGACTGTAGCCAGTTCTGCTGTTTTCTGAGTGACCCTGGAAAAGTCAACAACACTGACCAAAATTTTGAGTATATAAGTGATGCTGTTCGGATGTTTGTTCCTCCAAATCTCACCTTGAAATGTAATCCCCAGTGTTGGAAGTGGAACCTGGTGAAAGGTGATTGGATCACAGGAACAGATCCCTCATGAATGGCTTGGTGCTCTCCTCATGATAATGAGCAAGTTCTTGCTCTAAAAGTTCATGCAAGATCTGGTTGTTTAAAGTGTGGAGCACCTTACTCCCACCCTTGCTCCCACTTTCAGTATGTGACACCAGTGTCACGCTTTCTGAACAACCTGTAGAACTGTGAGCCAAATAAACCTCTTTTCTTTATAAATTATCAAGTCTCAGATGTTTCTTTATAGCAATGCAAGAATGGCCCCATACAGAAAATTGGTAACAAGGAGTGGGACATTGCTATAAAGATACCTGAAAATGTGGAAGTGGCTTTGGAACCGGGTAACAGGCAGAGGTTAAAATTGGAAGAGCCTGGAGGTTCAGAAGAAGATAGGAAAATGAGGGAAAGTTTGTAACTTATTAGAGACTGGTTAAATGGTTATGATCAAAATGCTGATAGAGATATGGATAGTGAAGGGTAGGCTAATGAGGTCTCAGAGGGAAATGTGGAAGCTACTAGGAACTGGAGTAAAGGTCACCTGTGTTATTCCTTAGCAAAGAGCTTGGCTGCATTGTGTTCACATCCTAGAGACCAGTGAAGGTTGAACTTAAGGGTGATGACTTAGGGTATCTAGTAGAAGAAATTTCTATGCACCAAAGTATTTAAGATGTAGCCTGGCTGCTTATAACAGCCTAAGATCAAATACAGGAGCAAAGGAATGACTTCAATTTGGAATTTATGTTTAAAATGATAGCAGAATGTAAAAGTTTGGAAAATTTGCAGCTTGACTTTGTGATAAAGGAGGAATTCAAGCAGCTACAAAGCAACCACTGGCTTCAGAGATTAGCGTGACTAAAAGAAAGCCAAGTGCTACTATCCCAGACAAAGGGAAGGTCTTGAAGGCATTTCAGAGATCTTTGAGGCAACCCCTCCCATCACAGGCCCAGGGCCTAGGAGGAAAGAATGGTTTTGGGGGCCAATCCCAGGGCCCTGCTACCTTGCACAGCCTTGGGACACTGCTGTCTGCATTCAGGCCACTCAGCTCCAGCTTTGGCTCAAAGGGCCCCAGATACAGTTCCGGCTGCAGCTCCAGAGGGCACAGCCATAAGCCTTGGCAGCTTCCACATGGTTTTAAGCCTGCAGGTGCCCAGAATGCAGGAGAGAAGAAGGCTTGGCAGCTTTGCCCTAGATTTCAGAGGATGTATGAGAAAACCTGGGTGCTAAAGCAAAAGCCTACTCTATGGGTGAGCACTTGCAAAGAGCCTCTACTAGGAAAATACAGAGGGGAAATGTGGAGTTGGAACCCACATACAAAGTCCCTACCAGGTTATTGCCTAGTGGAGCTGTGGGATGGGACCACCACCCTCTAACCCCGAGAGTGCTATGGCTACCTGCAACTTGCAACCTCAGCAGGGAAAAGCTGCAGTCACTCAACTCCAACCCTTGAGAGCAGCAATGCGGGCTGCACCTTGTGCAGCCATAGGGGTGGAGCTGCCCAAGGCATTGGAAGCCCACCGCTTGCAGCAACATGCCTTGGATGTGGGACGTGGTGTCAACAGACATTATTTTGGAGCTTTAAGGTTTAATGTCTGCCCTTCTCGGTTTTGTGTGGGGCCTATTACTCCTTTCTTTTGGCCAATTTCTACTTTTTGGAATGAGAATGTCAGTCCAATGCCTCTACCACCATTGTATCTTGGAAGTCAATAACTTGATTTTTATTTTACAGGGTCAGGAAGAAATTTGCCTTGAGTCTCCAATGATGCGACTCTAGACTTAGGACTTTGGGACTTTTAAGTTGATACTTGGAATGAGTAAAGACTTTGGGGTACTGTTGGGAGGGGATGATTGTATTTTGCAAAGTGAGGAGAACATGAGATTTGGAAGGCCAGGGGCAGAATGCTATGTTTTGGATATTTGTCCCCTCCAATTCGCATGTTGAAATGTAACCCCAATGTTGGAGGTCAGGACTGATGGGAGGTGATTGGATTATGAGGGCAGATCCCTTACGGATGGCTTGGTGCTATTCTCATGATGATGAGCAAGTTCTTGCTCAGCAAGTTTACATGAGATCTGGTTGTGTAAAAGTGTGTGGCACCTCCCCACCCTTGTTCCCATTCTTGCCGTGTGACGCTCCTGCTCTCCTTTCCCTTTGTGCCATGATTGTAGCTTTCTGAGGCCTCACCAGAAGTTGAATTAGATGCTAGTGCCATACTTACTGCAAAACTGTGAACCAATGAAACCTCTTTTCTTTATAAATTACCCAGCCTCAGGTATTTATTTATAGTAATGCTAAGAATGGCCTAATATAATAAGTATGTGAATTTTCTGGAGAATAAGTCTGTATTTTCACTAGTCTCAAAAAAGTTAAAAAACAAATAAAAAGATTTACCATTTATCCTATGTATCTGGGGGAAAAAATTGTCTCATCTCCATTAGGATAAATTTTTCACATAATCATTATTTGATTGTCCTTTAATCCAAAGACCACCAAATTTATTCTGTATTTCTCTCAAAGTAAAAGATATTAATTTTTAAATGCTACACTCAATATTATTATTAATATTTGAATAGAAATTACAAAACATACTATTTTCAAATCTTAAACTTTTATTTCAAATATTCAAATGTAAAATTGCCGACAATAACCATAATATGAATGAATGGAAATATTAAAATATAAAAATAAGTATTGAAATTCATATTTCTTTTTATTTGAAAACATTTGACATGGAAATACAGGTCCCCTGCATCAAATAAATCCATTGCATCCTGGTACCTGAATTTTCTCTGAAATAGAAAAAATAAAAATAAAAAAGGCTCTTGGAAGCCATTAAACAAAATGTAAGGTTATTTGTAAGAAAATAAACTGAAGTGCAATTCTACAAAACAAAAAATATTGCCAAAAATGATCTCTGAGGTATATTTATGTAGATTACTAGTTAAAATAAGAAAATGTAAAATGGGTACAAAGTATCTACTCTTACTTAAAATCTTTTAACATGTAAAGAATACACCATCTGTCATACAATCACTGAAGACACACACATATCTGCAATCAAAAACCACCTGCATCCAAATGATGGTTTATTCCTCCCAACTACCACTGGCGCTTACATATCCTGCCTCTTATCTGTGTGGAATTTGAATTGTTTGATGTAATGCAAGACCCACACTCTCAACCAAAACAATCTTTATCCTCATCTATATCTTGTGGGAAAAAATTTGAGGCAAAACTAAATTCCAGTTCACGTGGAAGAAAAAGACATCTTTTTCTCCTCCTCTTGCTTCTCAGGGCATGTTTATTAATCTGAAGGCTCCTTTTGACCTCACCGACCAATCATCAGTTTTCATCAGCCATTATCACTGGTCCCTGCAATGCACCTGAGTGGCTTGACAGGAAAACTTGTAGAATCAGGTTTCACAGGAGAAAAATACATTGCACTTCCGAAGTCCCAGTATATACTTCACACACACACACACACAAATGCTCCATTCAGTGTGGTGAATTTCCCTGGAGTATGTAATTGCACTTGCAATAGGCATTGTTAAAAATAAAACTCTAGTATAAAACTAGGGTCTAGCATATTGCAATCTCAACAATAAGGGCAAAAAAAACATAGGCAGCGTTTCTACATATTGAAATTCCTGCAGCCAGATGTTCCCAGGGTTTATCAAAATGTGATCTGATTAAGGGATTATTGGAAAGGTTGTGCTATAAATCATGCTCTTAGTCACATGCATTCAAAATAGCTCCTACAGTGTTAGAAAAGGATAATTTGATATGGGAAAGTATTTACAGTGCCACCAATAGAGTAAAAGAGTAGAAATGGGAAAAAAAAAATCTATAAACCAGCACTACCACGCTTTAGGGAATAGGATAATTATGTGAATTTAGCTGTTTATTAGTGCAGGGACATACTGGAAGGATTAAGCAGTATGAAGGGAAAGGGTGGCTTAGTAGCCCATTCATTTCCAAAAAAAAACAAAACCAAGAGTTTTCAAAAAAACTAATGTTAAAATATGTATGTGTTTTTGACAACTAAAGTAGAAGTGACTTTGATATTCTGCATATAAAAAGCAAGGAAAACTGCTGTATTTGTTAATGAAAGATACTGAGTTGAATCCCTGCAGAAGCACCAAATGCATACCATTTAGGATAATGTCACTGATGCACTTTTGACAACTAAATTATCAAGCTCTTTAATATACTGTGTATGAAGAGTAGCAATTATGGCCAATAAAATCAAAGGAAGAAAAAAACTAATTAACACTAACATATCATTATGACTCACTAGCATATAAAATTCCATGCCTGCTCTACATTGCCAGCAACCGGCAAATCCCAAATTCCTAAGGATGCAGATAATAGTTGCCAAATAACTGGAGCCACAAGAGGATCAGGGGGCTCTTTGGAGCTTTTGTGTTGCTTTCTTCTATCAAAAGGGCCAGAGCACACAAATGACTTAAAAACTTGCTTACTCCTGCCCCATAAAAATGTAATCCCAAGGTCATGTGCTACAGTGATTAGTTGTGAATCCTAAACAAATTCTGATGTTACCTTATAAAATAGTGATTAATTTGTGGTGGAAAGAAGGGCTTTGGAGACAAAAGAGCTGTGTTCAATTTCCAAGTCAAGTATTTATTACCCCTAAATAACTTTCAGCAAATCATTTAAACCCCCATCAAATGGAGAAAATAACAACACCTACTCCTCAGAATTGTTGTAAGGAAAAATGAGTGTGAAAACATTCCTCAAAAAAAGCACTGTGTAAATGTTAACTCTTCTGCTGTACTGCATTTGGACTCCATCTAAACTTAGCAGATGGAAAAATACAAGGTTATCCTGCTACATAATTCTGAATCCACTGAAAGTAAACTGATCATTATAGAAAGAATAATACATTGCAAAGGAGAGGACTCTATGAAACCTAGATTTAGAAAAATTGATTCAGGTTTCATTTGGAGAAAGTCTGGCAAAATATTTCAGTAAGATATGAAATATATTTTTAGACATCAAGCTAACCTATATTCTTACAAGCCTCTGTGGCTTTAAGATTGTATGCAGAAGGTGTAAATTTGGAAACTCTAAATTACATGAAATTAAAAAGCAAAAATAAAGAATCACACTCTGATAGCTAAGTAAATATATATTATCAAAACATGTAATAACTAACTGTAGCTAGCAGGTGTATTCTAAATTCATTATTAAAAAATCCATGACAGCAGATGACCTCCTAAACTCTGAAGGTTATCATAGATACATAATTTAAACATAAAAAAGGACTGATTTTCTCAAAATTGTCCTGATGTAAAGTAATTCTGCATAAATATAACAAATGGTAAATGCATTGAGAGCACTTTGTAAAGGTCATTGTGCTGTACAAATATAAGATAGTATTAGAAAAATTTAAAAAGCTCTTTTGAATCTTATAGAACAAGCCAAGATATGTAAAATTTTAAAAATGAAGAATTATTCAAAAATGAAATAGAAGGCACTTATCATATCTCAATACAAAATATAATAAATCAAGGGGGGAAAATGAAAACCACAAGAGCAGTTTCTTTCCTGGCCTCGCAGGCTGTTCTTTGATAACCTTGGCTTTGATTTTCACGACAGCTCCCCAGCACACACAGATCTTTGTTTACTCTCGTCCCCTGCAGTTACTCCTGTTATGAGTTATTGAGCTTTCAGATAACTAATTTTTCCTGTTGCTTTTTGGAACTCACTAAAAGGCTCAAGCAACCAGCTCATCAGTTTCCATTCCTGACTTGAGAGCGTCTGTAGCATCTCGCTCCAACCTACCACCTCTTGGGTGGTGAAGCCCCGTACACAGCAGTAAAGGGTGCTAGGAGAAGCCCTCAATGCAACCCAGAGGGAAACTCAATTGCAAAAACCAACTCATAAGTGGTTGCCCTACTTAAAATTCCATTGAATCTTGGCTTTCCAGAGAGTCCTCTATGCCTAATGGGTCCCCTAAGCTTGCCTGAGAGTCCATGTTAAACCCAGAGGTTTTTAATGCATTATGAGCATTCATAAACTTCTGGAGGTATTTGGAGGTGTACAGCCAGTGGTGTTTCAGGACATCTTCCATCTCATAGCATTTGGACTGCCTGGCATTCATTTTCCGGAAGCGCCTAAACAGTTTGTTACCAGACTCATTTCCCTCACTTGCCCATGCCCCAATGGAGCCATCCCTCTCAATAATTTCAGGAACGTGTGCCAGAGTTTTGTGAAAATAATTGGTGATTTTTCCCTCATACCTATACTTGAACTTGGTAGAAAGGAGCTCAGCAAAACGCTGTGAATTGAAACTGTACTGGCAGAGGGATTCTGGGCACTCTTTAGCAGGGCATGATGACCGCCACACCGGTTTCATCTTGAGGTAAAGATCCATCAGCTCCCTCAGAGCCTCGTGCCTCTCCTCCGAAGGAATTAGCTCACAAACTGCATCCACAGTCTCTTTGGTCATGAGCTTCCTGGCAAAGTTGCCATTCATCCTCATGATTGGTTTGAGGTTCATCTTCTTCCGGAGATGCTTGTCCAGTGTGGCCTGCCACCTTTTCCTTTCCTCTTTGGAAGCATTGGGATTCTTATACACCTCCCCTATCTCTAGCTGGAAGATCTTGTAGAACTCAGCTGCATTACCAATGTCACAGTGGAGTGCGTCTATGGAAGGGACTGTCTCAATGAAAGGTTTGGCTGAGACCCCTTTCACCCGATCCCGCAGTTCTTCCACAGACTCATGGTAAGGATTGGAACGCCAGACCTCATAACGTTCCAGGTTCTCAGCATGGCTTCTGGTTATAGAGTGGAAGACAAGATTTTGAGAGGCTTCCAGACGGGTGGCGTCACAAAGAGTACAAATGTAGACTGAGCCAGAAGCCTCGAGGCCTTCCACTTCCCGCACAAGTTTTTCATCATATCCGGTACCCCTGAAGATGAACTTGAAAGTCCGTAGAATGCCTCCCAGCTCAAGCATTAATTCACTGCTCTTTATGGCCTCCCTCTCGGCAATGAGAGGGCTCAGGATGGCAGTCAGGGTCTCGTGGTCAGACTCATCTGCCAGCATAAGGCACAATGGCTTGCAACACAGTTCAGAGTTAGGTTTGGCTTCCTCAAATACTTTCACATTCTGAGAGCTGTGGGCGATAGTAATTTTCATGATTGTGAATGAAAAACGGACTGCCTTTTCTGGAACTACTGGCCCACTCCCGTGCTTCTCACTCACATCTCCCATTCCATCACAAGACTCCTTCACCACCACTGTGAAGGGGCCATTCAGGTAATCATCAATGTCTTGGGATCTCATGCCTTCCAAGATGTCTTCTTCCATGTCCATCAAAGCAGACACCAAAGCTGAATCATAGCGGAACCTCTTTGCAATGGTGTCCACTGGGTAATCATCCACAGAGGATGATAGTCCAGAGAGCCCATCAATAATGCCAACATCAGTGCTGGAAGACACATTCTTCAGAGGTGGCTGCCACTCAAAGTGGTGGTAGCCCGGCAGAAGTACCTTCTCAGCATTCCGAAGGGCATGCAAAGGCTGAAAAATCTGTCTCCCTGTGATGGCTTTCACAGTCCTGTACATCTTGTGGTACTGACTGCAGCTGAGGAAGGTGTTGACACGGATGGCCAAGCAAACAGCTGGTTGCAGCCCAGAGCCCTTTCCCTGCATGATGGCCTCCAGCTCGTCGGCTTGCCTGTGCTCATTCCTCGCCCTCAGAGCCAGCAGGAACAAGGTCATGCACACCGACTTCACATCTCCACCTTCTTCTTTGTCAGCAAAGGCTTTGACTTGCAGCTTGAGCTCCCTCAGCCGGTGCTTCTGAGCTCTCCGAGTCAGCGACAGAAGATGTTGGCGGGGCCGGCCCCCTTTATTAATGTGCACAAAATTCTCTTTTGATTCCTTGTGACTTGAGACATGGTGATTATATTTTTCCAAACTGATCTCCTGATTGCACTCTTTTGCTGGACATTTCACCATCAGGGAATTCAAGATGCTCAGAAAGGACTTCACTGGACTCTCCAGGTCAGTAGGGAAGCATGGATATCGGCAAGAGGGACAATAGCTGCCCACGACTTTGAGGTATCTGAGAATGCAGACTCGGCAATAGACATGCTTACAGTTGGTCTCCACAGGGTCGGCCAGAATGTGTTCACAGATCTGGCAGGAGATGGATTTCACGAAGTGCTCTGGGAAGTCCACTGCAAGGAGCTTGGTACTAAGATGTATCTTACTGCAGTTGGTGATCTTCTTCATGACATCCTTGCTGTTGGTCCTTGCCTGAGCTCTTCTCTTGCGCTGACGGGCTTGTCTTGCTTGGTCAAGCACAGTTTTGAGTTTTTTGCTGAGCTGCAAGTTTGGCTGAAGACTCTTCCTCTTGAGTCCCCGACGGGCAGTGTTGCAGATGTCACAGGATGGTGTGTGGGGGTGCCACTCCACGGTCACATTCCTCGGGAAGTAAACCTCACAAGGGGCACTGCTAAACTTCCTGTGCATGATGCTCCAGCAGTTATGGCAGAACTCAGTGGGGTGGATCGAGTCAACATCTGCCTTCACATCAATCCGGAAAACCTTAGTAATGAGGTCTGGCCAGGAAGTAGCTCTCTTTTCCTTCTTTCGTAAAAGGCCTAGGGTTTTACCATCCACAGGACCATGAACTGGATATCTCCTGTTGTGCTCATCAGTTTTAAAAGAATTCCCACAGATGCGGCAGAGATGTCGAAGGTTGGCTTGATGGATGGCTTTAACTCTTGCTTTCCCACTGTCATGAAATTTCTTTGAAAACTTAGGATGGGCTTTTAACACTGGCTGATTTGGGACCAGCTTCTGACCATCAGCCTTGTCCAGGACTGCTGGAGATTGCTCCAGAGAGGGTTTCCCCTCAAAGGAATCCTTCTTTTCCCTTTGAGCTTCTTCAGGTGTCTTTTCAAAGGATCTCACCCGGAACAGCTTAAACTTCCATTCTGAAAATTTAATATGTGGGTGCTGAATTTCATCTGGGGCAGAACTGAGTCCCAAGGTGGGTGGGAAAGAGGCCGCCATGCTGGCTGAGGTACCTGAGAACAATGAAAACAAAACATATTAAGACCAATATCAATATCCCACTGATGTATCTTATAAATAATAAAAATAAATACATTCAATTATTTATTCATGTATTCCAAAAGATATGTATTAAATCTTCTATCTTAATATATCATGTTAGGTGCTGATCATAGAGTTATTTCCTGTTCTGACAGTGTTTACGGTTACTTATACCTGTTACACACATATAAATGTTTAGATACATACATGTAAAGTTTTATTTCCTTCCACAAACACCTTAAGGTCTTTGAGGACAGAATCTTTGATTTATCTTTGTCTTCCCAAGGGTCCTAGTATACATTAGGTGCTCAATAGTTATTTGTTCAGTAAATGTAAAGATGAACTGGCTACTAACACCAAAGAAAAGTAATATTTTCCACATTGTATTAGCCTCATTGCACTAGCTGGACAATATATTTCCAGCTTTTTAAAGCAGTCTTCCGGGAGGTTGGTTGTTTATTTCTTCCAAATGGGTCATAAAAGGATGATAAAGCTGCAAACCCAAAGAAACTAATTATTCACTACTTGAAAGGATCAAGTGAATTTTGAGCTTTATGAGTGCAAACTAATAATAAGTATCATGGATAGTAATTATGCTTACAATTTTAATTAGTGAATGCTGTTGTAAATTATAAGGCTGTGTCTACATTAGAAACAAAAAACACAGAACTCTAAACCTGCAACAAACCAGTGTGTACATCAACTGAGATTCTGAGGGACTTTTAAGATGAAAAATTCACATGGTTTCAGATAAAACTCACACAGGTCATCCTGAAAGTCATTGTCGGTCGATGGTCATTAGCACTATAGTTTGTAACACAATAAGAAGAGGTGGGAGTATTGTTTCTCTTCTGGTAAAAAACATTTTGGCAATTGCATATGCCAGGAAACTCTACTGATTTCAGTTGTAGTGCACAGATCACTAGCGATGCAGAAAAAAAGCCTAACAATGCCATGTGAGGTGTACTCTTTAAACCCAATTAGACCAATCTTTCCCAAATTACTTAGTACATAATTGTAAAAAGAGCAACTATATTTTCAATCCATCATCCCATCCACCTATCTCAAATTTGCCTGGGTTAACTCTTTCGACCCACCAGTTATGTCAAGTAACATATATTTTCTCCTCAACTGATCAACTAACAAAATCGATGAGAATTTTTATAGTCACATAGTTATGGAGACAAATTCTCAGATGAACACACTTTCAGCAGGGGTGGGATTAGGGGGTACAGAGGGGCAAGGGCTAACCTTGACAGCTGCTACCAAAGATTCTTTTCAAGTCCCTGCTTTACTGAAGTTTGTTCCATCTTACAAGCATTACGCATCAGAAATTGGTGTTTTGGGGCATGGGTGCAGTGGTTCATGCCTGGAATCCCAACACTTTGGGAGGCCAAGGTGGTCAGCGTGAGACCAGCCTAGCCAATGTGGTGAAACTCCGTCTCTACTAAAAATACAAAAAACAATTAGCCGGGCATGGTGGCAGGCACCTGTAATTCCAGCTACTCAGGAGGCTGAGGCAGGAGAATCGCCTGAACCCGGGAGGCAGAGGTTGCAGTGAGCCAAGATCCCACTACTGCACCCCAGCCTGAACAACAGAGCAAGACTCTGTCTCAAAAAGAAGAAATGGGTGTTTTTCATAAAAATTAAAAGCAAATTTCTAAGACTTGATTAACAGAGAAATCCTATTAGATTGTTACTTATGCAGGACTATGCAAGAGTTAATACACAGCCATTTCAAATTTCTCATTAACCTCAAAAAATATTTCAACTGCAGCCCAACGAACACCTCAAAATTGCTTATAGTTCCATTCAGCTTCCTAATTATCTTTTGTGGCAGGTGCTAGGTCTTTCCCTGTGGTTTCCCTGCCTCTTAGGTTGAACTCAACCCCAAATACCTTCTCATTCTTTTAGCATTTTACTTCCCAGCCTATTCTTAAATCACTTGCTCTCTGGTATTCCAAGATAATATTTTGAGTAATATTTTGAGTAATTCTTTTTAAAATGCATGACCGTCTCTAGAGTTCATCAAGTTTAATACTGACTTTCAAATTGAGTAAGTCAATCATAAGGCATCGTGGTAGGATCCCTGGAACTCTCTCACTTCCCTATACATTTCTCCCCTGATTCCCACTGACCTGAATTACCACACCAAAATCTACCAAACTACATTTGTTTAAATACTCCTGTGGAATGCAACCAAAGCAAAAATGGACAAATGGGATTGCATCAAGTTAAAAGCTTTTGCACAGCAAAGTAAACAATCCACAAAATGAAGGCAAAATCCACATGATGGGAGAAAATATTTGTAAGCTATGCATCTGACAAGAGATTAATAACCAGAATATATAAGGAGCTCAAATGACTCTACAGAAAACAAACTAATAATCCAATTTTTAAATGGGCAAAATATCTGAGTAGACATTTCTCAAAGGAAGACATACAAATGGAAAACAGGTATATGAAAAGGTGCTCAGTATCACTGATCATCAGAGAAATGCAAATCAAAACTACAATGAGATGTCATCTCATCCCAGTTAAAATAGATTTTATCCAAATGACAAGCAATAATAGGAATGTAACTTAGTACAGCCACTATGAAGAATAGTATGAAAGTCCCCAAAAAAACTAAAGATAGAATTATTACACGATCCAGCACTCCTACTACTGGGTATTTATCCAAAGGAAATCAAATCAGCATATTCAGAGACATCTACACTCCTGTGTTTATTAATGCAGTATTTTTTATCCTTACTTGTGATTTTTACTCCCTAAAATAGACATGTATTACTTTTGGTAGAAAATAGAACTTTTAAGAACTAGGTTTAGATTAGATACTTTTTATCTATTCAATTAGCAAAGATTAAAACTACTTATATGGTTCAGCATTAATGAAGGCATGGAGAAATTAAGATATCTCCATACATTCTTGGGAGGAGTATAAATTGGTATCAAATGCCTACTAGACAATTTAGCAATGTCTTTAAAATTTTTAAATATATTATCTTTGGTGCAATAAATCTCCTTTTGGGAAGTTATCCAACAGAAACATTTCCACAGGAATACAACAATATTTATATAAAGACAGAGAGATTTGTTTCAAAAACTGTTACTTTGAAAAAGCAGGAAACAATATAAATAATTACCCAAAGGGCATTACTAAATAAACTATGGTCCAGACATACAGTGGAAAAACATGCAGAAAATTTAATTTTCTGTATGCACTGATGCATATGTGCAATTTCTGTATGCATCAGTGACATGGAAAGATGCCCACATGAAAAAGGAGAGAATAGAATGACAATAGCAAGTATAGTAGGATTCTGTTTGTGTATATATGTTTGTATTTGTACATATATGAAATCACAGAAATTCTGAAAGGATATGCACTAAAATCTTAACAGTGTTTAATTTCTGAAAAAAATAGAATTGGCATTGATAAGAGGGCCTCTTGCACTTTTTATTTTATTCATTTTTGTATCATTTGAATTATTCAAAACAAGCAAGTACTATTTTTATTAACTTTGTGATACATTTATTCTGGATAAAACTGTTTTAAAGACTAGATTTATATGTGCTTATAGTCACTTTTCCATATTTTCTTCTAAATTTCCCCCAGAAAAGCTTAAGATCTGGCTAATTTCAAATCTGAACACCACCCTTAGCTTCTCATTCTTTTCGGATAAACATGTAGAAAGAAGGCTAAAATATGGACCTGTAGACAGCATGAAGTTAGGATTGTGAAGGAGTTATCTTGGACTCAGGTTTTGACACTCAGAAACTTTGCAAATGCTTGATCTCCTCTCTTCTAACAAAAGATCTCAGCAGCAGACCAGCCTCAGGATCTCAAAGCCTGAGTGGTTGGTGCTGGCTCAGCCCTGTCCCCACCATGCACTGCCATCTCAGCATTGCCATCTGACATCAGAGGTGCAGGGGTGCCTCCCTCCACACAGCACAGATTCATTTTGACAAACTAGTTTGGGGTGGTTTGGACACTGCAGGAACAGTAGTTTCCGGTGAGTGATATCATTAGTTCAGGAGGCTAGGGCACAGCAGCAGCAGCAGCCCCCCATTTCCATCCCAGCTGCCCACCCTACACACACACATACACCCCATTACTTGGCCCACAATCTTCCCTCCTAACGTCTTCAACTTAGTCTGTACACAATTTTCAAGTAATAACTGTGTGCTCAAGTGTGACCTCTCATTATCACACCTGTTCCACTTATTCATTCACTCTGCAAATACCATCGTCTGTCTTTTGTCAAACATCATGCATCAAAAACGTGACAAAATACAAAGGCTTTTTGTAAGTCTCAAGTATCCACAAAATAACACTATAATCCTTGCTCTTCCTTCAGACAACCTTTTGCATAAACCACTTCAGAAAGTGAAATTTATCATCACAATCCCTGGCCAGGAATCCTGACTCAAGAACAAAACCTCAAAGCAGGATCTCTACCATGGCAATTCTCTAAATTAATACAAATCAGAATCATGAGTGAACTTGTTTTTAAAAAGAAATGCAGATCATCAGGTCCCAAAGAGTCTGGCTGTTAGGGAAGGAATCCAGGAATTGCATTTTTAAACATTCAGTGATTCTAAAATGAGCAGATATTTCGAGAAACATTGGTCTCCTACTTAGGCCAATCTAGTTCAGGAAATGCCTGGTAATACTTGTTCATACCTGGGAAACCACACATTTCCTCCCACCCTAGAACTTGCGTTCCTGACTATTTTTCTTGCCTGAACTAACAGTATTTATTTCCAAGAGTCTCACACCTTACCTTCTGCTGATTTGTACACATTCATTCAAGAAGCACTCCTTAAACCCTTCCTCTGACAATAGCATTCATTTATAGTAATTCAGATATTTCGCATCTTTCTATGAACCTTCAGTGGCCCTAAACTTGGCCTCTTATACCTTTTTTATTTTCATACATTAAAAAAAAAAATTGATGTAGCTTTGCTCATTCCATCCTCTCATCACCTGGAAGGAAAAAACGCTCAAGCACTTCTAGTCAGAAACATAAAAATGTAATAAATATTTTGGCTCAAGGCATGAAAAGTATGAGTGTTACCTTGCTCAGCAGGCTGCCTGGCCAAAGTGTTGAGATGTCTGCAATTTGGTTGATATTACTCAATACCAAAGAGAAGGCAAAGTGTGTTCTCTGCTCTCTCCTTGCTCTCGTTTCTCAGAACATGCTGCTGAGCTGTTTATCAGCTTCCACTGTCCTTCCCAGCCTCCCCCACCATGGAGGGCTAACCACAAATGATGGCAGCCAATCACAAGCCAGGAGACCCCAGCTCCAGCTGCCACCTGGCTCTTTAGGAAGCTTAGCTCAGAGGAGGCCTGAGTGTAGAACGATGTGTGAGTTTGCTGGGGCACTGGCTGCCAGTTCCCTCCCTGAGAATGTCTGGGTTGGAAATGGTCTTGTCAGTCAGTATAAGCCCCAGCTTATGCCAGGGTTTTATATCTTCTATATCTCAAAGGAAATGCTAGTAGTGTATACCTCAAAGAGTCAATAATGTTACACGATGAGAGTTGTTATAGGAAAATACTTGAAACGATGCCTGCCTCTTTGTGAATGTTCATCAGATATTAACAACACTATGGGATTTTTTTTATTATTATCTTGAAATGGTATCCAAACAATCTCAGAATCTTTCAACCTGATCAAATCTTGCTGAGGAAGGTTGATGCTCCTTGCAACTACTCTAAGTTTAAACATTATTCGAGTATGGAAGTCAACAGACCTGGATTTAAATCTTGACTTAGGCCTTTGATTCATTGCTTAGACTTTATGAACCTCAATCTCATCACCTGCAACCTAAGATTAATAATATTAGTCCCCATTATTGAGAGCAATGGGCCAGGTTTCTAAGTATTTTATGTGTCATTTAATTTTCACAACAATCATACGTATTTGATAGTATTATCTCTAAAAAGAAGTGACAAAAGTTCAGAGCAATGGAGTGACTTGCCCATGGTCACACAGCCACTACTTAGTGAAGGTGAGGTGGAATTCCAAAGCTCATGTTCTTAATCACTCCATTATGCCATGAAAGGAGAATAATGAAAGCCACTTTGTAGTAGTAGTCTAAGGAAAACTTAAGAATGAATAGGTATATACACACCTCTGTCTCTGTTTCAAAACCCCTTTATAATTCTCAGACCAGCTTTATCCTCAAAGTCTTTCTGTGTTCAGCTAATAAGTGAGAGATTCCTTGCTTGTCTGATTCTCAAAAAAACTTTCAAGGAGGCAGGTGCAAGGATTTCACTGGTCTGTGCTGCCCTCATTAGACGCTCCTCTTACATCTCCACTCTTTTGCATTTGGACCTGTCTAACCACACAACAGACCTGGAGCCACAGCTTCTGCTCACTAAAGACAAGGCAGAAGCCACTGCAGTAACATTGGGGGAGAGGAGAAACTGGTCTGTGGCTTCTAGGTGCTTCAGTGTGTTTTTCCCTAAGGATATGCAGCCTTACCTGAGGGTCATATTTAAGGCAACATGGCGAGAAAAGGCAGCTGAGAGCTAAGAATTTCCTGAAGACAGTGTTCATGTCCAACAGAACCATCAGGAAGCAAGCTTTGTGGCCCTGGGCCCTCCTTACACAATGAGGTCAAGTAGAGAGGAGTCATAACATGACTTACATGCAATAGGGTGTCCTTCCCACCCATCTTCCTGCTCCTTAAAATCTTGCATCTCCAATGGACTTACAGAAAGAAAAAGAAAAGGTCAGATGTTCATGCTTCCCCTTGAAGAAAAGAGCAAAACAATAATATCTCACATTATTAGAACAAAGCACCAAGTTCAAGGATTAGGCTTCAGTTCTGTAGGTTCACTTGGAAATTACGTGAAATTAAGGTGACAAAATGCACCAGTTTGTTTTGGACTTTCCTTGGTTTAGAATCAAGAGTCTAAGGTGAACAGAGTTGGTAGGTTGCCCGTAACCTCCAAACCAGAGTTAGAAAATTTCCCTGAGCTGAAAAATTTACAGATGGAATCCTTTTCGATTTTTCTTGAAAAAGTAAGCTGGTCAAATGTACTCATCAAAGAACGGTGGGGGTGTGAGGTTCAGACCAGATAATGGAGGAGCTTTCTCTTTCTCTCTTTCTCTCTTTTTTTAAATCATATTTAACACACTGTATTGCTGAATTTTTCATCAGCTACATATACTTTTATAATTAGGAAAAATCACAATATTTACAAATAATGTACTCAATGAATTTCAAATGAGACATAACAAAATACTGGGTGCATATGAAGATACAGTTTTCTAAATGTTTTGTTTAATAAAAGTCTGGATTTGTATACATCACCAGTATTTCCATGTTTCTCCCAATTTCTCCCATCCATGTTGAAATCAAGGCACTTGTCTCCTGCTGAGACGTGAGACCTCCCTTGGATCACCTGGAAAAACAAGTTAAAAGATGCCCCATTGTCCCTCTGCCTGGACACTAACATTTTATTCACTGTCTTTATTTCATATGTTTTCCACGTGACAAGAAAACCTTGACTTGCATCATAAAATAGCAAAGTCAGAGCTGCCTAGGATGCATGTTGCTCCAAGCAAATTAAAAATAAAACACAGCCGACATGTATTGGCCAATTGTTGCAAGAGACAAAGAATGAAAAGGGTGAACTAGAGCCTGGACAATTTGGTGCCAAGTTCCAGCCCTGAGTACAGACCTCCCAGACTAGTGATTAGCTGTTGTTAGTCCTGGAAGTGCCGACAGGCCCTTCACTGGCCCTGCTCCTCCAGGCAATGTGCTCCCTGCATCCCCGCTTTCACCTGCCTCTCCATCCAAGCCCCAATCCCCCTTAGCAGGTTGCCTACACTTACTCCCCTTGGCTCCCAAAGGCCCTTTTAAGTAACCTTTCAAATTCAATTTCTTCCCAGACAGCAATGAGTTCCAATTGCTGATAACAATCAAAATCTACTCCTGCAGCCATGGTCTGAATGTGTGAACGCTGCATTTTGAGCTCTTATCATAATTCAGCAGATGCTGTTTACAGACATTGAGATTACATACATAAGCATGTATCTATACATCTTTAACTAGCAAAACTCTTGTCTTCTAACATCACCAATTTGAAAGCCAGAACTAGAAGGGAACTTAGAGGTTACTTGCCCCAATGCATGTGTTTTATTTATTCCTGAAGGGCAAAGTGTTCCTATTCAATGTCACAGAAGGGAATTAGTAGCAGAAATAGCATTACAAATCTGATCTCCCAGCTCCCAGGACAACGTTCTTTCCACTACACTGAAAAGGGAACACCCCTCCCTAACTCGCCCAAGATGCGTCTTAGATGGTAAAGAAACTCAAGCTGGCAATGGAGCAGAACCTTAACAGGTCATAGCTAGATCAGAGCCCTGGGTGAGTATGCAAACTCGCCACCCTGCACTGGTGGCAGAGAGACAGCATCTCCACACACTCATTTCTCCCCCTTTCTCTGTCTTAAAATTGTTTTCTAATTAACTCAATGTGAATTACCCCTGTTAGTAAAATTTCTAATGCGTTATTAATTGCTCTAAACATCAACTGCAGCTCACTCTCCATGCTTTCAGGAGTGCTTCTGCGGGCTTTCTGATTTTAGCTACGCTGTTTTCTAAGCAGCTAGTGCCATCGTGTGGGCAAAGAAAAGTCTGTATTCTTGACTATCAGAAAAAGCCATGAGAAAAAGTCTCAGAAGTTGTTGAATCCATGAACTGGTTAAGAATGAATTATGTGTTTGTTTCTCTTCTCTTCTCTTCCCTCTTCCCCTTATCCCAACCTCTTTTCTCCCTACCCCCCGCTTCCACCATCACTTACCTTTGTAGAAATCCCCCACAATTCCTATAGACTAGGAAACAGAGCCAAAAGCTTAAAAGGTCAAAGTTACTTGCACAAGACCCCACACTTCATTAACTCCAGTCTTCCATAAAGGTCAAGAGACAACATAGAACTCCATTCTCATTGTCTTGCTAATCCTGACCAGTCCCAGAAAACATGTAATAAATACCTTCTCCTTATTCCTCAAACAAGAGAAGACATGAGGACCATGTCTTATTTCATAAGTTGAACAGTTAGTGCTTACGAACAGTTAGTGCTTCTGGAGAGAGATAGAAAAGGAGCATCATTTTCTGGTTATTTTTACACAAAATCTGCTTTTAAATTGTCTATGTTTCTCAAAAAAATAGTTTCTGATTTACAATGCGATTTAAATGTTTGTCTTGTTATACATTTTTCTTGGCACATTCTTTTCACTCAAAGCATGCATTTCCAAAAAAATCTCACTTTGCCATTATCATTATAGAAAAAAAGTCTTCCTTTCCACCTGTGAGAATGGCTAACAGGAGTCGTTATATAAATTTAAAGACCCATCTGAATTAAATATAAAATAATTTATATAAATTTTTATAAAGACCCATCTGAATTCTAGTGATTCTTGTCTATAAATCAGTTTCAAAAAGTAACTTTGCTATGTAGCAAATAAGAGGAGACTAGTTGAGCTGTGCTGTGGTTGAGATTTGCAGTCCTTTACGCTGCTATCAAAAGGGATTTACCTTTATTATTCTCAGGCCTCCCTCGACCTTTCCAATCTCTCCAGTGACCTCTCCAAAAAGTGATACAATCACCAACATAAAAACCTATGATTGTCCTTAATTAGCATGTATCATGTGTATTATCAGGAAAAAAAATGTTCTCAGCAACATGGCAAGACAATGTGAATAGTCCTCAGGCCTCCGAAGCCTCTTTGTAACTCCTCTGTTGCTCATGGGCCATACTGTCATGTAGAGACTGTGTGTAAGATACCAAGAGTCAATTCTAGGTGCAGTGACCTTTTGGCCACCTAGGCTCATAACCCCCTGTCTCCATAAAAGCTATCTATCTTGATAATAATAATAATAATATAGTATATAGTTACAATAATTTGTGGTTGCTGTCTGTTGACCCGAAGGCAGGTGTTAGAGGTGGAACTGTTTCATCTCAAAATTTATATATTAAAGCCCTAACCCCCAGTACTTCAGCATGTGACTGTATCTGGAGATAGGGCCTTGTACTAGTTAGGATTCTCCAGAACAACAGAACTATGAGAAAGAGAGAGAGAGAAAGATTATTACAGGAATTGGCTTACACAATTTTGGAGTTCGAGAAGTCCTACAATCTGCTGTCTTCAAGCTGGAGAACCAGGAAAACCAGTAGTGTAATTCAGTCCAAGCCCAAGGTCCTGAGAGCCAGGAGCATGGACGTCTGAGGACAGGAGAAGATGGAAGTCCTAGCTCAGAGAGAGCAAATTAGCCCTTCCTCCACTTTTTTGTTCTATCTGGGCCTTAATCACATTAGGTGATGCCCATCCACATTGGTGAGGGTGGATCTTCTTTACTCAGTCTACTGACTTAAATGCTAATTTCTTCCGGAAATATGAACACAGACGTACCCAGAATCATTTTAGTAGCTATATGGGTATCCCTTCGCCCAGTCAAGTTTACACATAAGATTAACCATCACAAGCTTTAAAAGGCGTGATTAAGATGGGGTCATTAGAGTGGATTCTAATCCAATCTTACTGGTATTCTTATGAGAAAAGGAAATTTGGACATACACACAGAAACACCAGAAGTGTGTGTGTACAAAGGAATGACCAGGTGAAGACACAGTAAGAAGGCAGCTGTCTGCAAGTCAAGGACAGAAGCCTCCCAAGAAATTACACCTGCCTTATGGAAATTGGATCACACAATTATGGAGATTGAGATGTCCCACAATCTGCTACCTTCAAGCTGGAGAACCAGGAAAACCACTGGTATAAATCAATAGATCAAACTTTGATCTTCTACTTCAATCCTCCATACTGTGAAAATATACTTTGTTGTTGTTTAAGCTACCCAATCCATGGTATTGTGTTATGGTAGCCCAAGCCAACTAGCAGAGTGGGGATCAAGTCTCTCATCTTGGGCATTTCCTTCATCCACCCACCCAAGGAGGAAGAAGAAGAGGTCAAATTGGAAGATACTCATTGGGCTTCGTTCTTAACGAGCAAGTATGATTATCATGACCATTATTATAAATCTAATGTTGAGCTGTGGTGTGGGATACTGGTTAAACACCCAGGCATTGGAGTGCCATAACATTGGTTTAAATTCTAGCCCCACCTCTTGCAACTTGTGTGATTTGGGGCACATTTCTTAACCTCTCTGACTCCATTTTCTCATTTGAAGATGAGGATAATAATATGAAGCTGGTAACGTTCTTGGCAGAATTAAGTGAGTTAAAACATTTGAGGTGCTTAGCACACTGTTAAATACAATGTTATCTTGAAAACTCACAATCCTCCTCAAAAACCCACTTCTCTTATAGTCTTTCTCACCTTGCTTAATGGCAACTCTACATTTCAAGGCAAACTCTCAGAATTATATTTCATTTATCTCTTCCTCTAAATCCTCATGCCCAATCAGTCAATAAATTCTAATCTTGTTAAAACTATAAGTCAAATCACTTTACTTCTCTAATCAAAACCCTCCTATGGTTCCCCACCATGGTTAGAATAAAAGTGAAAGGCCTCTCAAGGGTCAACAGGGAACACGACTTTCCCTGCCTTTTCCATCTCTTTTCCCACTTACCCGCAGCCACAGTAGCCTCCTTGCTGATCCTCAAAATGTCCAGATATGCTGACATTGGCTATTCTCTCTGCTTAAAATATTACTTTAGACACATTAGGCACTGCTTTATAGTCGGAGTCTTCAGAAAAACAGAGCCAATAAAATAGAGAGATGAGGAACTGGCTCACACAATTATGGAGGCTATCACACTCTGCCATCCACAAACTAGAGGGAAAGTCAGTGTTATAGTTTCAGTACCAATCCAAAAGTCTGAGGACCAGGAGCACCAATGGTTCAAGTCTTAGTTTAGTCCAAGGCCAGGAAAATAATAATGTCCCAGATCCAGCAAGTAGAAAGAGGAAAAAAGTTTCCATCAGGTAGAAAGAGGAAAAGAATTCACTCTTCCTCCTCCTTTTTGTTCTATTTGGTTCTTCCATGAATTGCATGATGCCCACCTCATAGGGGAGAGCAATCTGCTTTACTCAGTCAACCAGTTCAAATGCTAATATCATTCAGAAAAACACTAACAGACACACCCAGGAATAATGTTTAGCCAAATATCTCTGCACTCTGTGATCCAGCCGTATTAACATACACACAAAAAATGAATAAACAAACCTGGAGTAATTGGTAGGGCAGAAAGAGCTAATGAGATTGTGAATCAAGAGTGATGAGATTGGAATCAAAGGCTGAAGAGTAGCTCATCCAAAGACCCCCCAGTTCATCCTCAGTTCCCTCTGTGGAATTCTGGGGAAAAGGAAGCTGTAGGAGACCATGCTCATCCATCTGCCTACAAGGCCTGGAGAACCAGGCACCCTGTACAGTGTGGTAATGAAGGTGTAAAGAAGCCCCAAGAAAATCCATCTTTTCCTTCCTTAGCCCCACATTGTGCTCCAAGTGGATGAGCCATTTGGACTGTATCACCAGAAGGCCCTCAACCTCCAGCTTCCAGTTTAATCCAGCCATTGGGCAATACCATAAATACGTGAGTATGGCAGGAGGAAGACAGTATAATTGTGCCTCAGGAAGGCACATGGGAGATGTTGTCAACAAGATGGCTGCCTAGAAGTGTCAAAGCTCACCTCCTCCACAAAGAAGGACCAAAACAACAAACAAATAACTACACTTTGAGTGTCTAAGACAGAACACTGGAATTCAGTAAGGAAGTGATGAAGCCCTCTGAATCAAGGAGACTCAAGATGGCAGTATAAAGAAGGAAATGAAGCACCCAGCCAAGATCAGCTCAGAGCCAAGAGGGATTCCCTATAGTAGGGAAAAGGGGGAAATGTAATCAGGAGATCCCTAGCAGTCCTCATTTCCACTGCAGATGCCTGAAATCCTAGCTACAAAAGACCCTCACAGTCCCTAAGCCCAGTATACAAAATCTGCCTGGAGTCTACACAGCTCCATTGCTCCACAGTAGGAAATCATGCTGGGTTCTCCACTCCTCAGGACCCAAGCTGCTATGGAACTGCATCATGCTGAGAACAGAGCCACCGATAAAGTGAATCCTGTTTTGGAAGTCAGTGTCCTGGCATCGCCACCTACCTGGAGCTCTGCCGTCATTCCACCATGATCAGGCAAAAGACTACAAAGCCAGGAATCCAAGACTGTATCTAGATTCAGTGGTTCCACTGTAAACCCTGCACCTAAGCCCACACAGTGACATGCACCCCAAGAAACAGGTGGTCTAGAATAGGAAATAAACCTCCCCCAAGACCAGGGGCACTGCCATGCATACCCCCATTGCCCAAGGACTGATCACCCAATGCTTGCCACCACTGACAATACTGTACTGAAGAACTGCAGAGCCGCTATGCCCAACACATGCCCTACCAAGGCCTTAGAACCAGTCCACCTGTCATTCTCCAACCCCAGCAAAATGACGTCACTGTCTCTACAAACACCACTGATATTGATTACAGTCAAAGAAATCACATGGATACTACACTACTGCAGCCACTCAGAACCAAATCCAAACCACTTTACCCAATCAACACTATAGGACAGACTCACAGGAAAAAGTCTTTCTCTACAAAAGCTAGTGCATAAAATTGGAAGAGGCAACTGCTCCAGCAGATGCACAGATGCTAACAAAGGAACACAAGGAACATGAAAAAAAGCAGGGAAATATAACACCTCCAAAGGAGTTCTCCTATAACAGACCCTAAAGAAGCAACTCTATGAAATGCCTGAAAAGGAATTCAAAATAATGAGTATAAGAAAACTCAGCAAGATACAAGCAAATACAGATAGACAATACAGAAAAACAATTTATGATCTTAATGAGAAATTCAGCAAAGAGATAGATACCATTAAAAAAAACAGAAATCTTGGAGGTGACGAATTATATAAATTGAATAAAAAATATAATCAACAGCTTCAACAACAGACTGGATCAAGCCAAAGAAAGAACTTCTGAACTTGAAAACAAGTCTTTGAAATAACCCAATCAGATGAAAAAGAGAGAATGAAAAATAAAAAAGAATGAAGAAAGCCTTGGACTTTATAAAATACCGTTATGTGCACAAATGTTTAATTATGGGAATTCGAGAAGAAGAGAGAAAAGGCAGAGAAAACTCTATTAAATATTAGCTGGAAACTTTTCAAGTCTTAGGAAATATGTACACATATGAACTCAAGAAGTTCAAATGCTCCTAAACAGATTCAACTTTAAAAGGTTCTCTCTGAAGCACTCTATAGTCAAACTGTCAAAATTCAAAGACAAAGAGAGAAGTGTAAAAACAGCAAGAGAAGAGTGTCAACTCACATATACGGGAATCTTCATTATACTAACAGCATATTTCTCAGCAGAAATCTTGTGGGCAAGGAAAGAATGTGATAATATAGTCAAGGTGCTAAAAGAAAATAAAAAAACTGTCAGCCAAGAATGCTATACCCAGCAAAACTATCC
Source organism: Rhinopithecus roxellana (assembly GCF_007565055.1). Taxonomy (NCBI): domain Eukaryota; kingdom Metazoa; phylum Chordata; class Mammalia; order Primates; family Cercopithecidae; genus Rhinopithecus; species Rhinopithecus roxellana. The sequence goes on from NC_044563.1 coordinate 107,805,113, forward strand.
CTCAGAAATGAAGGAGAAACAAAGTCTTTCCCAGAGAAGTAAAAACTGAGGAAATTTATCAACACTAGACTGATCTTACAAGAAATGATTAAGGGAGCCCTCTATCTGGAAGCCAAATGGCAATAACTTCCATCAGGAAAACAAACAAAAGCATAGAACTCACTAGTACAGCAGATACACAGATGAGAAAGAAAAATTAACTAAACTTTGTCACCAAGCAAACCACACAAAGATAAACAGTAAGAGAAAAGAAAAGAGGAAGAGAAATGCAAAACAAGACAACAATAAAATGACAGAAATAAGTCCTCACCTATCAATAATAACATTGAAAGTGAATGAATTGAATTCCTCAATTAAGAGATATAGACTGTTGAATGGACAAAAACAAACAAGACATAACCATGTGCTATTTACAAGAAACTCATTTCAACTACAAAGACACACATAGACAAAAAGTGAAGGGATGGAAAAAGATACTCCATGCAAATGGCAACCAAAAGTAAGCGGGAGAAACTAATGCTTGTATCAGACAAAATAGACTTTTAAATCCAAAACTGTAAAAAGAGATGCCAACATTATGTAATGACAAATGAATCAATTCAGTAACAGGATATAACAATTGTAAATTTACATGCACCCAACACCAGAGCACTCAGATATGTAAAGCAAGTATTAGATCAAAAGGGAGATACAGACTCCGATACGGTAATAGTTGGAAACACCAGCAGCCTACTGTGTCAGCATTTAACAGATAGTCACAATAGAAATCAACCAAAAATGGATTTAAACTGCAATATAGACCAAATGGACCTAACAGACACTTATAGAACATTTTATCCAATACCTACAGAATGTATATCCTTCTCATCAGCACATGAAACATTCTGCAGGATAGATTATATGTTAGGCCACAAAACATGTCTCAACAAATTTTTTAAAACTGAAATCATATCAAGTATCTTTTCTGACCACAATAGAATAAAACTGAAAATTAGTAATAAGAGAAACTTGGAAACTGAAAATTTTAAATGTTATTGAAACAAATGAAAATAGAAACACAACATAGCAAAGCCTCTGGGCTTAGTAGGTATTTAATAAGCATTAAGTGTTACATGGGAGTAATGAAAAAGTACCCTTCCCTTAAAAATATTGGAATTAGGTTCACCTCCTGAGACTTACACTGTAAAATCAATATACTATAAAGTCTGATCCATAATAGATCAGAACAGACATATGAAAGATCATATTAAAAAGACAAAATGCAGTGGTTTCCAACTTGAACAAAACTTGAGTATAGATATTAAAATATGAAACAAAGATATTAGCCAAAGTGAGATGGTTCATTATGTTATGGGTTGAATTGTGTCCCCTTCCTATAAATTCATATGTTGAATTTCTAACCACCAGTACCTCAGAATGTGACTGCATTTGGACTCTTTAAAGAAGTAATTAAGTTAAAACGAGGTCATTAGGTGAGCCCTAATCCAATATGACTGGTGATCTTAGAAAAAGAGATTAGAACACAGACACACACAGAGGGAAGATAATGTGAAGACACAGAGAAAAGATGACCATCTACAAGAGACCTGTAGATAGACACATACACATGCCAAAGGAAGGGAGTCATAAACCCAAAAACTGCCACTTTCTTATCATTGAGGCAAATACAGCTAGAAGAATACCTCAAACTATTATTGTCTGAATTTACTGCACTGTTGAATTGTCCAACTAAATCCATTTGCTTTGATTGCATTCTCACCAAGCAACATTCTGACTACAATTTGATTTTCTGTAGGTGAGTTGCCATCAGTTCCTTTCCCATCTGTCCAATACTTTTGCCAACTGAGAACAACCTCTTCCTTCATAGAAATCTGATGTTGCTATCTGTCATCTGGCCCTGACTCCTTCACCGAACCAAGGCCAGCCAATCAAAAGTTCCCAATTCCTTAGATAAAGTGATGGATCCAGGGTTAGTCATATGACTCAAGTAGGCAGAGTACTTCTAGGGGATTGATATGAACAATGGAGAGAAAGGACACTTTTTTCTCTCTTGTTCTGTGATACCAAAGGATCTCATATGCCTGGAGCTGCCAAAGTTCATCATGTTATCTTATGAGAAAAACCTACATGAGAATGAAGTCCAACTAGGCAAGAGAAGGAAAAAGGCACCGAGAAAAGACTGATGACATCATTTAAACTCTTGGACACAGATATGCCTGAAATAAACTCCAACTTCACATGCTTCTCGTAGTAAAAGCCAAGCAATTCCATTTCCTGTTTAACCTAAGTTGTATTTGGTTCATCTAACCATCAAAACCTTAAGTCCTAACTAATATATGTGAAGATCTTTTCTTCTGCCATTGTGAATGATCCCTTGAAACTAGGCCTTTCTAAAAATGTGGTCATCTCATAAGGAAAAGTTCAGTTCAATCCATGGTATGTTTAGAATTTTAGAGCCTCTTTGATGTTCTAAATAAGTCTCTTTTTTTCTCTTAGGGTAGGTCAAATTTGGATTTCTGATTAAAGCAAGTATCTGACCATCTTTTGATTTGGTACACAATTCTTAACTGGAAAACCAAAAACCTTTTTTTATTATTATTATACTTTTAAGTTCTAGGATACATATGCAGGACATGCAAGTTTGTTACATAGGTATACACTTGCCATGGTGGTTTGCTGCACCTATCAAGCCATCATCTACATTAGGTATTTCTCCTAATGCTACCCCTCCCCAGTTCCCCAACCCCCAGCAGGTCCCATGCATGATGCTCCCCTCCCTGTGTCCATGTGTTCTCATTGTTCAGCTCCCACTTATGAGTGAGAACATGCAGTGTTCAGTTTGTTGTTCCTCTGTTTGTTGCTGAGAATGATGGTTTCCAGCTTTGTCTCTGCAAATGACATGAACTCATCCTTTTTTATGGCTGCATGGTATTCCACGGTGTATATGTGCCACATTTTCTTTATCCAGTCTATCATTGATGGGCTTTTGGGTTCTTTCCAAGTCTTCGCTATTGTGAACAGTGCTGCAATAAACATATGTGTGCATGTGTCTTTGTAGTAGCATGATTTACAAATCCTTCGGGCATATACTCAGTAATGAGACTGCTGGGTCAAATGGTATTTCTCGTTCTAGATCCTTGAGGAATCGCCACACTGTCTTCCACAATGGTTGAACCAATTTACACTCCCACCAACTGTATAAAAGCATTCCTATTTCTCAACATCCTCTCCAGCATCTGTTGTTTCCTGACTTTTTAATGATCACCATTCTAACTGGTGTGAGATGGTATCTCATTGTGGATTTGATTTGCATTTCTCTAATGACCAGTGATGATGCGCTTTTTTTTAATATGTCTGCTGGCTGCATAAATGTATTCTTTTAAGAAGTGTCTGTTCATACCCTTTGCCCACTTTGTGATAGGTTGGTTGTATTTTTCTTGTAAATTTGTTTGAGTTCTTTGTAGATTCTGGATATTAGCCCTGTGTCAGATGGATAGATTGCAAAAATTTTCTCCCATTCTGTAGGTTGCCTGTTCACTCTGATGATAGTTTCTTTTGCTGTGCAGAAGCTCTCTAGTTTAATTAGATCCTGTTTGTCAATTTTGGCTGTTGTTGCCATTGCTTTTGGTGTTTTAGTCTGAAGCCTTTGCTCATACCTATATCCTGAATAGTATTGCCTAGGTTTTCTTCTAGGGTTTTTATGGTTATAGGTCTTCCCTTTAAGTCTTTAATCCATCTTGAGTTAATTTTTGTAAAAGGTGTAAGGATGGGGTCCAGTTTCAGTTTTCTGCATACCGCTAGCCAGTTTTTCCAACACCATTTATTAAATAGGGAATCCTTTCCCCATTTCTTGTTTTTGTCAGGTTTATCAAAAACCTGGTTGTAGATGTGTGGTATCATTTCTGAGGGCTCTGTTCTGTTCCATTGGTCGATATCTCTATTTTGGTACCAGTATCATGCTGTTTTGGGTACTGTAGCCTTGTAGTATAGTTTGAAGTCAGGTAGCATGATGCCTCCAGCTTTGTTCTTTTGGCTTAGGATTGTCCTGGCAATGCGGGCTCTTTTTCGGTTCCATATGAACTTTAAAGTAGTTTTTTCCAATTCCGTGAAGAAAGTCATTGGTAGCTTGATGGGGATGGCATTGAATCTATAAATTACCTTGGGCAGTATGGCCATTTTCACGATATTGATTTTTCCTATCCATGAGCATGGAATCTTCTTCCGTTTGTTTGTGTCCTCTTTTATTTCGTTGAGCAGTGGTTTGTAGTTCTCTTTGAAGAGGTCCTTCACATCCCTTGTAAGTTGGATTCCTAGGTATTTTATTCTCTTTGAAGCAATTGTGAATGGGAGTTCATTCATGATTTGGCTCTCTGTCTGTTATTGGTGTATAAGAGTGCTTGTGATTTTTTCACATTGATTTTGTATCCTGAGACTGCTGAAGTCGCTTATCAGCTTAAGGAGATTTTGAGCTGAGACGATGAGTTTTCTAAATATACAATCATGTCATCTGCAAACAGGGAAAATTTGACCTCCTCTTTTCCTAATTGAATACCCTTTATTTCTTTCTCCTGCTTGATTGCCCTGGCCAGAACTTCCAACACTATGTTGAAGAGGAGTGGTGAGACAGGGCATCCCTGTCTTGTGCCAGTTTTCAATGGGAATGCTTCCAGTTTTTGCCCATTTATTATGATACTGGTTGTGGGTTTGTCATAAACAGATCTTATTATTTTGAGATACATCCCATCAATACCGAACTTATTGAGAATTTTTAGCATGAAGGGATGTTGAATTTTGTCGAAGGCCTTTTCTGCATCTATGGAGATAATCATGTGGTTTTTGTCTTTGGTTCTGTTTATATGGTGGATTACATTTATTGATTTGCATATGTTGAACCAGCCTTGCATCCCAGGGATAAAGCCCACTTGATCATGGTGGATAAGCTTTTTGATGTGCTGCTGGCTTCCATTTGCCAGTATTTTATTGAGGATTTTTGCATCGATGTTCGTCAGGGATATTGGTCGAAAATTCTCTTTTTTTGTTGTGTCTGTGCCAGGATTTGGTATCAGGATGATTCTTGCTTCATAAAATGAGTTAGGGAGGATTCCCTCTTTTTCTATTGATTGGAATAGTTTCAGAAGGAATGGTACCAACTTCTCTATGTACCTCTGGTAGAATTCTGCTGTGAATCCGTCTGGTCCTGGACTTTTTCTGGTTGATAGGATATTAATTATTGCCTCAATTTCAGAACCTGTTGTTGGTCTATACAGAGATTCGACTTCTTCCTGGCTTAGTCTTGGGAGGGTGTATGTGTCCAGGAATTCATCCATTTCTTCTAGATTTTCTAGTTCACTTGCATAGAGGTGGTTATAATATTCTCTGATGGTAGTTTGTGTTTCTGTGGGATCAGTGGTGGTATCTCCTTTATCATTTTTTGTTGTGTCTATTTGATTCTTCTCTCTTTTCTTCTTCATTAGTCTGGCTAGTGGTCTATGTATTTAGTTGATCTTTTCAAAAAACCAGCTCCTGGATTCATTGATTTTTTTAAAAGTTTTGTGTGTTTCTATCTCCTTCAGTTCTGCTCTGATCTTAGTTATTTCTTGTCTTCTAACTTTTGAATTTGTTTGTTCTTGCTTCTCTAGTTCTTTTTACTGTGATGCTAGGATGTTGATTTTAGATCTTTCCCGTTTTCTCCTGTGGGCATTTAGTGTTATAAATTTCCCTCTAAACACTGCTTATCTCCAAACTAGCACAACAGGCCAACATTCAAATTCAGGAACTACAGAGAACACCACAAAGATACTCCTCAAGAAGAGCAACCCCAAGACACATAATCATCAGGTTCATCAAGGTTGAAATGAAGGAAAAAATGTTAAGGGCAGCCAGAGATAAAGGTTGGATTACCCACAAAGGGAAAGCCATCAGACTAAGAGCAGTTCTCTCTGCAGAAATCCTACAAGCCCAAAGAGAGCGGGGACCAATATTCAACATTCTTAAAGAAAAGAATGTTCAAATCAGCCCAACTAAGCTTCATAAGCAAAGGAGAAATAAAATCCTTTACAGACAAGCGAATGCTGAGAGATTTTGTCACCACCAGGCCTTCCTTACAAGAGTTTCTGATTGAAGCACTATATATGGAAAGGAAAAACCAGAACCAGCCACTGAAAAAACATACCAAATTGTAAAGTCCGTTGACACTATGAAGAAACTGCATCAACAAACGGGCAAAATAACAAGCTAGCATCATAATGACAGGATCAAATTCACACATAACAATATTAACCTTAAATATAAACAGGCTAAATACCCCAATTCAAAGACACAGACTGGCAAATTGGATAAAGAGAAAAGATCCATCCATGTGCTGTATTCTGGAGACCCATCTCCAGTGCAAAGACACACACAGTCTTAAAATAAAGGGATGGAGGAAGATTCACCAAGCAAATGGAAAGCAAAAAGAAAGCAGGGGTTCCAATCCTAGTCTCTAATGAAATAGACTTTAAACCAACAATGATTAAAAAATACAAAGCAGAGCATTACACAATGGTAAAGAGATCAATGCAACAAGAAGAGCTAACTATCCAAAATATATATGCACCCAATACAGGAGCACCCAGATTCTTAAGCAAGTTCTTGGATACCTACAAAGAGGCTTAGACTCCCACACAATAATAGTGGGAGACTTTAACACCCCACTGTCAGTATTAGACAGATCAACAAGACAGAAAATTCACAAGGATATTCACGATTTGAACTCAGCTCTGGACCTAATAGACATCTGGACCAAGTGGACCTAATAGACATCTACAGAACTCTCCACCCCAAAATTCACCACATAATTGGTAGTAAAACACTCCTCAGCAAATGCAAAAGAATGGAAATCGTAACAAACAGTCTCTCAGACCACAGTGCAATCAAATTAGAACTCAGGATTAAGAAACTCACTCAAAACTGCACAGCTACATGGAAACTGAACAACCTGCTCCTGAATGACTACTGGACAAATAATGAAATTAAGGCATACGTTCTTTGAAACCAATGAGAACAAAGACACAACGTACCGGAGTCTCTAAGACACAAAAAATAACTTGTTTTTTTAAAGTTTATACTGTTAATTGCAGCATGGTTTGTTACAATCCGTTGAAAATAGTCTAAATGTCTGCCAATAGAAGAACAGAAGCTGGAAAAAGTACAAAGTGATCCAACTTGTACGGACAGCAATTTGGCAATAATTGTCAAAATTACATATGCACTATGTTTGCCTTCTAGGGCTTTTGTGACAAAATATCACAGTCTGGGTGGCTTAAATAACAGAAATTTATTTTCTCACAGCTCTGGAGGTCAAGGTGTCAGGAGAATTGGTTTCTGGTGCGACCTCTCTCCTTGGCTTGCTGATGACCATCTTGCTGTGCTCTCATATGGTCTTTTCTCTATGACTCACTTTTTGGTGTCTCTTTCTCTTCTTACAAAGACACCAGTCACATTGAATTCAACCCACCCTTATGACCTCCCTTAATCTCACTTCCCTCTTCATAGATCCTATCTTTAAATACAGACACACTGGAGGTTAAAGTTTTAACATGGGAATTTTGGGGGGACACAATTCAATCCATGCGCTCACTGTTTGATCTGCAAATTCCACATCTGTTTAATTTATCCCAAGAATATTCAGATACATTTTAATGCAAAAAAATATATGTGTAAAAAAATATTTATTGAAGTTCTGTTTGTAATAATAAAATATTGAGAACAGCTGAAGTTGTCACTGGATAAATTCTAATCTATCTTTTCAATGGAATGTAATGCAACCATTGTATTAGTCCACTCTCACACTGCTATAAAGAACTGCCTGAGACTGGGTAATTTACAAAGAGAAGATGTTAAATTGACTCACAGTTCCACATGTCTGAAGAGGCCTCAGGAAACTTACAATCATGGCAGAAGGCAAAGGGGAAGCATGGTTGCAGAAAAGAGAGAGCGAGGGGGGATCCACCACACACTTTTAAACCATCAGATCTCATGAAAACTCATTCACAATCATGAGAACAGCATGGGGGAACCCCCGCCATGATCCAATCACCTCCCACAGGGTCCCTCCCTCGACACATGAGGATTACAATTCTAGATAAGATTTGGGTAAGGGCACAGAGCCAGACCATTTCAACCATTAAAAAGAAAAAGAAAACTACTTAAATGGAACGGTCTTCAAGAGCTGTTGTTAGTGGGAAAAAGCAGGATACAAAACAATGTACATGACATCATTTGGGTGAAAAGAGAGGGAAAATACAAAAACATATTTTTGCTTATATATGCATCAGATATCTCTGGAAAGATGCAGAAGGACCTATTAACACTGGCTGTCTTCAGAAAGGGGAATAGACTAGAGAGAAATTCTTAGATTCCTCTGGTACCATTTCAATTTTGAAAGGTTCTATGGTGGAATTTGTTCCTTACCTCCAGCCCCTAGAGCTGCTTTCTTTGTGTTCTATCAGAGTGGCCACATCACTCCAGTCTCTGCCTCAGTGGTCTCCTTGTCGACCCTTCTATGTTAATAATGCCCCTTCTTCTCTGATAAGAACACTTAGGATTGTATTTGGGGTCCATCTGGATGATCCAGGACAACCTCCTTAACTTAAAATCTTTAACTTGATCACATCTGCAGTCTCTGCCACATTTATACATCCCAGGAATTAGGCCCTGATATCTCTGAGGGCCATTATTCAGCCAATTGTACCTACCCTAAAAAAATGGTTAAAGGAAGTTTACTGGTTCATGAATTCTGGAAAATGTTCCATACAAATATAAATGTTAATAGAGGAAACCAGGTAGGGTGTATATGAGAATTCTCTATACTATCTTCTCAATTTCTCTGTACCTTTGAAACTCTTTTTTAGTGTCTATTGAATTAGAAAACACCAAACACGCAACTAACATAAAACCAAGGAATTGTGCTTCTGGCCATTTATCCCAGAGAAATGAATACTATGTCCACACAAAAACTTGTCCACAAATCTTCATTGCATCTTCTAATTAGTCTGTTGACACTCATTACACAGAAAAGAAGAAATTCCCCCCAAAAAAAGATTGATTTGCCTTAACCCGGGCCTTCTGAATTTAGTGTATTCCATAAATAATAAATTTGGACTAAGAGGTAAGTCATCTTATTCCCCATGTGATCAATATTTCTTGAGCTAGAGAAGTAGGTTAGAAGGAGAGATGGAAGGGAGAGGCCAAGTAAGAGAAAGGCTGGTAAGAGCCTCCAAGAAGGGCCCCTGTGCCCAAGCTACACTTCTACCTCAGTCAAGAGCAGGGTAAGTGCCACAACAGAACCACCTCCCAATAAGTTTTGGGATCTGAGGGCGGAGAGGATCTGACTTCCTGGGTAGAGCCTGGAAAAGTGAGCAAATCCCACAGTTCTGCTATGGCATGCCAGCATGTGGCCTGGCAGCCACAGAGGCAGTAAAGCTGTGTGGGGTACAGGGCATCAGAGGGAAGAGGCAAGCATGCTGTGGGTTCTCTGATGCTGGACTGGTGAAAAAGACACAGAAGTAGTTGAGAGGCAACCTCACATTTCCAAAGAGGAGGAGGAGGCAGAGGTACAGTCAGATGAACAGGGTGATGTCCACAGAGACTGGGGTCTAATCAAGGCTGTACCTAAGACCCTGAGAAGGTCAGCTAGGGTCTGAGACCCTGAGAGGATGTCAGCCAGTTCCCCATCTGCCATCCCTGAACCATAATGTCAGAAATGTAGGAGTCACCAAAGAAGGAGATGGGGGAAGAAGAAAGATCCAGTAGTAACTAGTTCAATCTGAAGTGACAGAGAAAACTAAGCATTGATTAGATTAATTTTTCCTGCCTTTGAGTTGATGGGGATTCCTAATGGAGATTCAGCTGGCTTAGGAAAATTAAAAAATGGACTTATTTGCACAACTGAGATCTGTAAATACTTTGCATGTGAATTTTACATGTACGGGTTTTTTCTATTTTTTTACACTGGAGGTATATAACATATAGAGCAATAATTATGTGATTGATTAAAAGGAAAAAATTCAAAACATCGTTTATGGCCCCAAGCTCAACAACCATTGACACCAAGCTTTATTGCCTTCATGTGGCACTGCTAGTTCATGTGACTGAAAGTCCTGTTTTCTGTACCATTCAATGCCACACAAGCCACACTCTTGATTCTCCTCCCACTGTTCTTCTCCCTGTCTTCTGGGAACAAGCAAAGGAGTGGCTGGTCAGAGACCTTTTCTGTGCAGCAGGCATGGTCCAGATCCATAGAGGTGCCAACCTCTGGTTACTTCTGGGGCAGCCTCTCTTCCTCTTGGGCATCTCGGTGATAACAGATGCCACTAGTTCACTGTCTATCCCAACTTTCCCAATTCAGGCCTCTCAGCAAAACATTCCAAAAGAGGCCTCAGTTTGTGTGTAGAAGGAAAGGGGAGGGGAGAGAGGTTGATAATAAACTATGTCAGCATCTCTGTGTTACCCTGTGTACCACCTTCACGATCATTCCCTTATCCAGATATCACCTGCAGCATTATGTGTTTAATATTTGTCTTTAAAGAGACTCACTTTGTTCAGCTAAATTAATTTATATAAAGAAGGACTTTTATATGATATGAAATGGTAGTAACAGAAATACAATGTAGGAGAGAAAATGCTCTCTTTATTAGAGGGGGAAGATAGTGAACGTGAGAAACAAACTCACCCATCCAAACCCAAACAATGAACTCAGAGGCCTCAAGAACAATGAAAGTGAGACTTTTAATGACAGTCTTGCAAGATCAGATGTCTGATAGGCAGGCACACCCAGCATAGTTTCAACAAGCAATTTATCCCCTAGTGCACAGGTCCCTCTTGCTGTTCCTTATAGGCTAAGTACTATGGGGTCACAATCTTCCCAGACGTTGCCTATTGATTGTTGGGTAGGGGCCATAGGTGGGTTTTTTTAGGGTTGTCTGGCTGCATTTTGTTGCAGCTGACAATGTATTGCAATCCTAGTTAGCTCAGAGGCTCTTCCAGTATTTGACTTATGACCTAAGTAGCTGGGCAGGCTGATAAGAACAGACAAAACAAGCTATTTTGCAGGCTAGTATGCTTTTTTATTAGACTAAACTTCTGGTTCGGGTGAGGGCAACTAAGAGTGGGGGCAAGAGGGAGAAGGGAGAGGCCAACAAGCAGGCATCGGCTATCCAAGCAGGGGCCCAGTATATCCTGTGTCTTCTGTAGTTTGCTGACCTAAGCCAATTCAAGGCACTTTGTCTTGGATATGGACCACTGTATACATTATTTCCTTTAGTGAATATAAACAGAAGTGTCAAAAGGCCTACCAGCACTAAACAGATACTTCCTCTATCCCCAAACCAAAAAGATGGAAAGAATGTTGGAAATGCAATTCAGTGTTAATGTGTGTTCAACATTAATGTGTATCCATGTAAAATCATCTTGTGTGCCATTTGAAGTCATTCTATGTGCCACAATAAGACGTTGTGAAGCACCAAAGAATATGACATCTAAGAATCCTCCTAATGTGACCTGCCTGTGTTACGAGTCATTTCAATCTGTCACTGATCAGCTGACAATGGAAAGTCAATTCCGGAGTACGCCCAGTGGGTGGCAGGACTGAACCGAATGCTGCAGATGCAGGACTTTCTTAATATAGCTCCATTGTTTACAGCCCGCAGCTGTTGTTTACAGCCCGCAGCTGTTGTTTACAGCTCAGCGCCACCCTTCCTCCTCACCTGCTATTTGTCTACATCTGCCTCTAGGTCCCTGAGGAAAACAACAGACCAGCATATCATGTCATGTGGAAACCAGAAATGGGGACTCCTAAATACTCATGCTTGTTAGGAGAGGGCCCCAGTCCCTCTTCCCTCACACCTGGTGGAGTTTGAATTCACCTCTAAACCTAGGTGGGAAACAGAAAGGATCAAGATCACTGTGCCCCGGAGTCCAATTTGAGGATTTAAACCAATGAACTGTCGAAGTCAAAATAAAAAATGTAAAGACGAATCTCTGAAGTGTAACATTTTATTTGAGAAGAAAGAATTGCAGTTCAGACCATATACGAAGACTGGGCGGTCTTCGGTATGTCCAAAGAACAAAGAGAAGATTGGAGGTTTCATTTTAAAAAATGAAGAAAAGAGGCAGGGCGCGGTGGCTCAAGCCTGTAATCCCAGCACTTTGGGAGGCCGACGCGGACAGATCACGAGGTCAGGAGATCTAGACCATCCTGGCTAACACGGTGAAACCCCATCTCTGCTACAAATACACAAAAACTAGCCGGGCGTGGTGGCGGCCGCCTGTAGTCTCAGCTACTGGGGAGGCTGAGGCAGGAGAATGGCCTGAACCAGGGAGGCGGAGCTTGCAGTGAGCAGAGATAGCGCCACTGCACTCCAGCCTGGGCGACAGAGCGAGACTCCATTTCAATAAATAAATAAATAAATAAATGTTAAGTATTGCTCTTTGAAAAGTTCACTGGCACTAGTAAGGCTCTAGGGGGCTGGCAAGCTTCAACTGGTGAGTGACATCGGTGAGTAAAATTAATCTTAGAGCTGTAGCAGGTTGTCTCAGAAACCATTAGACAAAACCGGTTGAAGATAACAGCAGGCAATTTCAGTAGGCAGGTTTGCCGAGAATTACATTCTTGGAGCAATGTTGTATGTTCTGAGTACTTCTCCCCCCAGCTTCTCGACTCTATTTTAGTTAGGTATATAACAAGAATGACTCAATTTGTAGGATCAGTGTTCCCACCAGTCCTCCAGCACTTTTAAGCATAAACATTGTGCTAGACAGGAATTATAGAACATAATAACCTGCTGCTTGCAAGCTACAGGTTAATTGGGCAGATGATATTAAAGCTATTGCTATTAATGGATGGAACAAAATAGAACATAACTGCTAAGTGGCATGACAGAAACTAAAAGAAAAGTTTCAGAATTCTGAATTCTGAAATGAATTCTTCTTTCCCAAATGTCCCTTCAAAATACCTGTGATTTACATTTAACAGGAGAGAAAATTCAGCAGTACTTGATATTAGTAATAAAAACGAACCGGGTGTGATGGCTTATGCCTATAACCCCAACATGTTGGGAAGTCAAGGTGGGCAGATCACCTGAAGTTAGGAGTTCAAGGCCAGCCTGGCCAACATGGTGAAACCCTGTCTCTACTAAAAATATCAAAATTCGCAGGGCGTGGTGGCAGGTGCCTGTAGTCCCAGCTACGCAGGAGGCTGAGGCAGGAGAATCCCTTGAACCCAGGAGGCGGAGCTTTCGGTGAGCTGAGATAGCGCCACTGCACTCCAACCTGGGCAACAGAGCAAGACTCTGTCTCGAAAAAAATAAAAACAAACAAAAAAACCTGGACATATGGCAAGATCCCCAGAAGTCTCTAACAATTAGCAGATGATGGGTAGACAGAGTCTATATTAGTCAACTAGGGCTGCCATAACAAAACACCACGGACTGGGTGGCTTAAACAACAAGCATTTATTTCTGACACTTCCAGAGGCTGGAAGACAAAGACCAAAGTATTAGCGGGCCTGGTTTCTCTTGAGGCCTCTCTCCTTGGGTTGCAGATGACTGCCTTCTCGCTGCCTTCTTCCATAGCCCTTTTTTCTGTGCATGCATCCCGGGTGGTGTCTCTCTTTCTTTATAAGGATACCCGTCTTATTGGATTAAGACCCCACCCTTATGACCGCCTTTAATCTTAATTACCTCCTAAAAGCCTTATCTCTAAATACAGTAACACTGGGGTTGGGCTTCAACATACAAATGTGAGGGGTACACAATTCAATCCACAAGAGTCTCAATCCATTCATTGATTTTTGCAGAGAAAATTGCCTGGAAGAAAAACAGAAGAAAAAGACTAAGAAGGAGAGGAGGGAGGGAAAAAAGAGAAAGTGTATTAATGATTGAATTGAGGCCTCTTCCCGAGCCACAGGACAGCCCCATGGACAGCTTCCAACTTGGAGGTGGGTGGGAAGGGAGGTGACCCTGATGAACTGGGCAGCCCAGAGCAAAAGGGCTTTCGAGCATTAAGCTGAACTGAAAGTCTGCCTGAGATAAGAAGCTGTCACAAGTATTTGAGAAGCAGACTTCAAAGGCAAGAATAAAAATTTATTTCAGCCACACATCACTGCACTAACCAGGAAATCAGCCAGAGGAAAAAGGTTAAAGACCCCTCAAAAAAACCGCTCTAAAACTTCACTGTGCCTTTTTGTAACTGCAGCTTTAGAGCATGTAAGATTTATGCTGAGTTCAATGAACATGTATTTGTTTTACTATCTAAAAGAAAATGCATGGAACTAAAAGGAACCTGCAAAATATACAACAAACCAAGAACCTACCCCATTAGCTCTTATTCTTCCAAATAAGAACCTATTGAATAGAGCAAGAACAATTTCAATGCGAGTTTGTTTGCTTTTGCATTGAAGAGCTTTGCATTTGGAAAGAAAGCTAGCACTGCCTTTCCTATATGTGGTAGATTAGGGTTTTACACCCAAGCAGGAGCTGCAGCTAGCATTTGGGACTGCAGCTGGACCCTGGACGACACCCCGAATAGTGATGGAGAATTAGGCAGCATAACCGCTCTTTAACACTACTAGCTCTACATAGAATTCTCCTCTTTCTAGGATCAATAATAGAACAAAGTCTACGTGATATCTATGAAGAAATTCTACAGCAAAAGGAAAAACATTTTTAATGATCAAATAATTTAGTAGAAAAGGCTTTTTCTAAAACGGAAGAAAAGTTGCAACATTTTTTCTTTTGTTCCTATAAGGACTTGCCTCAATTGAACAAGTAAGGGCCTTGGTAAGAAGATCAGTCAAGAAGAAAGTACAATGAAACTAACACCCAAGCAAAAGGGGTAAAATAAATTTATGCTTTAAAAGACAATTTTACAGCTTGGTAATGCAGAAGATAAACTGGAGAAATAATCTAGGATCATATAAGAAATGAATAAAGAGATGAAAATAATCAGAGAAAAAGATGGAAATAGATACTATAGGATAAGTGAAATGGTGAAAAGAAATCCAAGAAATGTTGGGTGTTCCCCCCAAAGATGACTGAATCAAATCAAATGAAATGGAATGCAATCATTATTCAACATACAATTAAAGTCAGTTTTCCAGAGCTAAAACAAAGCTTTAGCTTTTTAGGGCTTATCACCATACTCTCATAAAGATAATGAACAGAGATCTCCTCAAGGTATAAGCTATTAAAATTTTAAAATTTAAAGAATAACAAAGGATCTTGAAAAAATCTTTTTCAAAGAAAAATAGTTAACTTTGAAGCACAAAGGAAGTATGATAATATAAAATGACGTTTTCTATGCTATTTTTTATTTGATTTCTTCTGTTTAAGCTTCACTGATGTATAATTGATAGACAAAAAATACAAATTGATATACAAATTGATACTCAAAAATGTATACATTTGATGAGTTTTGACATGTATATACACCCATGATACCATCACCACAATCAAGACCCTAAATATGTTTATCACCTCTGAAAATTTTCTTATGCTCTGTTACATTTTGTTTTCTTTTGCTTTTGTGTGAAGAACACTTAACACAAGGCCTAAACATATTTAAACATATTTTAAAGTGCACAATACTATCTTGCTAACTATAGATACTAGGTTATAGAACAGATGTCTAGAACTTACCCATCTTACATAACTGAGGCTCAATAGGTATAAAGATTTTTTTATTTCTACTAAAGTTAGGAAAATTATTTCTGCCTCTGAATTGTTTTATTGTTGCTGTTGTTGTTTGTTTTGTATTTAAAATAAATACATTGACTTCATATATGTAGTCTAACCATAATTTTTTATTTACTTTATAAAAATATAAATATTTTATTTACTTTATATATCCTCATCCTTTCACCTACCTATGCTATTTTTTCTTCTTTTTTTTTTTTATTATACTTTAAGTTCTAGGGTACATGTGCATAACGTGCAGGTTTGTTACATATGTATACTTATGCCATGTTGGTGTGCTGCACCCATCAACTCGTCAGCACCCATCAATTCATCATTTATATCATGTATAACTCCCCAATGCAATCCCTCCCTCCTCCCCCCTCCCCCCTCCCCATGATAGACCCCAGTGTGTGATGTTCCCCTTCCCGAGTCCAAGTGATCTCATTGTTCAGTTCCCACCTATGAGTGAGAACATGCGGTGTTTGGTTTTCTCTTCTTGTGATAGTTTGCTAAGAATGATGGTTTCGAGCTGCATCCATGTCCCTACAAAGGACACAAACTCATCCTTTTTTATGGCTGCATAGTATTCCATGGTGTATATGTGCCACATTTTCTTAATCCAGTCTGTCACAGATGGACATTTGGGTTGATTCCAAGTCTTTGCTATTGTGAATAGTGCCGCAATAAACATACGTGTACATGTGTCTTTGTAGTAGACTAATTTATAATCCTTTGGGTATATACCCAGTAGTGGGATGGCTGGGTCATATGGTACATCTAGTTCTAGATCCTTGAGGAATTGCCATACTCTTTTCCATAATGGTTGAACTAGTTTACAATCCCACCAACAGTGTAAAAGTGTTCCTATTTCTCCACATCCTCTCCAACACCTGTTGTTTCCTGACTTCTTAATGATTGCCATTCTAACTGGTGTGAGATGGTATCTCATTGTGGTTTTGATTTGCATTTCTCTGATGGCCAGTGATGATGAGCATTTTTTCATGTGTCTGTTGGCTGTATGAATATCTTCTTTTGAGAAATGTCTGTTCATATCCTTTCCCCACTTTTTGATGGGGTTGTTTGTTTTTTTCTCGTATATTTGTTTGAGTTCTTTGTAGATTCTGGATATTAGCCCTTTGTCAGATGAGTAGGTTGCAAAAATTTTCTCCCATTCTGTAGGTTGCCTGTTCACTCTGATGGTAGTTTCTTTTGCTGTGCAAAAGCTCTTTAGTTTAATTAGATCCCATTTGTCAATTATGGCTTTTGCTGCCGTTGCTTTTGGTGTTTTAGACATGAAGTCCTTGCCCATGCCTATGTCCTGAATGGTACTACCTAGATTTTCTTCTAGGGTTTTTATGGTATTAGGTCTAACATTTAAGTCTCTAATCCATCTTGAATTAATCTTCGTATAAGGGGTAAGGAAAGGATCCAGTTTCAGCTTTCTACTTATGGCTAGCCAATTTTCCCAGCACCATTTATTAAATAGGGAATCCTTTCCCCATTTCTTGTTTCTCTCAGGTTTGTCAAAGATCAGATGGCTGTAGATGTGCGGTATTATTTCTGAGGACTCTGTTCTGTTCCATTGGTCTATATCTCTGTTTTGGTACCAGTACCATGCTGTTTTGGTTACTGTAGCCTTGTAGTATAGTTTGAAGTCAGGTAGCGTGACGCCTCCAGCTTTGTCCTTTTGACTTAGGATTGTCTTGGCAATGCGGGCTCTTTTTTGGTTCCATATGAACTTTAAAGCAGTTTTTTCCAATTCTGTGAAGAAAGTCATTGGTAGCTTGATGGGGATGGCATTGAATCTATAAATAACCTTGGGGAGTATGGCCATTTTCACGATATTGATTCTTCCTATCCATGAGCATGGTATGTTCTTCCATTTGTTTGTGTCCTCTTTGATTTCACTGAGCAGTGGTTTGTAGTTCTCCTTGAAGAGGTCCTTTACATCCCTTGTAAGCTGGATTCCTAGGTATTTTATTCTCTTTGAAGCAATTGTGAATGGAAGTTCATTCCTGATTTGGCTCTCTGCTTGTCTGTTGCTGGTGTATAAGAATGCTTGTGATTTTTGCACATTAATTTTGTATCCTGAGACTTTGCTGAAGTTGCTTATCAGCTTAAGGAGATTTTGGGCTGAGACGATGGGGTTTTCTAAATATACAATCATGTCATCTGCAAACAGGGACAATTTGACTTCTTCTTTTCCTAACTGGATACCCTTGATTTCTTTCTCTTGCCTGATTGCCCTAGCCAGAACTTCCAACACTATGTTGAATAGGAGTGGTGAGAGAGGGCATCCCTGTCTTGTGCCAGTTTTCAAAGGGAATTTTTCCAGTTTTTGCCCATTCAGTATGATATTAGCTGTGGGTTTGTCATAAATAGCTCTTATTATTTTGAGGTACGTTCCATCAATACCGAATTTATTGAGAGTTTTTAGCATGAAGGGCTGTTGAATTTTGTCAAAAGCCTTTTCTGCATCTATTGAGACAATCATGTGGTTCTTGTCTTTGGTTCTGTTTATATGCTGGATTACGTTTATTGATTTGCGAATGTTGAACCAGCCTTGCATCCCAGGGATGAAGCCCACTTGATCATGGTGGATAAGCTTTTTGATGTGCTGCTGAATCCGGTTTGCCAGTATTTTATTGAGGATTTTTGCATCAATGTTCATCAGGGATATTGGTCTAAAATTCTCTTTTTTTGTTGTGTCTCTGCCAGGCTTTGGTATCAGGATGATGTTGGCCTCATAAAATGAGTTAGGGAGGATTCCCTCTTTTTCTATTGATTGGAATAGTTTCAGAAGGAATGGTACCAGCTCCTCCTTGTACCTCTGGTAGAATTCAGCTGTGAATCCATCTGGTCCTGGACTTTTTTTGGTGGGTAGGCTATTAATTGTTGCCTCAATTTCAGAGCCTGCTATTGGTCTATTCAGGGATTCAACTTCTTCCTGGTTTAGCCTTGGGAGAGTGTAAGTGTCCAGGAAATTATCCATTTCTTCTAGATTTTCTAGTTGATTTGCGTAGAGGCGTTTATAGTATTCTCTGATGGTAGTTTGTATTTCTGTGGGGTCAGTGGTGATATCCCCTTTATCATTTTTTATTGCATCTATTTGATTCCTCTCTCTTTTTTTCTTTATTAGCCTTGCTAGCGGTCTGTCAATTTTGTTGATCTTTTCAAAAAACCAACTCCTGGATTCATTGATTTTTTGGAGGGTTTTTTGTGTCTCTATCTCCTTCAGTTCTGCTCTGATCTTAGTTATTTCTTGCCTTCTGCTAGCTTTTGAATGTGATTGCTCTTGCCTCTCTAGTTCTTTTAATTGTGATGTTAGAGTGTCAATTTTAGATCTTTCCTGCTTTCTCTTGTGGGCATTTAGTGCTATAAATTTCCCTCTACACACTGCTTTAAATGTGTCCCAGAGATTCTGGTATGTTGTATCTTTGTTCTCATTGGTTTCAAAGAACATCTTTATTTCCGCTTTCATTTCGTTATGTACCCAGTAGTCATTCAGGAGCAGGTTGTTCAGTTTCCATGTAGTTGAGCAGTTTTGATTGAGTTTCTTAGTCCTGAGTTCTAGTTTGATTGCACTGTGGTCTGAGAGACAGTTTGTTATAATTTCTGTTCTTTTACATTTGCTGAGGAGTGCTTTACTTCCAATTATGTGGTCAATTTTGGAATAAGTGCGATGTGGTGCTGAGAAGAATGTATATTCTGTTGATTTGGGGTGGAGAGTTCTATAGATGTCTATTAGGTCCGCTTGGTGCAGAGATGAGTTCAATTCCTGGATATCCTTGTTAACTTTCTGTCTCGTTGATCTGTCTAATGTTGACAGCGGAGTGTTGAAGTCCCCCATTATTATTGTATGGGAGTCTAAGTCTCTTTGTAAGTCTCTAAGGACTTGCTTTATGAATCTGGGTGCTCCTGTATTGGGTGCATATATATTTAGGAGAGTTAGCTCTTCCTGTTGAATTGATCCCTTTACCATTATGTAATGGCCTTCTTTGTCTCTTTTGATCTTTGATGGTTTAAAGTCTGTTTTATCAGAGACTAGGATTGCAACCCCTGCTTTTTTTTGTTCTCCATTTGCTTGGTAGATCTTCCTCCATCCCTTTATTTTGAGCCTATGTACGTCTCTGCATGTGAGATGGGTCTCCTGAATACAGCAGACTGATGGGTCTTGACTCTTTATCCAGTTTGCCAGTCTGTGTCTTTTAATTGGAGCATTTAGTCCATTAACATTTAAGGTTAATATTGTTATGTGTGAACTTGATCCTGCCATTATGATATTAACTGGTTATTTTGCTCGTTAGTTGATGCAGTTTCTTCCTAGCCTCGATGGTCTTTACATTTTGCCAAGTTTTTGCGATGGCTGGTACCGGTTGTTCCTTTCCATGTTTAGGGCTTCCTTCAGGGTCTCTTGTAAGGCAGGCCTGGTGGTGACAAAATCTCTAAGCATTTGCTTATCTGTAAAGGATTTTATTTCTCCTTCACTTATGAAACTTAGTTTGGCTGGATATGAAATTCTGGGTTGAAAATTCTTTTCTTTAAGAACGTTGAATATTGGCCCCCACTCTCTTCTGGCTTGTAGAGTTTCTGCCGAGAGATCTGCTGTTAGTCTGATGGGCTTCCCTTTGTGGGTGACCCGACCTTTCTCTCTGGCTGCCCTTAAGATTTTTTCCTTCATTTCAACTTTGGTGAATCTGGCAATTATGTGTCTTGGAGTTGCTCTTCTGGAGGAGTATCTTTGTGGCGTTCTCTGTATTTCCTGAATTTGAATGTTGGCCTGCCCTACTAGGTTGGGGAAGTTCTCCTGGATGATATCCTGAAGAGTGTTTTCCAACTTGGTTCCATTTTCCCCCTCACTTTCAGGCACCCCAATCAGACGTAGATTTGGTCTTTTTACGTAATCCCATACTTCTTGCAGGCTTTGCTCATTTCTTTTTCTTCTTTTTTCTTTTGGTTTCTCTTCTCGCTTCATTTCATTCATTTGATCTTCAATCGCTGATACTCTTTCTTCCAGTTGATCGAGTCGGTTACTGAAGCTTGTGCATTTGTCACGTATTTCTCGTGTCATGGTTTTCATCTCTGTCATTTCGTTTATGATCTTCTCTGCATTAATGAGTCTAGCTGTCAATTCTTCCACTCTTTTTTCAAGATTTTTAGTTTCTTTGCGCTGGGTACGTAATTCCTCCTTTAGCTCTGATAAGTTTGATGGACTGAAGCCTTCTTCTCTCCTCTCGTCCAAGTCATTCTCTGACCAGCTTTGATCCGTTGCTGGCGATGGGCTGCGCTCCTTTGCAGGGGGAGATGCGCTCTTATTTTTTGAATTTCCAGCTTTTCTGCCCTGCTTCTTCCCCATCTTTGGGGTTTTATCTGTCTCTGGTCTTTGATGGTGGTGACGAACTGATGGGGTTTTGGTATAGGTGTCCTTCCTGTTTGATAGTTTTCCTTCTGACAGTCAGAAGGACTCTCTGTTGGTCTGTTGGAGATTGCTTGAGGTCCACTCCAGACCCTGTTTGCCTGGGTATCAGCAGCAGAGGTTGCCGAAGATAGAATATTGCTGAACAGCGAGTGTACCTGTCTGATTCTTCCTTTGGAAGTGTCCTCTCAGGGGTGTACTCCACCCTGTGAGGTGTGGGGTGTCAGACTGCCCCTAGTGGGGGATTTCTCCCAGCTAGGCTACTCAGGGGTCAGGGACACACCTGAGCAGGCAGTCTGTCCGTTCTCAGATCTCAACCTCCGCGTTGGGAGATCCGCGGCTCTCCCCAAAGCTGTCAGACAGAGTCGTTCGTGTCTGCACCGGCTCCCGCTACTTCCCCTGTTGGTCTTCAGCTGTGCGCTGTCCCCAGAGGTGGAGACTACAGAGACAGGCAGGCTTCCTTGAGCTGCTGTGAGCTCCACCCAGTTCGAGCTTCCCAGCGGCTTTGTTTACCTACTTAAGCCTCAGCAATGGCGGGCGCCCCTCCCCCAGCCTCGCTGCTGCCTTGCGGATAGATCGCGGCAGACTGCTGTGTTAGCAGTGAGGGAGGCTTCGTGGGCGTGGGACCCTCCCGGCCAGGTGTGGGATATATTCTCCTGGAATGCCTGTATGCTTACAGCGCAGTATTGGGGTGGGAGTTACCCGATTTTCCAGGTGTTGTGTGTCTCAGTTCCCCTGGCTAGGAAAACGGATCCCCTTCCCCCTTGCGCTTCCAGGTGAGGCGATGCCTCGCCCTGCTTCAGCTCTCGCTGGTCAGGCTGCAGCAGCTGACCAGCACCGATTGTCCGGCACTCCCTAGTGAGATGACCCCAGTACCTCAGTTGAAAATGCAGAAATCACCGGTCTTCTGTGTCGCTCGCCCTGGGAGTTGGAGACTGGAGTTGTTCCTATTCGGCCATCTTGCTCCGCCCCCTTTTTCTTCTTAATTTATGTCTTTTTGACAAACTTTGAAATACATTACACATACAAAATGTTTTTATGCACAGTATGATGAATGTTTGTAAAGCAAATACCCAGAGAACTACCACAAAAATCAAGAAATAGTACCTTAGATGCTCCTTTTTACTCACATCTTGGAGTAAATATTTATTGGTTTTATTTTAGACTTTTAATATCTAGAAATACCTCCCTAAGAGCAAGGTTTCTGAAGTTTGTGTAAATAAAAGAGCAACACATGTTATTTTTTCTGGCTTCTTTCATTCAACATGATGTTTAGATTCAGCCCATTTGTTGTGTATAGTTCTGTTTTAGTCGGTTTCATCGCCATATTCTATTGTATAATACGTCAAAATTTACTTAAGCTTTTTACAGTGGGTAGCCATTTGAGTTGTTTCCAGTTTTAACTAATAGTACTTCATTTCATTAGGTTTTTCATAAGTTGTTTACAATTGGATTTGGTGTTTTAATCCTATCCTTCCCTTGTAATAGGTGACTTCCATCCATTTGTATTTATTATTACAATTGATTCACTTGTTTCTATTTTTTATTACTTTAGCTACCCTAACAAGTGAAAGACTCACGTAATTAACTCTGTAGGAGAGAAAGAACTTGATAGATATCCACCTGGTCTAGCAGATCTGAAAGAGATGAATGCATGATAAGGACCAGAAATTAAATTATACACAATCCACAATGATGAGCTAACAATATCTTTCATGGGTTAATGATATAGCATTGAAATGTTTAAAACAAAAAGAGGCTGGACGCGGTGGCTCACACCTGTTAATTCCAGCACTTCGGGAGGCCCAGGCGGGTGGATCACGAGGTCAGGAGGTCAAGACCATCCTGGCTAACACGGTGAAACCCCATCTCTACTAAAAATACAAAACATTAGCCGGACGTGCTGGTGGGCGCCTGTAGTCCCAGCTACTCAGGAGGCTGAGGCAGAAGAATGGTATGAACCCGGGAGGCGGAGCTTGCAGTGAGCCAAGATTGCGCCACTACACTCTAGCCTGGGCGACAGAGCAAGACTCCGTCTCAAAAAAAAAGAGAGAGAGACTATAAATGGACAGAAATTCACTTGTAATAAGAAAGCACACTACTATGTAATAAATTATATGTGTGTATATATTTTACTTATTTATTTGAGAGGGAGTCTTGTTCTGTTGCCTAGGCTGGAGTGCGGTGGCTCTATCTTGGCTCACTGCAACCTCTGCCTCCCAGGTTCAAGTGAATTCTCCTGCCTCAGTCTCTCGAGCAGCTGGGATTACAGGCACGCACCACCATATCTGACTAATTTTTGTATTTTTAGTAAAAACAAGGTTTCACCATGTTGGCCAGGCTGGTCTGGAACTCCTGAGCTCTGGTGATTTGCCCGCCTTGGCTGCCCAAGTGCTGGGATTATGAAGCCTGGCCTATATGTGTGTATATATTTAAACATTGCATATATTATAATTAATGTGTTGAACTAGAAATAGACATATCTCAGACTTTGCATCTTATTTTTAAAAATGCTGACAACTTCTTTCAGGAATCCATGGAATTGTTGAACTTGAAATAGATATATATCAGACTTTACATCCTTTACATTTTTCCCTAAGAAGTGAAAGACTCACCTAATTAACTCTGTAGGAGAGAAAGAACTTGATAGATATCCACCTGGTCTAACAGATCTGAAAGAGATGAATGCCTGATAAGGACCAGAAATTAAATTACACATAATCCACAATGATTGTGATTAGAGTGTACTTTTCATGAAAGCCAACAACTTCTCTCAGGAATCCATGGAATATTTACAAACATTGATCACATGATAGACCTTGATGCGTTCTAAAACAACACAATTATATGGAACAATCCTCCAGTCAAAATGTAATATAATGTAGTCAAAGGTAAAGATAAAATTCTGATGATTTGAATGTTTTAAAACTTAACCCTAAATGGCTATTAGATCAAAGAAAGAAGTAAAATTACAATTTTAGTCTATTTGCAGGGCAATAACAAATAAACTACCACATGTTAGAACTGCTAGGATATACCAAAAGCCTTACTAAAATATAAATTGATAGACCTAAATGTATATGTTTTGAAAATATAAATGAAATAGGCATGCAACTGAAAATTTGTAAAGGTTTAAAAATTAAATAAATTTTAAAAAAGAAAGAACAATGAAAGGAGAAAATAATTGAGGTAGACAGATTGATTGCAAAACAGTCACAATTCTTCACCCTTCCCTACATCTTTTGCAATGTAACTTTGCATGTCCTCTCAACAAGAAGTAGAATCTATTTCCCCACTCCTTGATTCTAGATTGGCCTTCTGACATGCTTTGGTCAATAAAATGTGGCAGAAGAGAGGATTGCCATGGCAGTGGAAAAGATCTGGTATGGCAAATTATACATCCTAAAGTGATACATGTGACTTCTGCTCACGTTTCACTGGGAAAACAAGTCATGTGACCATACCTAACTCCAAGGGGGCAGGAGAGTACAGCCTTCCCATGGCCAGAAGGAAAACTAGAAACATTTGGTGAGCAAAACAGTGTTATTATTGTATGAAATCATCTTTGTTTCTTGTTGCTTTTTTCTCCCTCTTTCTCCACTAGAGTGTACTTTTCATGAAAGCAAGGATCTTGCCTGTTCCTCCTGTATCATACAAAATTAATTGGTAATGAATCTGAAAATTTTACTAATGCAGAAAAATTTCTAAGACTATAATTTGAAACATAAATTGCTTAAGAAGTAGCCTATCCAAAGAGAGCAATTATGGAATAATTACAAATATGAAATAGATCTAAATATTTAAAAATTACCTCCAAAAAGTCTTCAGGGATCAATATTTTTTTTACCAATAAGGTTTCAAAATTCTA
The DNA here is from genome assembly GCF_007565055.1 of Rhinopithecus roxellana. Classification (NCBI taxonomy): domain Eukaryota; kingdom Metazoa; phylum Chordata; class Mammalia; order Primates; family Cercopithecidae; genus Rhinopithecus; species Rhinopithecus roxellana. The sequence goes on from NC_044563.1 coordinate 107,830,110, forward strand.
AGGAAAAGCTAATTATAATGCTACATTCATTTGATTTAGGTTATTTAAAAAACTAAAATTACCTTCAGGAATCAAGTGTAAGCCTTTACCAAAACCTGAAAAAAGTAATATTACTTTAAAAAGTGGAAATTTTATCTGGATGATTGGATGGATATTAGGACATCTGCTAGTAATTAATAAATAATTAAATATAGTTATATCATACATATGATCACCTTAATCAAAAGTGAAGGATGCTTATCTCAATGTCAATAATAAGCATTACTATCGCAAATCAAACCATCAGCCAGAATCCTACTTAACAATGAAAGAATAGAGGCATCTCCATTTAAAAATCAGATGAAGATAAAGGAAACAAAACACATTCACCATTATTCAACATTGTCTAAACATTTTAGCTGAGATCATAATATGAAACAGAACTAAAAAATAATCCATGAAAAGGAAGAAACAAAATTATCATTATTCTTCTTCCATATGGTTGCCTATTTAGACATTTTAGGAATAAACTGAAAAGTCTTTGAATTCATAAAAGTTTAGTAAAATGCATATAAAATTAATGCCCCTGAATGTTAAGTAGGTGCACTGTGCACTGCTTACCAATATGCCTCAGTCCAATTCGACAGAACACACGCATACACCTGTTACGTGAATTGGGTTTATTACTTACAGACTGGCAACAATGGCAACATAAGCTGAGGATTCATTGTAAGCTGATCTTGCAAGGCTCAGGAAAGTTGCCCAAGACAGATGGAATCTTATTTACAAGTACTCAACTAGCACAGCAGCTGAGGGACCCCAGAAAGTAGCGCCCTCTCCTCTGGCTTTGTACTATGGGGTCACATCACATGCTGGGCCTAAGTGTTGAAAGACGTCCTGTTTCTATGGGGAACCAGAACAGAACTGAGGTTTTTCTGGCCAGTTCCTTCTTATCTCAGGATGTTGCATTCCTAGCACATTCTGCAGCTATTCTTGAGAACTACAAGTGAAAAAAAAGGGAAGAATTAAACTGTTCCAACCTCCCAGAAAACTGTCCTGCAACTATAATAGCTTTCTTGCATTTACAACAAAATATATACAGCAGTTTTCCCCTATACATTTATACCTATGATAAAGTTTAATTTATAAATTAGGCATAATAAGAGATTAACAAACTAATAACAAAATAGAACTATAACAATGTACTGTAATAAAAGTTATGTAAATGTGCTGTCTCTCTTTTTCTGTGTGTGTCTCTCTCTCCCTCTCTCTCAAAATATCTTATTATACTGTACCTACTTTTCTTCTTGAGATCTTTTAAATTCATAACACAGACGGCTGGCTAAGTGACTAAAGGACAGGTAGCATATACAGCAGCAAATAAGCTGGGCAAAGGAACCAGGTAAGATTTCATCACACTTCTCAGACCAGTGTGCAATTTAAAATTTATAAAGTGTTTATTTCTGGAATTTTCTATTTAATATTTTTGGGACATGGTTAATTATGGGTAATTGAAACCACAGAAAGCAAAACCACAGATAAGGTGGATTTCTGTACTAGAGACAAATTTCTGGAAAGCATCTGTCCTAGATGAAGTTATTAAAATTAAGCTATTGAATAAAATAGAAAAGTGTTTATGATACATTGCTAGATGGAAGGAGTGTACCATATACTAATATGGTACCATTTTTGTAAAATATAAATATAGATATTTTAAAATGATCAACATAAAATTAACACATATAATACTTCACACAAAACACATAAAAATATGCCAGACAGACTGGAATGACAGACATAAAATATTAGCACATAGTATCTCTAGTTTAGAATATTAAAAATAGCTTTCAGTTTTTTCTCCATATCTTTCCATTTTTTCCCAATATTTCTAGTGATTTTCTATTCAAAATAATATATTTAAAGGAAATTCAAAAGGAGATGTATTTGGGGAATATATCTCATTAATAAATGCAATAAAACATTAAATATCAAGAAATAATCTTAAAAAGAATTGTATATAACTGCCCTAGAAATCACATTATTTTCCTGAGAGATAAATGGAGAATTAAGAAAATGAAAAGGTATTTTGTGGATAAAAATATATAAGCATTCCTCAATCTAAAACTCAACATCACACTAAATGGAAAAAAACATTACAAGCATTCCATTAAAGTCAGAAAGAAGAAGCAAGACTTTCATTTGCATTGCAATAAAGTATATAATATTTTGAAAGTTTCTGGTTCATGTCATTTGATAAGAAAAAAGGTTATTGAATGGCTACAGGAAGTTCTTTAAACAGAAAGAAAATGACTAAGTATCTTGGACCATCAGTAAAAAAACATGGCAACTAAAATATCAGTAAATGCAATAGACTTCCCTTCTCCTCTTGCATTTTCTAAATTATGTTTGATAGCGAAAGCATCACCAAAATTATGTTTGATGGTGAAATGTAAAGGAGGTATGTTTTCTACATTACACTCAAATTAGTAAAATGATACCAGTAGACTGTATAGACTGTTAATATAAATCATATGTATACATATATATAATGTAATGTCTAGAGCAAAAACGTTAAAAATCTATACAAAAAGACATACCACTATATTAAAAATCAAAATAGAATTCTAATGAATATTTAAGCAATTCATAGAAGAGAGAAAAAGTCTCAAATCAAAAATTTAAGCTCTTCAAGAACCTACAGCAAGAAGAGAAAAAGTCAAAGCAAGCAGAAGGAAAGAAGTAATAAAAAGAGAAGCAGAAATCAATGAAATTGAAAAGGCATACCTACATAGAAAATCAATAAAACAAAGACTCATTATTTGAAAATGTCAATAAAATGGACACAATTTGCAAAACATCTTGCAAGATGAACAAAGGAAAAACAGAAGTAATAAGTTACCAACATCAGGAATGAAACAGGGATAGCAGCCTAGACTGCAGATTTAAAAAGCAAAATAAGGGAATAATAACAAACAACTCTACACATATAAATTTAACAATTAAGATGAAATGGACTAATTCCTCAAAAAACATAAACAGCCACAGTTAACCCAAAATGAAATAAATAACTTAAGTAGTTGTATAGTTATGAAGGAAACTGAAATTGCAATTTTAAAAACCTTTGAGAAAGGTAATCTCCAGAACTAATGGTTTCACTGAAGAATTCAACCAAATAGTCAATTAGGAATTGACATCAATCGTACACAATCTTTTCTGGAAAATGAGAGAAAAAAAAACTTCCCAATTTATTCTGTAAAGCCAATATTAACCTTATACCAAAATGAAATAAAGATATTACATAAAGAAAATTCTAGATCAATATCCTTCCTGAATACAGATAAAAAATTCTTAAATATACAATCATGTCATCTGCAGAGACAATTTGACTTCCTCTTTTCTCAATTGAATGCCTTTTATTTCTTTATCTTGCCTGATTGCCACTGGCCAGAACTTCCAATACTATGTTGAATAGGAGTAGTGAGAGAGGGCATCCCTGTCTTGTGCCGGTTTTCAAAGGGAATGCTTCCAGTTTTTGCCTATTCAGTAGGCAAAAACCCACTGGCTGTGGGTTTGTCATAAATAGCTCTTATTATTTTGAGATACATTCCACCGATACCTAGTCTATTGAGAGTTTTTAGCATGAAGTCCTGTTGAATTTTGTCGAAGGCCTTTTCTGCATCTATTAAGATAATCACGGCCGGGCGCGGTGGCTCAAGCCTGTAATCCCAGCACTTTGGGAGGCCGAGACGGGTGGATCACGAGGTCAGGAGATCGAGACCATCCTGGCTAACATGGTGAAACCCCGTCTCTACTAAAAAAAATACAAAAAACTAGCCGGGCGAGGTGGCGGGCGCCTGTAGTCCCAGCTACTTCGGAGGCTGAGGCAGGAGAACGGCGTAAACCCAGGAGGCGGAGCTTGCAGTGAGCTGAGGTCCGGCCACTGCACTCCAGCCTGGGTGACAGAGCGAGACTCCGTCTCAAAAAAAAAAAAAAAAAAAAAAAAAGATAATCACATGGTTTTTGTCGTTGGTTCTGTTTATGTGACGGATTACGTTTATTGATTTGCGTATGTTGAACCAGACTTGCATCCCAGGGATGAAGCCGACTTGATTATGGTGGATTAGCTTTTTGATGTGCTGCTGGATTCGGTTTGCCAGTATTTTATTGAGGATTTTTGCATCGCTGTTCATCAGGGATATTGGCCTAAAATTTTGGTTTTTTATTGTGTCTCTGCCAGGTTTTTGTATCAGGATGACGCTGGCCTCATAAAATGAGTTAGGGAGGATTCCCTCTTTTTCTATTGATTGGAATAGTTTCAGAAGGAATGGTACCAGCTTCTCTATGTACCTCTGGTAGAATTCTGCTGTGAATCCGTCCAGTCCTGGACTTTTTTTGGTTGATAGGATATTAATTATTGCCTCAATTTCAGAACCTGTTATTGGTCTATACAGAGATTTGACTTCTTCCTAGTTTAGTCTTGGGAGGGTGTATGTGTCCAGGAATTTATCCATTTCTTCTAGATTTTCTAGTTCAATTGCATAGAGGTGGTTATAATATTCTCTGACAGTAGTTTGTATTTCTGTGGATCAATGGTGATATCCCCTTTTCATTTTTTATTGTGTCTATTTGATTCTTCTCTCTTTTCTTCATTTTTAGTCCTGCTAGTGGGCTATTTTGTTGATCCTTTCAAAAAACAACTCCTGGATTGATTGATTTTTTTGAAGGAATTTTTGTGTCTCTATCTTCTTGGAGTTCTGCTCTGATCTTAGTTATTTCTTGTCTTCTGCTAGCTTTTGAATTGGTTTGCTTTTGTTTCTCTAGTTCTTTTAATTGTGATGTTAGGGTGTCAACTTTAGATCATTCCTGCTTTCTCTAGTGGCCACTTAGTGCTGTACATTTCCCTCTACACGCTTCTTTAAATGCGTCCCAGAGATTCTGGTATGTTGTGTCTTTATTCTCATTGGTTTCAAAGAACATCTTTATGTCCGCCTTCATTTAGTTATTTACCCAGGAATCATTCAGGAGCAGGTTGTTCAGTTTCCATGTAGTTGTGGGGTTTTGAGTGAGTTTCTTAGTCCTGAGTTCTAACTTGATTGCACTGTGGTCTGAGAGACAGTTTTTTTATGATTTCTTTTACATTTGCTGAGCAGTGTTTTACTTCCAATAATGTGGTCAATTTTAGAATAAGTGTGATGTGGTGCTGAGAAGAACGTATATTCTGTTGATTTGAGGTGGAGAGTTCTGTAGATGTCTATGAGGTCCACTTGGTCCAGAGCTGAGTTCAAGTCCTGAATATCGTTGTTAATTTTCTGTCTCATTCATCTGTCTAATACTGACAGTAGGGTGTTAAAGTCTCCCACTATTATTGTGTGGGAATCTAAGTCTCTTTGTAGATGACATGATTGTATATTTAGAAAACCCCATTGTCTCAGCCCAAAATCTCCTTAAGCTGATAAGCAACTTCAGCGAAGTCTCAGGATAGAAAATCAATGCGCAAAAATTACAAGCATGCTATACACTAACAACAGACAAACAGAGAGACAAATCTTGAGTGAATTCCCATTTACAATTGCTTCAAAGAGAATAAAATACCTAGGAATACAACTTACAAAGCATGTGAAGGACCTTTTCAAGGAAAACAACAAACCACTGCTCAACGAAATAAGAGAAGACACAAACAAATGGAAAAACATTCCATGCTCATGGACAGGAAGAATCAATATCATGAAAATGGCCATACAGCCCAAAGAAATTTATAGATTCAATGCTAACCCCACCAAGCTACCACTGACTTTCTTCACAGAATTGGAAAAAACTACCTTAAATTTCATATGGAACCAAAAAAGAGCCCACATAGCCAATACAATCCTCAGCAAAAAGAACAAAGCTGGAGTCATCATGCTACCTGACTTCAAACTATACTACAAGGCTACAGTAACCAAAACAGCTTGGTACTGTTACCAAAACATATATATAGACTAATGGAACAGAACAGAGGCCTCAGAAATAACACTGCATATCTACAATCATCTGATCTTTGACAAACCTGACAAAAAACAAGAAATGGAGAAAGGATTCCCTATTTAATAAATGGTGCTGGAAAAACTGGCTACCCATATGCAGAAAACTGAAACTGGATCCTTTCCTTACACCTTATACAAAAATTAACTCAAGATGGATTAAAGACTTAAATATAAGCCCTAAAACCATAAAAATCCTAGAAGAAAACCTAGGCAATGTCACTCAGGATATAGGCATGGGCAAAGACTTCACGACCAAAACACAAAAAGCAATGGTAACAAAAGCCAAAATTAGCAAATGGGATCTAATTAAACTAAAGAGTTTCTGCACACCAAAAGAAACTATCAGCAGAGTGAATAGGCAACCTCCAGAATGGGAGAAAATGTTTTCAATCTATCCATCTGACAAAGGGCTAATATCCGGAATCTACAAAGAACTTAAACAAATTTACAAGAAAAAAAAGACAATCCCATCAAAAAGTGAGCAAAGTATATGAACAGACACTTCGCAAAAGAAGATATTTATGCAACCAACAGACATATGAAAAAATGCTCATCATCACAGAGAAGTGCAAATCAAAACCACAATGAGATACCATCTCACGCCAGTTAGAATGGGAATCATTAAAAAGTCAAGAAACAACAGATGCTGGAGAGGATGTGGAGAAATAGGAATGCTTTTACACTGTCGGTGGGACTGTAAATTAGTTCAACCATTGTGGAAGACAGTGTGGCAATTCCTCAAGGATCTAGAACTAGAAACACCATTTGACCTAGCAATCCCATTACTAGGTATATACCCAAAGATTATAAATCATGATACTATAAAGACACATGCACACATAAGTTTATTGCGGCACTATTCACAATAGCAAAGACTTGAAACCAACTCAAATGTCTATCGATGATAGACTGGATAAAGAATATGTGGCACATATACACCATGGAATACTATGCAGCCATAAAAAAGCATGAGTTCATGTCCTCATGAAGCTGGAAACTATCATTCTCAGCAAACTATCACAAGGACAGAAAACCAAACACCACATATTCTCACTCATAAGTGACAGTTGGACAATGAGAGCACATGGACACAGGAAGGGAAACATCCCACACTGGGGCCTGTCAGGGGTTGCAGGGAGCAGGGAGGGATAGCATTAGGAGAAATACCTAATGTAATTGATGAGTTGATGGGTGCAGCAAACCAACATGACACATGTATACCTATGTAACAAACCTGCACGTTGTGCACATGTACCCCAGAACTTAAAAAAAAAAATTCTTAACAAAATACTTACAAATAGAATTCAATAATATATGAAAAGAATTTTACACCATTTATCTCAAGGATGCAAGACTAGCTCAATATTCAAAACCCAGTCAATGTAATTGACCATTCTAACAATTCTGAAAAGAAAATCACAATTACAGTGTTCTTATATAACATAGTTCTAGAAGTTCTAGCCAGTACAACAGGCAAGAAAAGGAAATGAAAAGGGTACAAAACACAAAGAAATGAAACCGCTTCTATTTGCAGATGACATGATTGTCTATGTAGACCATCTATCTCATAGAATTCACCAAAAAAAAAACCCTCCTAGAATTAAAAATGTGAGTTTAGCAAAGCAACATAAGATAACCGCTAAAAATATAAACTGTATTTCAATATACTAGCAACGAAAATGTGCACACTGGAAAATGATTTATTTATTTTTGTAATATCATTTAAATTGCTCAAACAAAGCTTAGCTATAAATCTAACAAAACATGTACAAAACATGTAAAGGACTTGCATTCTGAAAACAACAAAATGATGATGAAAGAAGTCATAGAAGATCTAAATAAATTGAGACATACCATGTTCATTGGCTGAAATATTCAACATAGTAAAAGTATCAATTCTCCCCCAAATTAATATACAAGTCTAACACAATTTTATCAAAATACTAGTAAGAAATTTTTAAGATTTACAATATTATTCTAAAATTTATATAGAAGGTAAACGAACTAAAAGAGCTTAGGGAATTTTAAAAATCTAAAGTAGGAAGAATTTGTCTACTTGACTTTGAGACTTATTATATAGCTACAGTAATCACAACTTTGCAGCATTGCTGGAGGGATAGACATAAAAATCAATGAAAAAAATGAGAAACCAGAAATAGATCCACATAAGTACACCCATTTTCTTTTTTTTTTTTTTTTTTTTTTTTTTTTTTTTTTTTTTTGACAATGGTGCAAAAACAATTAACTAGAGAAAAAAATTGCCTTTTAAACAAATGGTACTAGAGCAATTGAATATCACAAAGAAAAGAAGGAAAAAAGAGACAGGAAGAAGGGAAGGGATGTAGGGAGAAAGGAAAGAAAGGGAAAAAAGAACAAGGAAGGAAAGAGAGGGAAGGAAGGAAGAAAAGAAAGAAATAAGGAAGGAAGAATAATACTTGACATAAGTCTCATCTCTTATATACAAAAACTCAAAATGAATCCCAGTAAAAAAGACTAACAATCCAATTAGAAAATGGGCAAATGATACGAAAAGACCTTTTTGCCAAACAGAATACACAGATGGCAAAGAAGTACGTGAAAATATGTTACATGTTTTTGCCATTAGGAAAATGCAAATTAAAACTACACTGAGGCCAGGTGTGGTGGGTCATGCCTGTAATCCTCAGCACTTTGGAAGGCTAAGGTGGGTGGATCGCTTGAACCCAGGAGTTTGAGGCCAACTCTGGCAACATAGTGGGACCCCTGTCTCTACAAAAATTGCAAAAAATAGCCAGGTGTTGTGGTGTGTGCGTGTATTCCCAGCTACTTGGGAGGCTTAGGTGGGAGGATCACCTGAGCCAGGGAAGGTGGAGGCTGCAGTGAGCACTGATTGCATCATTGCATTCCAGCCTGGGCAAGAGAGTGAGATCTTGCCAAAAAAAAACCAGCACACTCCACATTGAGATATAACTACACATTTATCAGGATGCCTAAAATAAAAGCTAAATCACTCATACATTGCTAGTGGGAATGTATCATGGTAGAGACACTCTAAATACCTATTTTGCCATTTCTTTTCTTTTCTTTTAATTATACTTTACGTTCTAGGGTACATGTGCACAAGGTGCAGATTTGTTACATATGTATATATGTGCCATGTTGGTGTGCTGCACCTATTAACTCATCATTTACATTAATTATATCTCCTAATGCTATCCCTCCCCTCTCCCCCAAAGCTAAAATGCAAGTACCATGACTCAGTAATTACACTCCTGGATTTAGCCCAGAAAAATGAAAATTTATGTTCACACAAAAACCTGTCACAGGAATGTTCATAGCCAACCCCAATCCAAAAATCTACACACTATATTATTCCATTCATATAAAATTCTTGAAATGATAAAATTATAGAAATAGAGAACAGATTAGTAGTTTGAGGAGTTTAAAGGTGGATAGAGGAGGAGAGAGTGTGTGTGGTAGAAAAGGGCAACGTGATAGATGGACCCCGGTGATAGCAGAAATATTCTATAACTTGACTGTACAAATGTCAAGATATTGTCATATTAGCCTACAGTTTTGCAGGGTGTTACCGTTGGTAGAAACTGAGTAAAGGATAAATGGAATTTCTCTCTTACATCTTACAATTGCATGTAAATTTACAATGATCTCAAAATGGAAAGTGTATTTAAAAAAAAAATACTATGCAATGGCCAGCAAATGCAATTGTGAACTTAGACTGGATCCTGGATGGAAGCCCAAGCCAAACATCCATCTCTAAAGGATATTTGAAGTACATTTGCAGAAATGTAAATATGGGTGTGTATTGGATAATGTTTATTATATAAGTTAAGTTTTCAAGTGTGATAATTATATTATAGTTACATAGAAAACTCTCCTTGTTCTTAGTTGTATTAGTCCATTTCACACTGCTAATAAAGACATACCCAAGACTGGGCAATTTATGAAAGAAAGAGGTTTATTGGACTTACAGTTCCACATGGCTGGGGAGGCCTCACAATCATGCTGGAAAGCAAGGAGGAGCAAGTCACATCTTATGTGGATGGCAGTAGGCAAAGAGAGAGCTTGTGTAGGGGAACTCCTATTTTTAAAACCATCAGATCTTAAGAGACCCATTCACTATTATAAGAACAGCACAAGAAAGACCCACCCCCATGATTCAATCATCTCCCACCAGGTCCCTCCCACAACACTTGGGAATTATGAGAGCTACAAGATGAGGTTTGGATAAGGACACAGAGCCAAATCATATCACTGCACCCCAGCCCCTCCCAAATCTCATATCTTCACATTTCAAAACCAATCATGCCTTCCCAACAGTCCCCCTAAGTCTCAGCTCATTTCAGCATTAACTCAAAAGTTCACAGTCCAAAGTCTCATCAGAGACAAGGCAAGTCCCTTTACCTATGAGCCTATAAAATCAAAAACAAGTTAGTTACTTCCTAGGTACAATGGGGGTACAGGCGGCCAGGCGCAGTGGCTCAAGCCTGTAATCCCAGCACTTTGGGAGGCCGAGACGGGCGGATCACGAGGTCAGGAGATCGAGACCATCCTGGCTAACATGGTGAAACCCCGTCTCTACTAAAAAATACAAAAAACTAGCCGGGCGAGGTGGTGGGCACCTGTAGTCCCAGCTACTTGGGAGGCTGAGGCAGGAGAATGGCGTAAACCCAGGAGGCGGAGCTTGCAGTGAGCTGAGATCTGGCCACTGCACTCCAGCCCCGGCAACAGAGCAAGATTCCATCTCAAAAAAAAAAAAAAATGGGGGTACAGGCATTGAGTAAATGCACTTGTTCTAAATGGGAGAAATTGGCCAAAACAAAAGGGCTAAAGGGCTCATGCAAATCCAAAATCCAGCAGGGCAGTTAAATCTTAAAGCTCCAAAATGATCTCCTTTGTCTCCATGTCTCATATCCAGGTTACACTGATGCAAGAGGTGGATACTCATGGTCTTAGGCAGCTCCGCCCCTGTGGCTTTGCAGGGTACAGCCTCCCTCCCAGTTGCTTTCACAGGCTGGTGTTGAATGTCTGCAGCTTTTCCAGGCAAACAGTGCAAACTGTCAGTAGAGCTACCATTCTGGGGTCTGGAGGATGGTGGCCCTCTTCTCACAGCTCCACTAGGCAGAGCCCCAGTAGGAACTCTATGTGGGGGCTCTGACCCCACATTGCCTTTCCACACTTCCCTAGCAGAAGTTCTCCATGAGGGTCCCACCCCTGCAGCAAACTTCTGCCGGGGTATCCAGGAGTTTCCATACTTCTTTCTGAAATCTAGGCAGAGGTTCCCCAACCTCAGTTCCTGACTTCTGTGCACTTGCAGGCTCAACACCACATGGAAGCTGCCAAGGCTTAGGGCTTGCACCCTCTGAAGCCATGGCCTGAGCCATACCTTGGACCCTTTTAGTCATGGCTGGAGCAGCTGGGACACAGAGCATCGAGTCCCAAGACAGCACACAGCACAGGAACCCTGGGCCAGGCCCACAAAACCACTTTTTCCTCCTAGGCCTCTGGGCCTGTGATGGGAAGGGCCGCCGTGAAGACCTCTGACATGCCCTGGAGACACTTTCTCCATTGTCTTGGGGATTAACGTTGGGCTCCTCATTGCTTATGCAAATTTCTGCAGCTGGCTTAAATTTCTCCTCAGAAAATGGGATTTTCTTTTCTGTTTCACTGTCAGGCAGCAAATTTCCAAGATTTTATGCTCCATTTCCCTTATTTTTTTCTTTTTTGAGATGGAGTCTCTCTCTGTCACCCAGGCTGTAGTGCAGTGGTGCGATCTCGGCTCACTGCAACCTCCGCCCCTCTAGGTTTAAGCAATTATCTGCCTCAGCCTCTGGAGTAGCTGGGATTACAGGCACGTGCCACCATGCCTAGCTAATTTTTTTGTATTTTTAGTAGAGATGGGGTTTTACCATCTTGGCCAGGCTGGTCTTGAACTCCTGATCTCATGATCCACCCGCCTTGGCCTCACAAAGTGCTGGGATTACAGGCATGAGCCACCGCACCTGGCCCACTTCCCTTATAAAACTGAATGCCTTTAACAGTACCCAAGTCACCTCTTGAATTATTTGCTGCTTAGAAATTTCTTCCACCAGATACCCTAAATCATCACTCTCAAGTTCAAAGTTCTACAAATCTCTAGGGCAGGGGCAAAATGTATCCAGTTTTTTTTGCTAAAACATAACAAGAGTCACCTTTGCTCCAGTTCCCAGTGAGTTCCTCATCTCCATCTAATACCAACTCAGACTGGATTACATTGTCCATATCATTATCAGCATTTCAGTCAAAGCCATTGAACAAGTGTCTAGGAAGTTCCAAACTTTCCCACATCTTCCTGTTTTCTTCTGAGCCCTGCTAATAAAGGCATACCCGAGACTGAGCAATTTACAAAAGAAGGAGGTTTATTGGACTCTCAGTTCCACATTGCTGGGGAGACCTCACAATCATGGTGGAAGGCAAAAGACACATCTCACATGGCAGCAGACAACAAAAGAGAGTTTGGGCAGGGAGACTCCCGTTTCTAAAATCATCAGATCTCGTGAGACTCATTCACTATTGTGAGAACAGTACAGGAAAGACTTGCCCTCATGACTCAATCATCTTTCATCGGGTCCCTCCCACAACATGGGGAAATCTGGGGAGCTAAAAGATGAGATTTGGGCCAGGCACAGTGGCTCAAGCCTGTAATCCCAGCACTTTGGGAGGCCGAGGAGGACGGATCATGTGAGGTCAGGAGTTCGAGACCAGCCTGACCAACATGGAGAAACCCTGTCTCTACCAAAAATGCAAAATTAGCTGGGCGTGGTGGCATGTGCCTGTAGTCCCAGCTACTGAGGAGACTGAGACAGGGGAATCACTTGAACCTGGGAGGCAGAGGTTGCAGTGAGCCGAGATCATGCCATGGCACTCTAGCCTGGGCAAACAGAGAAAAACTCCAATTCCAAAAAAAAAAAAAAAAAAGATGAGATTTGGGTGGGGACACAGAGCCAAACCATATCATTAGTTTAATGAAATATTTAAAGATAACATGTAACAATGCCTGCCGCCCCTTACTCTCAAACCATTCAGAAAGTATAAACTGGAGAAAGGGAAGTGGGAGGAAAGAAGGAAAGGAAAGCAGCCTCCATAACCAATAGCGATAAACTTTGTCCCATATTTTAAGAGTTAAGATCTCAACTAACAAAGTAATCTTTAATGTCTCACTGGCCTGGACAAACACAGCAATTCCTTTTTACAACACTAATGTTTTACTTTCTTAGATAAAGTTTGTAACCCTTTTATATATCTGATATGTTTTACTGGATAGATACTGTAACCTTTTCAAATACATGTTATCACTACATTTGAATAGCCTTTTTCAGCCAGGCACCATGCCTCATGCCTGTAATCCCAGCACTTTGGGAGGTCGAGGTGGGTAGAACACCTGAGGTCAGGAGTTTGAGACCAGCCTGGCCAACATGGGGAAACCACATCTCTTCCAAAAATACAAAAATACAAAAAATTAGCTGGGCCTAGTGGCACGTGCCTGTAGTTCCGAGGCTGAGACAGGAGAATCACTGGAACCCAGGAGACGGAGGTTGCAATGAGCTGAGATCATGCCACTGCACTCCAGCCTGGGCAACAGAGTAAGACTTCATCTAAAAAATAATAATAATAACAATAATAAATAGCCTTTTTCCAGTTTGTGAACATATGACTCACATTTCCCTCTTGGCTGAATGTCCTTGGGTCTCATCTTCTCCACTGCAATGTCAGCAAGAAAACAAGGTGATTCTTTGAAGTGGCTTTAGATTGCACTCCTGTCAAAAGAAAGCTTGTGATGTTGATGAATTTAGGAACTGTGGGATAGTGGTCCTCAAGTCCTGGCAGGTAAGCTCTTCCTTCCTTTCCCAATGTAGTTCTTATATAAACAGCAAGACTATGTTTTAAATTTTAAAATTGGTAATCAATTTAAATTTAAATTCCAATCACAGTGGCTATTTCAGAAAGTAGAGCCAAGTTTCAAAATGGTAAGGAGGACGTTTTTACTTTTTATTTTATAATCTTCTGTAACATGACTATTTTCTCTTACCTGTGAATTTGAATTTCTTTTTAAAGTTGTGGGTGTGGGTTGGTGGGAGAGCGTGGAGGGGTTATGTTCATTTGGTTTTTAAGACAATACTCAATCTCAGAATCCTGGAGAGAATAAACAGGATGATACCAAGAGCCAGATGGAACACAAATTGATACCTTTCTGAGAAGTCATTTGTAACAGGAGTCATAAATATTCACAGCCTTTGGCCTTCCAATTTCCCTTGAAGGAATCCTTCTTACAGTCATAATTTAAAATGCTGACAAAGATTCATGCAAAAAAGTTCATTGGCACATTATAAATGCAAAGGCAGAAGAAATAACCTAATGTTCAACCTTAGAGGAATAGTTAATTTAAGTGCAGTTGTATAGATAGGAAACTGTATATTCTTTAATATTATCCTGAAACATTTGATCACAAATAAAAATGCATGATGTATTTGAAATAAATATAAGTGACTTTAAGGGTAATGCAACTAAAGCTGTTGAATTTCAGTTTCCAACTGTGTTCCAATTTCTAATATTTTATTTCCTCTCTGGAATATGATTTTTTGGCACTTCCCTACCTTAGTTTTGAGGGATTTCCTATCAGAAAACACACCTGTCTGGTCATGGCTAAAATTCTTTGTTGCCCATTGATTTTTAATATTGACCCTTTATATCCCTACCTTACTGATGCAGAAAACAACAAAAAAAATGTAAATGGTCCTTAATAAATGCCTTAAGAAAAAATTACCACCATTATCACCCTCAAATAACCATTTTAGAAATCTTCTAATGGGCATATATCAAATCTTCAAAGGTCATTATTTATTTAACATAGTTGATATCCCCTACAGACTCTCCTTCAGGAAAGTAGTAGCATTAGCTCATTCCGAACATGAACATTACTTGGTTATAAGAAAGCAAACACTCTCATGTTGTTTGTTAAAGCAATGTTCTACTTAGCAAATCCACGAAGAAATCTGTTTTGTTCTGGCAGGAATTGGGATGAAAGTGACTTTTTGGTGGATGCATTCTGCAAGTTCAATTTGAAATTGAAAGTTATTTTGTTCTTAATAATCACAAGGTATTAACAAGCACACCATATGAGAGAGGCAAACGTGGGCAAAGACTGCAGGAGTCTGGAATATGTGTCCTACTATATGTGATAGAAAACTAAAAGGTATGATAGCATTAACAGAACACACTCAAAAACACACACACACACTTACACAAACCTTCCATTTCCTTCTATACTAAAGCCATTTGTAATTTACCTAATTTTGTCATTTTAATAAACCTCATTGTAGGCTGATTCTACTCTAAAAAATTTATATATTCCCCCCACCCCAAAACATTTGCATTTAGTTGTTTGGAACAAAATATACATTTCTTTCATAGAAACAATGTTATAAATTGGAATTAGTTTTCCAGTCAGCCTCACAAGAGACAATTTGGTTCATATTGTATCTAAAATATGTTTGCAATGAAAATATGCAATTATTGAAAATAATACTGTTGCATAAAAGACATTATTTCAACTACCTTGTGGGCAATTCAAGAAAACTATTCGTGATTTAGTGTCCTTTTCGGGAAATCATATCACAAATTCAAATCAGGAACACTGGAAACAAATATCCTGTTTTTCTCACCAAGTACAAACCTCAGTTTGGGACACTTCCTCCTGTCCTGCCTCAGATTCTCTGTTTTGCTGCTGCTGCGAGAGTCTCCACACCTAGCAGCCATCAGCAAGATACACAAACCAGGTTTTTAAATTCAGACACTTCCTAAACAATAAACCTCCAACTGTTTCAAAATACAGATTAAACCAAAAGCTTAAATATATGTTTTGGGGCTGGGTGCGGTGGTTCACACCTGTAATTCCAGTAGTAAGTAGCAAAGTCAAACAAAGGCACATGCTCCAACATAGATAAATACTTATTAGGTGAACATGTTAAGCAATGATATTGAAAGGACATGTAGGCATCCTTTTGCTTTATTTCAGGTTTTGGGTGATTTTAGTAATTTTTAAAAATGTGTCCAGAAGGGAAGGTACAAAGAGAATTCATAAGGTATTATTTACTTTGGTGAATTAATCTGACCTTTAGCTCAGTTCAAAAACTGATTTTACCGGCTGGGTGCGGTGGCTCACACCTGTAATCCCAGCACTTTGGGAGGCCAAGGCGGGCGAATCACGAGGTCAGGAGATCAAGACCATCCTGGCTAACACGGTGAAACTCCGTCTCCACTAAAAATACAAAAAATTATCTGGGTGTGGTGGTGGGCACCTGTAGTCCCAGCTACTCTGGAGACTGAGGCAGGAGAATGCCGTGAACCTGGGAAGCGGAGCTTGCAGTGAGCCAAGATCGTGCCACTGCACTCCAGCCTGGGTGACAGAGCGAGACTCCATCTCAGAAAAACAAACAAACAAACAAACAAAACACAGATTTTTACCACACCATGTGCCTGGGCACTAACTCGGCTCACAAGAAACATATATGCAAATCAGACAAAAGCAATTCATTTGCATTAGAACTATAATTCACAAGTAGATCATATACTTACATCCTCTGGCTGGTACATTTTTCCCCCCAAGGAAAGCAGTTAATTGGGTCAATTTATCATCTCAACGACTGCTTGATGAACAGTGGCAAAATTCAGAACAAAATTGACTCCAATGCAGTGGATATGTGCCCACATCCCCTTTCTTCAGAATTAAGAAATAAATAGACTTATTCCTTTATCCAAGAGCAGGAAAAATGAGTGTGGCTACAAAAAAGCCTACGGTTTTGATTGGGATTTGGGAAAGACAATGGAGAAGGAGGGCACATATTTGTACTCCTTGCTAGTAGATGGGCTTTACCAAGGAAAACTCATTGTCTTGGAAAATTTGGAGAACTTTTGTAGGTTTCAATGTGATTTCTAAAACTAAACTTCTGCCTCCTGGTGGCTCAGACTCTGCTTCTAGCCTGGACAGTCGACAACCAAAGGTGCATCTCCAAAGCCTGCCATTACTCTGTGCAATCTCCCGGGGGGCCTCCCTGCACATATCCATATGTCCACACACCTTCCCTTCCCTCTTTGTCACCCCCTCCCACTGCCCTGCCCCTCCACTTCTTAACACCTCCTCCCTCCCCTGCTTTAAGCATTTTCCCTCATGTTGATGGAGTAGGGTAGTGGGGAGGATGGAGAAGAGGGTGGAATGGTGGGGGCTGACGAGAAACTTAGGACACTTGGAGTGTATTTTAAGGCCAGAATCCTGTATTCAGAAATATCCCTTCATGTACTCCTTTGGCTTCATTGAGCTGCTGTTAGCAATTGTAAAATCATTTAATAATTCAAAGATTGTGACATCAGGCCATCTCCAAAATGTCTGCCTTTGAAAATGGGCAACCAGGGGGAGATTTTGATGCAGTGCACCTCCTCTTCCAAACAGCTGTCACGCTGGATCTCTGACCTTGCCTAGGTCCCATCATATCTAATTCCTCTTTCCCCTTTTAATTAACTCATTCTTTCTTGGTCTATACTTTCATAAAAGGTTAGTATATCTAAGTTCTTATTCTTGCTTCTGGCACAAGAAAGATTCTGATTCTCAGGTGTTTTTGTCCAGATTGCATGTACCAGGTTGCATTTCTTCTCTGAACACACAGTCTCTCTAGGTTGTGTGTCATCTCCTTAAAACTAGCCGGGCACAGACACCCTCTGGAAAGTTTTTTGTCCCCTCAGGAGTATGCCCACTCTGATCTAAAACCTGCTGCTTTAGTTCCTTCTCCCTGCCTCAACCACACTGACTTTAAGGCCCTATATTATAAATGTAGTTTATTTTAGCTTTAGGGCCTTTGCAACAGGTGTTCCTTTTGCATGGACCACTCTGCTTAAAGATCTTTGCATGCAGAAACCATCACTCAGGTTTTTAGTTTAAATCTCTCCTTCACAGATGAGTGGTGAGTGAGGGAGTAAAGCTGCATCTGTATTTACAGCCGCTCCCCATCCTCACATTACTGCCTGAGCTCCACCTCCTGCCAGATCAGCTGTGGCATTAGATTCTCATAACAGCACAAACCCTTTTGTGAACTGCACATGTGAGGGATCTAGGTTGCACACTCCTTATGAGAATTTAATGCCTGATGATCTGTCACTGTCTCTCATCACCCCCAGATGGGACTGTCTAGTTGCAGGAAAACAAGCTCAGAAATCCCACTGATTCTACATTATGGTGAGTTGTATGATTATTTCATTATATAGTACAATGTAATGATAATAGAAATAAAGTGCCCAATAAATGTAATGCATTTGAATCAACCTAAAACCATCTCCCTGCCCCACACTGGTCAGTAGAAAAACTGTCTTCCATAAATCCAGTCCCTGGTTCCAAAATGTTTGGGGACTGCTGCACTGCTGTATCTCCCGAGCTAAGAACAGTGCCTAACCCATTCTAGTAATTATCTATTGCTGGGTACCAAATTACCCAAAATTTAGAGCTTAAGACAGCATTTACTATATCACAGTTTTTGTAGGTTCCAGCTTAGGGTCTCTCATGAGATTGCAGTCAAGATGTCATCTGATGGCTTGACTGGGGCTGGAAGATCCACTTCCAGGATGACTCACTCACAAGGCTTTGGCAGAAAGCCTCCACAATTGTTGGGATATTGGCAAGAGGGCTCAGTTGCTCAGCAGCCTTTCTAAAGGGCTACTAAACCTCAGGACAGGGCAGGGGTTTCCCTCATAGCAAATAAGAGAGAGCAAGACAGAAGCTGCAATGTCTTCTACAGCCCAGTCTAGGGAGGAACATTCTGTCATTTCCACAATATCCTGTTGATATGGTTTGGCTGTGTCTCCACCCAAATCTCATCTTGAATTGTAGCTCCCCTAATTTCCACATTTGGTGGGAGGGACCCAGTGGGAGATAATTGAATCATGGGGACAATTTCCCCCATACTGCTCTTGTAGTAGTGAATAAGTGTCATGAGATCTGATAGTTTTATAAAGGGAAACCCCTTTCACTTAGATCTCATTCTCTCTCTTGTCTGCTGCCATGTAAGACATGCATTTTGCCTTCCACCATGATTGTGAGGCTTCCCCAGTCACGTGGAACTGTGAGTCCATTAAACCTCTTTTACTTTATAAATTACCCAGTCTCAGGTATGTCTTTATCAGTTGTGTGAGAACAGACTGTTACATGAGGCAGCCCTATGTATGCAAACTACACATGGGCATAAACACCATCTTCAAGGCAGGCTGCCACACACACTTATAATGGTTGTTCAATAAGTGTATTTTGAGCTAATGAATTGTGCCATAATTTTATAATTCGACTTGTAGGGAGTCATCTTATTTCCAAATGTTTGGGGAAGTTTTACCTTCCCAACTCTACCCTCAGCTGTGTAAAAGTATATCCCATTTCATTTTTCAAACAGGATGTGAGAAACAGCAACCCAGGAATGATATTGTCTTACTTCAGTTTGTGCTGCTATAACAGCATAACACTGACTGGGTAATTTATGATGAACAGAAATTTACTGGCTTAGTTCTGGAGTCTAGGAAGTCCAAACTCAAGGGGTTGGTATCTTGTAAGAGCCTTCTTGTTGTGTCATCCTATGGTGGAAGAGCAAAAAGAAGGCAAGAGTGAAAGAAAGAGATGGAGAGAAAGACAGGGCTGGACCAAACCTGTCCCTCTATAAGGAAACTACTCCCAGAATAACGAATTCACTCGCATGATAATGCCATTGATCCATTCATGAAGAGTGTCCTTCCATGACCCAAATACCTTTCATTAGGTCCCAGCTCCCAAAACCACCACATTGGGGATCGAGTTTCCAACACATGAAATTTAGGGGACGCATTGAAACTATAGAAGATACGGAGACTATATTTTTATTCACATTTGATTTACTTATAAGGACAACTGGACAAAATATTTTAAATTATTAGGTTGATACAAAAGTAATTGGTGTTTTTTCCATTAAAAGTAAAAGCAAAGACCACAATTATTTTTGCACCAACCTAATAGCAGCTTTTCAGGAAACTTGATCATTGTGGTTGCTGTATATAGGTAACCTTACTAATAGGAATATTCAATTCTTTCCATCTCTGTAGGACTTCCTAGTTCGCAAGGTATCTTTCCATGTGACCTCATTTGAACTCATAACAGCTCTGAAAAGAAGACAGGATAGATTTCATGACAACTCTATAGATAAGGACATCTGACCAGGTCCCAATTCCAGTGAGAGGCAGAAGCAGGAGTAGAACTTTGGGTTTCTTATTTCTAGTATCAGGAAAGACTTCAAGAAAGAACTATGCATAAAGTAGGCTTAGCTATGCAGCAGAAAAGACAATCCCAATATCTCAATGGCTTAAGTCCAATGCAGGTGGGTTGACTTTCCAAGGCAACTGCCCTTATACATCAACTGTGTGATCCATCTCTTTCCTCTTGTAGCTGACCTTTGCTTCTTGGTTGCACACAGGGAAAAGAGTCTTGCAATGAAAATAAAACGCTTTGACCCAGGAATGATATGCATCCTTCTCCTCATAGCTCACAGGCCAGAACTAGTCACGTGGCCCTGCCTGATTGCAAAGGGAAATGGTATTTGTAAGTTTCCTGTGTGCCCAAGGCATGGATGAGCACTAAAACTCTCTCCTATATTGAATAAATTGGATTTGAAGACGTAGGAAAAGGCCCCTTGAAGGCACTTGTGAAAACGATGTAAAGAAACATACATAGAACACCTAAACTTTTTGAAAGCCTGGTGCTGGGGTCTCTCACAATAGACTTTTATTACTATATCCTGACAAAAGCCTAGTAAGGTAGACATTATCCCCTTTTTTATGGTTTTTTGGTCATTGCAGTTCACAGAGGTTATGTAACCTGCCCCAGAGCTCACATTAAGAAGTGGAGGGAACTCTGATTCTCTTGCTCTTCCTTTTCTCCAGCTCTCAATTTCATATAATGATCTTTTCTGCCATCCCGTAAGAGATTTAATTTTATAAGAGGAGCTTCTAGGGAGGGATACACAAAGGCTGGCAATGTTTTATTTTTTAAAGCTGGGTGGTGAGCACACAGATGTTTGTGTTCTTTTTACGTCTTAAGTATTTCAAAATACAATCTTTTTAAAAGGGGGTTGATAGAACCTGAGAACCAGGGATAAATTCTTCTTTAAAAAAAGAAGCATTTTTAATGAATATTGGCAGCCAGAAAGTAGGACATACAGTATTGGTAACATTTATTGAGCCCATACTATGTCATAGTTTTGGGTTTGTCTGTTTGTTTGTTCCTTGAGACAAGGTCTCACTCTGTCACCCAGGCTGGAATGCAGTGGTGCAATCATGGCTTACTGTAGCCTTAACTGCCAGGGCTCAAGCCATCCTCCCACCTCAGCCTCCAGAGTAGCTCACACTACAGATGTGCACCACCACACCCAGGTAATTTTTAAATTTTGTGTAAAGATGGGGTCTCACTATATTGCCCAGGCTGGTCTCAAATTCCTGTCCTCAAGTGATCCTCCTGCCTCAACCTCCCAAAGTACTGGGATTATAGGCATGAGCCACTCTGCCTGGCCAGATAGTTTTAAATAATTTCTTTACATATTTTATCTCATCCAACAACACTATGAGGTAGATACTATTATTATCCCCATGTTAATACGAGATGAGAAAACTGAAACAAGTACAGATTAAGTATTTTACCTGAATCACACATTTATTAAGGGAAAAACTGGATTGGAACCAAGCATTCTGGCTTCAGGATACATACACATGACCACTATCCTGGAAAACCTCCCCTAAGAGGTGGACGATGAACCAAATACGCAGAGGTGGATGAAAATCTTTTGTGCTTCTCCAGCAAAATGCGTGGTACATTCCCTAGACGTTTATGACCAGTTAAACAAGGGATTTAAAATAGCTTTCCCATGACAGAGAAAAACAAAGGGCTGGTGTTGTTGGCAGGAAATTCAAAGAAATATTTAATGCAAGGGCTGACTCCCTTGGACCGGATGAAGGGGAAGAGCAGGTAATAATAGAGGGTTCTATGGATCGCGGAAACTTCCTGGGCAAGGAAGGTGGAGCTGGGGAGGGATTTAAGAATTCCTGAAGGTCAAGCGATCTAGCCCAGCTGAGGTTTTCTCCTGCTGGGATAGGAGTGCTATAAAAGCGCAATTTGGGATTACTACTGTCATTGCTGCTCACCAAATTAAGTTATTCGGGGAGTGATCTTGTCGTCGCCATCCCCATTCCAACACACACCCATTGACATACTCGGGTTTGGCTGTGCGGCGCAACGAATTCCCAGGTGGGACACGCGAGCTGGAAGAAAGCCAGGCGGCGGGGCGGAGGACCCGCCGGGCCCGCGCCACAGCCCGCCTGGAGGATCACCGCCAGGGGGCACTCTCGCCGAAGTTGGCCGCTCTGTCTCCTCCCCCACGGGCTCCCTGCCCCTCGCTCGCCGCAGCCAGCAGAGAAGGCGGAAGCAGTGGCGTCCGCAGCTGGGGCTAGGCCTGGGGACGGCTCGCGGAGATGGCGACGGAGCCCGTTAGACCCAGAGTTTGACGTCCCAGCAGCCACGTCTCGGCGCGCAGTGTCTGTATCCGTCCTCTACCAGCACCTTGGCTGAGCGGAGTCGTGCGGCTCGCAGGGGAGCCCTGCCCGCCTGGTTCGGCCTCCCTGCGCGCTTGAGTGGTGGGTCTCCTTCAGGCGCCTCCTTCTGGCGGCCGCAGCCTCGCTTCCCAGCGGTCAGGGACGCCGCCCCCCACCCTTTCGCTCTCGGCAGGTCGGGGACGCTGTCCCTGTCCCCTCGCTCCCCACCAGTCGGGGACGCCTGCCCTGTCCCTTCGCTTTTCACAGGTCAGGGACGCCGCCCCTGCTCCCTTGCTTCCCACAGGTCGCGGACGCCGCCCCTGTCCTCTCGCTTCACGCTGGTCTAGGACACCGTTCCCTGCCCCTCGCTTCCCGCCGGTCGGGACGCGGTCTCTGATTCCAGGCTTCCCGCAGGTCGTGGACGCAGTTCCCTGTCCCCTGACCTCTGCTCCCTGGGCCGCCTCTTCCTCGCTCACTCCACCCCCTGAAAAACCCCGCGTCGCCTTCCTCAACCTTGCTCCCCTCACTCCGCTTTTTCCCCTTCCCAGGTAAGGAAATTGCGTCCTGCAGTTTTCCGCTCCTTGGAACAAACACTTGCTTAAATTTTTAAAAAATCCTTTACGTTCCTGGCGACTCCGTCTGTCACTGTCATGGGAAAGCTATTTTTGGATTCTCTGTTGAACTCGATAGAAGTCTCAGGCAGCGAGTTTAAAAAAAAAAGGCTCAGATGACACGAATGTTTCCTCCCCCACCCCTGCACTCGGTAGTTCGAGCGACTGTTCCAGACGCCGGGTTGATAAAGCTGTTCCTAGTATTTGACTTTAGGGGAACTCCAGCAGAGTTAGGACTGTCTTGAATGTGAACAGAAAGCACCTAAAGTATTAGCAGCTTCGCTGTATGGTATTTGATTGTTTCTTTCTCTGGGAGCAGATTACTATTACTGAATGTCTTGTTACACAGGTTCCATATAGAAACGAGAAAAACTGGTAAAGAAATTCTGTGTTGGCCTTGTGAACTTGGCCGCTGTCATTTCATTCATTCTCTTTTGGTTGCTAGGGAAGGGAAAGGGGCTTTTCTGATTTTGAGGCTGAGAGTATAGGTGAGAACAATGTGGCCTCTTTTATGACTCTAGGAAGGAGTTGGGCATGTGGTGGGTACAGGATTACATCAGAGTTTCAGCCTGCATGCACCACATATTTCAGAATTGTAACATGAGGTCTTCTCTGTGATAAATTTGGGCATATGATGCCGATAAACTTTTGGCCACTTAGATTTGGAGAGAAGTTCAAATCCTTGCCTCCTGGAGCAGAATAAATAGTGCCCGGGAAGGGGAATGCCCCTTGAATTTGGATTCAAAGTTAAGGCACAACAGCTGAATATTTTGCAGCATCTCTTGGCCATTGGAGTACATTTGTACATCTTCACACTTTAGAAATTTAAGAAGCTGGTAAACAGTTTCTGTTTCTAAAGCTAGTAGGAAATTAAAGGTAATTTCTCCTATTTACATGGTTTTTACTTTAATAAGTTACATGTTTACTCATGTATGAATTTCAGTTGACTTAAAATTGACTCATTTAAGACATAACCCGTTGACTTCTTTTAACTTGGCTCATATCTCCTTAGCATCTGCCTTGGAGGACAAACATTTTGTACATCATCCTACTTCCGCCGCCCCCAAGACATTTTACAGTATTCTCCTTTGATGATAATGTACACCCAGACACTAATTTGTGAATTTAAATCATGATTTATGACAAGACTGTTTTCAGTACTACTCATTTTACAGTTGAAGTAAGTTAGCAGTAGTTACATTCCACAATATTTAAGGTAGTACTTATTAGATTTCACAACTGCAAAAGGGAATTACAATCAGGACACTCTTAACATACAAGTTAAGGAACGATTTATATTTGTTCCATTCCTTTATTAATTCCTGTAGAAGGCCACGTAAGTAAGTAGAATAGAGGCTGTAAGA
Source organism: Rhinopithecus roxellana (assembly GCF_007565055.1). Taxonomy (NCBI): domain Eukaryota; kingdom Metazoa; phylum Chordata; class Mammalia; order Primates; family Cercopithecidae; genus Rhinopithecus; species Rhinopithecus roxellana. Next base: position 107,854,704 of record NC_044563.1, read on the forward strand.
AATTTTTATTTTAGGCCTGGCATAATGGCTCATGCCTGTAATCCCAGCACTTCGGGAGGCTGAGGTGGGAGGATAGCTTGAGACCAGCCTGGGCAACATGGCAAAACCTTGTCTCTACAAAAAATACAAAAATTAACCAGGCTTGGTGGCACACACCTGTAGTCCTAGCTACTTGGGAGACTGAGGTGGGAGGATCACTTGAGCCTAGGAGGTGGAGGCTGCAGTGAGCCATGATCGTGCCATTGCACTCCAGACTGGGCAATAGAGCAGGACCCTGACAAAATATATATATATTTTACAAAAACATATTCTTTCTTATGTAAAATCAAAGTTCTATCTCCAGCCTGTTTTTGTAGCAGCTCCTATGACACAGTAGGAGGTTAAAAAGTAAAAAAAAATCCTGAGAGAGCACAATATTTTCTGCATGCATGCCAGATCATCTTTTATTTCCTTCTGTAACTGACACAAAGCACTTTTTGTTCTTCTCTTAGTATTAGTTATCATTATAATTAAGTTAGAAAGGTGATTTTTCCTTAACTCATTGCGATCCTTAAAACTAAAGGGACAAAATGTTTTAACTTACCAAAGAAAGAGGAAACAAAAATGCTAAGTGGCAGTCAAGAACTGTTTTTAGCTTAATTTTCCGTTTATGTTCAATTATATGGAACTATATACTATGGACTTAAAGGGTGACTATGTGAAAAAGTTTATTTGGAAAATAGAAAGCTCTGGATTGCTTCTTAAAGCATGGAAAGTAATGTGAAACTTGAAGGCAAATAGATTTTGAACATGCTCACTTTTATGTCACACTGCATTCCTACAGTGGAGTTCCTTTTAAGGAGTTATAACTGATTAGACAGATTTTCTTAGGAACACATTAGCTATAAAAGGTCTCTTCAAACCTAAAGACCTTCAAGCCTTTTGAACTGGATTGGAAGCAGGCAGTGTATAGACCATCCAATAAACAAAATTTTGAACTGGACATTTGGGCAGAAAAGAAAAGATACACCTAGCTTCATAATTTCTGCCTTTGTCTTCTGGCCAGCACTTGGATCTATGTCCTATAACCAAATAACAAATACTAATTTCTCAAAAGTGATTTTACTTTTAAAAAAATGGTTCAATACCTAATATTGTCAAGGGTAGAGAAAAATGGACTCCTGCATATATACCATGCTTGTGGGAGTGGAAATTAGAATGTCTTTGACACATATTGGATAACCAGGATTATCTATCAGAAAGCTTAAAAAGTTACATACCCTCTGATCCAACAATTCTTCCTCTAGGAAATTTACCTAAGGAAGTAATTGGACACAAAAATAAAATGAGGTATACTGTATACCTCGTTTTATAGCACTGGTTTTTTGCACTTCACGGATACTGCTTTTTTTTTCTTCAGCATGTTGAAGATTTATGTGAACCCTGTATTGTACAAGTCTTTCCATGCCGTTTTCCCAACAGCATGTGCTCACTCTGCATTTGTCTGTCACATTTTTGTAATTCTTGCAATATTTAAAACTTCATTATATCTGTTATAGTGATCTGTGATCAATGATTTTTGATGTTACTGTTGTAATTGTTGTTTTGGGGTACATGAACCACACCCATATAAGATGATGAACTTAATATGAGAGCTCTGACTGCTCCACTGACCAGCTGGTATCCTTACTGTCCCTGTCCTCAGGCCTTCCTACTCCCCTGAGACACAGCAATATTGAAATTAGACACAACAGTTTTGAAATTAGACCAGTTAATAATCCTGCAATGGCCTCTAAGTGTTCAAGTGAACCAAAGAGCCACAGGTCTGTCACTTTAAATCAAAAGCTAGAAATAATTATGCTTACTGAAGAAAGCACATCAGAAGCCAAAATGGGCCATTTAGCCAAGTTGTGAATACAAAGGAAAAGTTGTTGAAGGAAATTAAAAGTGGTACTCCAGTGAACTCACTAATAAGAAAGTGAGACAGCCTTATTGCTGATACGGAGAGAGCTGTAGTGGTCTGGATGGAAGATCAAACCAGCCACAACATTTCCTTAAGCCAAAACCTAATCCAGAGCAAGGTCCTAATTCTCTTCAATTCTGTAAAGTTGGAGGGAGGTGAGGAAGCTGCAGAAGAAAAGTTGGAAGCTAACAGAGATTGGTTTATGAGGTTTAAGGAAAGAAACCCATCTCACTAACATAAAAGTGGAAGGTGAAAGAGCAAGTGTTGATGTGAAACTACAGCACATTATCCAGAAGATCTAGCTGCGATCATTGATGAAGGTGGCTACACCAAACAACAAATTTGGAAAAAGATGCCACCTAGGATGTTCATAGCTATAGACAAGTCTGTTCCTGACTTCAGAATTTTAAAGGACAGGCTGATGACTCTTGTTAGGGGCTAATGCAGCTGGTGACTATGAGTTGACACCAGTGCTCATTTACACTTTTGAAACTCCTAGGGCCCTTAATAATTATACTAAATCTACTCTGCCTGTGCCTTATAAAGGTAACAACAAAGCCTGGATGACAGCGTATCTGTTTACAGCGTAGTTTACTGAATATTTTAAGCCCGCTGTAAAGAACTGTTTAGGAAAAAGAGATGCCTTTCAAAATGTTACTGCTCATTAACAATGCACCTAATCACCCAAGAGCTCTGATGGAGATGTTCAAGATTAATGTTGTTTTCATGCCTGCTAATATAACATTCATTCTGTAACCCATGGATCAAGGAGTCATTTAGACTTCCAAGTCTTATTATTTAAAGCATACATTTCATAAGGCTATAGCTGCCATAGAGAGTGAGTCCTCTGATGGATCTGGACAAAGTAAATTGAAACTTTCTGGAAAGGATTCACCTTTCTCGATGCCATTAAGAACGTTTGTGACTCATGGGAGGAGGTCAACATCTCAGCCTTAACAGGAGTTTGAAAGAAGTTGAACTTGAAAGAAGCCCTCATGGATGACTTTGAGGGGTTCAGGACTTCATTAGAAGTCACTGAAGACATGGTAGAAATAGCAAGAGAACTAGAATTAGAAGTGGAGTCTGAAGATACGACTGAATTTCTGCAGTCTCGTGGTAAAACTTGAACAGATGAACAGTTGCTCCTTATGGATGAGCAAAGAAATTGGTTTTTTGAGATGGAGTCAACTCCTGGTGAAGATGCTGTGAACATTGTTGAAATAACAACAAAGGATGTAGAATATTCTACAAACTTAGTTGATAAAGCAGTGGCAGAATTTGAGAGGATTAACACTATTTTTGAAAGAAGTTCTCCTGAGGGAAAATGCTATCAAACAGCATCACGTGCTACAGAGAAATACTTCTTGGTAGCAAACTTCATTGTTGTATTTTAAGAAGTTTTCACAGCCACCCCAGCCATCAGCAATCACCAACCTGATCAGTCAACAGCCATCAACATTGAGGCAGGACTCTCTACCAGCAAAAAATATTACAGCTCGCTGAAGGCTCAGATGATCACTAGCAGTTTTTAGCAATAAGGTGTTTTTCAGTTAAGGTATATGCATTGCCTGTTTAGACATAATGTTATTGCACACTTAATAGACTACTGTATAGTATAAACATGACTTTTTATATGTACTAAGAAACCAAAAAATTTGTATTACTTGCTTTATTATGGTATTTGGATTATTGCAGGTGGTTTGGAACTGAACCCAAACTGTCTGAGTATGCCTATATATGGGAATAAAGATAACAAAGGATATATACCCTAGTGTAGCATAACAGCATCATTTGTCCTCAGATTTGGAAGGTATAAAGGGGGCCCTGTACCCTATTTTATGACTCAGCTGTAGTGACTAGTTCTGCTATTTTCTGCTGTCTTGTCATTGTTTGCTTCCTTTCAATCTGTATGAACCTTCCCTAGGAGTCCACATCGGATATAGCAAGGCTATGGGAGCTATTTTTAACTTAGGGCATACTGTATCAAAACTAAATAAACCACAGCCAGGCACGAGGGTTCATGCCTGTAATCTCAACACTTTGGGAGGCCAGGGCAAGTGGATTGTTTGAGGTGAGGAGTTCAGACCAACCTGGCCAACATGGCAAAAGCCCGTCTCTACTAAATACAAAAATTAGCTGGGCGTGGTGGCAGGTGCCTGTAATCCCAGCTATTGGGGATGCTGAGGCAGGAGAATTGCTTGAACCCAGAAGGCAGGGGTTGCAGTGAGTTGAGATTGCACCATTGCACTCCAGCCTGAGCAGCAGAGTGAGACTCTGTCTCCAGAAAAAAAAAAAAAAAAAAAAAAAAAAACCTAAACAAGTAAACTACATGCCAAGTTTCTTTAGTGTAATAAAATAAAGGCAAATAAATTATAAATGCAGCTTCATGGACAAATTGGTCAAAACATGGATAAAAGTAGTGTAGTGCAAAGTGCAAAGCTCCAAGGTCATGTAGACTTGGGTTCTGATCCCAACTCTGTTACTTATTAGTTGGGTAGTCTTGGGTAAGTTACTTAACCTTTTAAGCTCCATAACTACCACTTTGATAAGTGGCGATAACAAAACTTAAGTAAAATACTACATGAAGTTGTTGTAGTAACTCATTCTTACTGCCTGGCAGTGTTCTAAGTGCTTTGCACATATTAACACATTTAATCCTCTGAGTAACTCAGGTGGATTTTATTGTTAGAACCATTTTACAGATGAGAAAATTGAAGCACAGAAAGGTTATATAATTTGCCCAGCTCATAAATGGAAGAAAAGAGTTGAATTCGTATCATTCAATTCCAGCACCTGAGCTCATCACCACTTATTAGCACTGCCTTTCCAACCAGAATAGTGCCTCATTGTAGGTGGTCATCAAGTGCTACTGAGAATCTTTGAAAAGAATAAAAAGGTATTTGTAGTGGTAAAAGGATTGAGTACTACTGTCTTAATCTTTGATTTGGTGCAGTGGCAGCAAGGAATTTTACATAAAAGTGAGACAAGCAGGAGAATGTGACTGGAGGCCTACATTCTGTCTCTAGAATGATATCTGGCACATACTAGAAATTTTTTTCTAAAGTAATTATTTAAAATACAGATATGGTTACATGGGCTGTGAATTGCTCTTAAATATTAGCTTCTCGCTTGTGAATACCATAATGGTTTAGAATTTGAGGGTATCTCCTCTGCTCATGAAACCGATAGTTTTCCATAGGCAAACAAAACATCACTTGTTTTTCCAGTCATTAATAATGAAACATAGTCACTTGACCTGATTGAAGGCAAAAGGACATAAAAATACACTTTTTCAATTCTATTTTTAATACCTAATAGAAATCTCCACACTGAGCATTTAGAAGTCCTTATAGAATTTTAGAGCTAGAAAAGAAACCAAGATCTAAATGCTTAAGTAACTTGCTCTAATCACGCATCTGACAGTGGCACATGATCACCTGATTCCTTGTGTACTGCTTTTCCTGATAGTACACCGAGCTGCTAGTCATACTATTCCCTTCAGCTCAGGATACTTGAAGGAACTTCAACAACATGGATAAGTTCTTTAGCAATGCTTAGTGAACACTTACTGTATGAAAAATCTTGTGCTAAGTACTGAGGAAATGGAAATTAAAATATTTAGCTCAATCACAGGAAACAGACATGTAAACAGATAATTGTGATATAGAAGAGTATTACAACTGAGGTGCTTCTCCCTTTTTAACTTTATATGCTGTCATTCTACTAGATCATGAACTTCTGAAGGGACCTAGCTTTCTTTGTGTGCTCCAAGTGATTTGCACAAATAATAATATATATTTATTGAAGGAGAGAATCAGGTAACTTATAATAGTCGTGAAAAAGCTCAAAACACTTTTAAAAGTTTTCTGTAAATTACAGCTGAGGTACATGAATTAAAAAGTGACTTGTATAGATAAGCTATGGTATATATGTGTGGGGTGTGAGTGTGTGCGTTTCTTATAAAGGCATTTTTTCTTGTTTCTACAGAGCAAGTGATAATCAAGTTACTATGAGTCTGCTAAACTGTGAAAACAGCTGTGGATCCAGCCAGTCTGAAAGTGACTGCTGTGTGGCCATGGCCAGCTCCTGTAGCGCTGCAACAAAAGATGATAGTGTGAGTGGAACTGCCAGCACGGGGAACCTCTCCAGCTCATTTATGGAGGAGATCCAGGGATATGATGTAGAATTTGACCCACCCCTAGAAAGCAAGTACGAATGCCCCATCTGCTTGATGGCACTACGAGAAGCAGTGCAAACACCATGCGGCCATAGGTTCTGCAAAGCCTGCATCATAAAATCAATAAGGTACGTGAGCATAAGAAAGAATGGTGTCCTATAACAGAACCAGATGCAGAGAGCATTATTACATAGAACATGGAACATCCCAAAAGTAGTCTTACACATTAAAAGCTACTTAGGAAAAAAGAACAATGGACAGAAAATTGAGAAAGTTAGATTCTTATCCCAGTTTCCACTGTTTTGTGAAAAGTGACCTGAATCTCCTCCTCTCTTGACCCTTGGATAAGTAAGTAAATAATTTGCTACTTTTACTTAAAGCAGTTCTAATGCAGACTGGGGAGTGACTCTATGCTTTAAAGAAAATAGTATTTTTTAAATGTACCTTAAATTATGATGCTACTAGAGAAGGATAATCTCAACCACACAAAGAATACTGACTGTAAGCAATCAGTTATTGTGATTTTAGGCATGTTAAATCTTGCCTATTACCTAAAGTGTATGGTCAACTGTAAAATTACCAGTATTTTTAAAGAAAGTATTACCTGAAGGCTCTACCTTCATCATATATCCAAAATCCAGTCCCTACTCACTTCCTCCCTCTACCACCATCCTGTTGTGAATCACCACCAGCTCTCTAACAGGCCTCCTGTTTTCTATTCTTGCCTTCTTCCAGGCTGTTCTCAATGTAACAGCCAGAGTGAACCTAGTAAAATAAGTAAGATGGTGTCATCTCTGCTCAGACCATTGTAGCAGGGTATCTGAGAGTAAAAACTAAACTCCTTATGACCCTGTATAATAGGCCCATGATTCATTTCCTGACCTCTTTTCTGCTGCGCTCTTTGTCCTTCTACCCATTCATTCCCTCTTTGCTATTCCTTGAACGTGTCACGCACACTCCTACCTTGGTGAGTGGCTTTAGCTCTTCTGTTTGCAACACTCTTGCCACAGCTAACCCCTTAACTCTTCCACTTTGGCTCAAATGTCACCTTCTCATAGGTCCCCTCACCACCCTGTTTATACCACAGTGTGGTTCCACCCTTCTTGCCAAACACTCCCAGTCTCTCCACCTGGCTCTACTTTTCTTTTTTCCCTTAGCACTTTCTGCCTTCTAAAGCACCAAAAAATTTATGTGTTTATTGTCTGCCCCACTGGATTATAAGCTTCTTGAGAGCAAAGTTTTAGATCTGTTTTATTTCTTGATTTTTCCCAAGTTCTGGAAATAGTGCTTGACCCATAGTAGATGATCAGTAAATCGTGGTTGCTTTAACCGAATGAAAGTACTTGCAATTTCCACGGAAATAGATACGTTTTACTGTAATTCAAAAGTACATAGGAATTTTTTAGGTGACTAAGGATTCCTATACAGGACAAAAAATTGGATGAAGGGGGGCAGATTTTATGTTCTTCAGTAAATAGCCATCTAGTTATATTAGTGAATTCATTGTAAGTCTGTCCTGGCAATTTGTTAGTCTCCAAAAAGTTTTTATCTGCCAACTTTTACATTAACTTTTCTATAAAATTTGAATTTAAGAGTAACTACATCCATACTCGGGACTTGGCTTAATTTAAATCACAAAAGGTAATGTCTGTTGTTTCAATTTTGGGGAAAAATGTATTACACAGTGCTGACTTTACAAGATCTATTTTGGGTAGATTTCCTCAACCTCGACATTATTTTATTTTATTTTTTATTTTTTGAAATGGAGTCTCGCTCTGTGTCCCAGGCTGAAGTGCAGTGGCACGATCTCAGCTCACTGCAACCTCTGCCTCCCGGGTTCAAGCAGTTCTCTGCGTCAGCCTCCTGAGTAGCTGGGATTACAGGCACCCGCCACCACACCCAGCTAATTTTTTATATTTTTAGTAGAGATGGGGTTTCACCATCTTGGCCAGGCTGGTCTTGAACTCCTAACCTCGTGATCCACCCACTTCAGCTTCTCAAAGTGCTAGGATTACAGGCATGAGCCATTGCACCTGGCCAACATTATTGATATTTTGGGCTGGATAATTATTTGTCATGGGAGAATGTGCTGTGTGTTGTAGGATCTTTAGCAGCATCCCTGGCCTCTGCTCACTGGATGCTATTAGTATCCTCCTTTCCTGCTCTTAGAAGTCCCAAAATATCCCCTGGGGGTCAAAATTGCCCCTAATTGCGACCGCTCTATACATGAGAGCAGAATTAAAGGCGCAACTTTTTTTTTTTTGATGCAGAGGTGTCACCTAGGCTGGAGTGCAATGGTGCAATCTTGGCTCACTGCAACTTCTGCCTCCCAAGTTCAAGTGATTTTCCTGCCTCAGCCTCCCCAATAGCTGAGATTACAGGCGTGCATGCCACTATGCCTGGTGAATTTTTGTATTTTTAGTACAGATGGGGTTTCATCATGTTGTCCAGTCTAGTCTTGAACTGCTGACCTCAAGTGATCTACCCACCTTGGTCTCCCAAAGTGCTGGGATTACAGGCATGAGCACTGTGCCCAGCCTCAACTTTTTTTTTCTGTGTATAATTATTTTTATTTATGTTGTATTTAGGTAAAATGGTAGCATATTATGAATCATTGATTTTCCTGTAGGTAGAAATGTAGTTTTTTACCAGGTGTCAGCCATGCCCAGGAAGGTAGCTAACTTTTAGCAGCTTTTTAATAGCAAGATATTCGTGAAAGTAGTGGGACAGTGGTCTGGGAAGGAAATACAACCCACAAAAAGAAGTCTGAGGCTTTTTTTTTTCTGTCTCCCCGTAAGCTTTTTAAAAATGAACATGTAGCGCCAGTGTTCTTAAAGGAACTGCTCTGAAATTTCTCATTGGGTTTGTCATTCAAGGAATCAAAGTGCATCTCAATACAACCCCATTGTCTTTTTCTGAGGATAGTGTTTTCCAGCATAAGAAAGAATAAACCACTGAGAAGCAGGACGTAGAGGTCCTTTAACTTTCTGTCACATTGGACCCTAGACATACAAATAAAGGAGGACTTTTGTTGCCTATTAGCTGGAGTGTTACAGTGACACTTTCAGAGCAAACTTTAAAATGTGACTTCATGGAGGTACTGCTAAGTGCTTAAATTTTTACTTATGACTGAGCAATTGCATTATAGACATGTTATTAGTACTGTGAGCATCTTTCTAGTGTATGGTATAGGTGTGACAACACAGAGGCCAGACGGCCAAAATTCCCATTCTTAACTTGCACTTCATTTTATACCAACCAGAATACCTTACTCAGCTAATTTTTCTCAAAAAGCTGGACTCTATCCTGCTGTGTAAAAATCCCTTCGCTTTTGATAGGCTATCAATATGCTGCTAGTTGTACTCATTTCATAGAAGAACAGTTTATTTTGGTGACGTGCAATATAATGTGTTAAATTGTTTTTTCCTTCTGAAACAGTAAATGGAGAATTTATATATGGCGAATTAAAGTTGTTTGGATTTTCTAAAGTGAATATTTAAATCTAGTTGTATGTATTTTCTGTTAGGGATGCAGGTCACAAATGTCCAGTTGACAATGAAATACTGCTGGAAAATCAACTATTTCCAGACAATTTTGCGAAACGTGAGATTCTTTCTCTGATGGTGAAGTGTCCACATGAAGGTTGTTTGCATAAGATGGAACTGAGGCATCTTGAGGTATTAAAGTTTTTTTCTAGCTGTTAGCGCATGTATAAAAGGAAGTTCCTACAGAATAGGGACTTTGCTATGTCCATCTGTGTATTGCCAGTACCTAGCATATGATGATTAGTTAATAAATTCTTGCTGAATTAATGCCAGTCCTTTAATTATTGAATATAAATATAAGTAGAAACCAGAAATACACTGTTTTATCTACTCTGGCTTTGCCTAGCAGTAATTTTTTTAAAAAATCAGTATTGTTTCATAAACTTTTTTGGTGAGTTTTATCTGCAGTAAACCTGAGGAGCATTTTAAATACAAGTGTTGGCCAGGCAGAGTGGCTCACCCCTGTAATCCCAGCACTTTGGAAGGCTGAGGCGGGTGGATCACGAGGTCAGGAGTTCGAGACCAGCCTGACTAATATAGTGAAACCCCGTCTCTTACTAAAAATACAAAAATTAGCCGGGCACGGTGGCATGCACCTGTAATCCCAGCTACTCAAGAAGCGGCAGCAAGAGAATCACTTGAAACCAGGAGGCAGAGGTTGCAATGAGCCAAGATCGCACCACTGCACTCCAGCCTGGGCAACAGAGTGAGGCTCCGTCTCAAAAAAGAAAATACAAGTGTCACATTTTAATCTTAAAACTTCATTTTTGTCATTTTGAAATAAGCGCTAAGTCCCAAGTAATCATCTCAGTATCCTCATTATACTTTTTTCTGTTTTTCTAAATTGTGCATTTTATTATGAACTAAATGGAATACTCCTATAGTTTGAGATTAACTGAAACAATCAGATTATAAAATAATTTGCTTTTAAACTAGATAGATCAATTATTAACTTGGTGATTTTTACCAGAAATTAAATATTATTAATGTTATATTTGAAAGTAAATGTTTAAGAGGGCTATGCTACTTGCTCCTTTTACTTACTAGCTCTTAAAAGAGAGTGACCTTTTTGACACAGTAATAAATTGATAAATGGGAAATCTGACTTCTTTCCAACTCTCTGCCCTATTTGGATGCATGAACTTGAGAATTCACATTCCTTGTATAAATTTGCAATCCATGACCATTTGAAAAAATTCACTAAAGACGTTCACATTGTGAATGGTTCTGTGGTGTGCACTAGACAAAGTAGGTTCAGTAGCCTGCTGAAAGAGAACAGTATATTATTAGGAGAGATTATATGTAGAAGACTTCAGAGTTGGCTAATACTAATCCATTATTTTTTTATTATAGGATCATCAAGCACATTGTGAGTTTGCTCTTGTGGATTGTCCGCAGTGCCAACGTCCCTTCCAAAAATTCCATATTAATATTCACATTCTGAAGGATTGTCCAAGGAGACAGGTTTCTTGTGACAACTGTGCTGCATCAGTGGCATTTGAAGATAAAGAGGCATGTACTAACTTGGAGTTGTTAAATTCACTACTTCGTAAAACATTGTTCTTCAATGTGTACTTGAGGGGGTTAGCAGTAGATAAGGATGTGACTCCAACTCTGAGTCTATATTGTCAATTTTGGGAAAAATGATTTTTAAGAAAAGCTTCAATAAGCCATTTTAGTTTATAAGTATAGAATTTGTATTTGCGTGTCTTTCTTAAAAAACATTTATACCAGTTATCACTATTGTAGATAGGCAAGTAACAAAACTTCTAGGAAAGGCATATGCCGATCAGCTTTCACGCGTGATATTTTAATGACCAATTTTGGATTGGAGACAAACAAGTAGAATAATTACTGCATAAGATCTATACAAAATTATTTTGAAAAAGAGAATGGGTTATAATTATTACGAAGAATAAATCAAACCCACAAAGTATGTTCCCTTGATACTTCATCATGCTGCATATATAAAATGTATTTAATGTATTTACATTTACTTCTCATTTTGTACGTTCTATTTAAATTTAAAAGTTTATCCTTTTTTTTTTTTTTTTTTGAGATGGAGTTTTGCTCTGGTTGCCCAGGCTGGAGTGCAATGGTGTGATCTCAGCTCACCGCAACCTCTGCCTCCTGGGTTCAAACGATTCTCCTGCCTCAGCCTCCTGAGTAGCTGGGATTACAGGCGCGTACCACCATGCCTGGCTAATGTTTTTGTATTTTTAGTAGAGATGGGGTTTCTCCATGTTGGTCAGTGTGGTCTCCAACTCCTGACCTCAGGTGATCCGCCCGCCTCGGCCTCCCAAAGTGCTGGGATTATAGGCACGAGCCACTGCACCAGGCAAAAAGTTTATCTTTTAAAAAGAAACTTGATGGTGCCTAACAGCATCATGATTATAGGACAATTTTTATATTCAGAAACAGATAGATTAAGTAGACTTGTATTAATATTGCCAATAAAAAAGCTAACACTGAAATCTAAGCCCTTGATCCCTATCCTATGTATACTTTTATAAAATAACAACATATAATTTATGTTCTTTTGAGATGGAGTTTCACTCTTGTTGCCCAGGCTGGAATGCAATGGCGCAGTCTCGGCTCACCGCAACCTCTGCCTCCTGGGTTCAAGCAGTTCTCCTGCCTCAACCTCTCACGTAGCTGGGATTACAGGCCTGCACCATCACGCCTGGCTATTTATGTATTTTTAGTAGAGATGGGGTTTCCCTATGATAGTCAGGCTGGTCTCAAACTCCTGACCTCAGGTGATCTGCCCTCTTTGGCCTCCCAAAATGCTGGGAGTACAGACGTGAGCCACCGCGCCCAGCCCGACAACTTCTTTCTAAACTTTAGTAAATTGGATTGACTTAACCTGGAAGGCTAATTATTTCTTAGCACATCAACTAAAGTCATTATATTCTAGAAAATAAGGCTCACCCTTGTGGGGCATATGAGAACCTGAGCACCAAATCCTCATGCCCTAATAAAAGATTTGTTCTTTAACTCTACTGACAAGAAATTTTAATTAAATTGTCATGCTGTTGCTGAAAATTTTTGGAAAAAGATTGCCTTTGGAGAATTATAGCCTCGGCAGATGATGTCCAAAGTAGTTACAGATGCACCACCTCAGGATAAAAGGAAGGAATTTGAAAAATTATTTTTTATATACTACCCTGCTCTTTTAAAGAGCTGGAAGGTTGAATGAATCTCATTATTACACTGGGAAAGAGAAAGAAAATATCCTTTATATATTACTCTCACTTTCACTCACTGTTGCTTTATACAAATTGATGTCCTTATTTGTTTATAGTGAAAAATTGCTTTTTATCAAAATTAGTTGTTTTCACTTTTTCAGATATTCTCATGCTTTAATTATATTTCTCGAATAAAATTTAGATCCATGACCAGAACTGTCCTTTGGCAAATGTCATCTGTGAATACTGCAATACTATACTCATCAGAGAACAGGTATTACTCATTTTCATAAATTATTATTTTCATAAAACAGCTTAAAGAAGTGAGTTAGGATTTTTAATTGAAAATTTAAATCAATAAGGCAAAGAAATACAGATTGAAGAAGTATTAGAGCTGTGTGAAAATTTTTTATATTAATTAATATAAGTAATAAATACTTTAAAGAAGAACAAAACATCCAGCCCTTTTTAAGTACTTAGAATTCCTAAGTTATTAACATCATACCTGTGCTTTTGTATATTCATAAAAATTCCCAACAAAACCAATTTTTAAGATAAAAATAATCAAAAGTAAGGGTCCCCATTTAAAGAAAGAAAAAACTAAGATATATATCTATTTACACACCAGGAAATGAGGCTCTCAAGTGTCCACAGATTGGCTGAAAGAATAAGAAAGAACAATGAAATAAAGGAAAGTAGTTCTGTTCAGTAGGAGAATATTAATTGAAGCTGTAATCCCTGAGGCATACAGGGAAGTTTGCAGATTTTCAGGACCTGTAGCCCTTCTGTTCAGTTGTCCTGTGGGCCACCGATCGGGCATCATTAGAAGTAGTAACTAAAACAGAAAATTATATGGTGGGGTTTTTTTGTTTTTTTGTTTTTTGAGATAGAGTCTCATGCTGTTGCCCAAGCTGGAGTGCAGTGACACAATCATGCCTCACTGCAGCCTCAAATTCCTGGCTCAGGCTGTCCTCCTCCCTCAGCCTCCCAAGGAGCTGGGACTACAGGTGTGCACCACCATGCCTGGCTAATTTTTTATTTTTTTAGATTTTTTGTAGAAATGGGGTCTTGTTATATTGCCTAGACTGATCTCGATCTCCTGAGCTCAAGCAATCTTCCCACTTTGGCCTCCCGCAGTGCTGGAATTATAGGTGCAAGCCACCAAGCCCAGCCCAAAGACTGTTTTGACTATTAGTAGAGAAAGGAAAATTCCATCTGATTGCTGTCTTCTGACATTTGGGGAGTTTTCCCACAAAACATGAATATTAACCATTAAATATTTATATACCCATGAAATCTGTAAACCCAGAGATCATTATTGACGTACCTTACTGAGAAGCAGCAAGCAAAACCTGTCACTGGACAAGTTTGTTAACCTTAAAACTTTTTCATTGGTTTGTTGACAGTCTATTAATTTTTCCAACAAAGCCTTAATTTGAAGGTGTTAAACTTCTTTTGCTTATGAAGTCCTAACTCATTTTCCTTTTTGCTCTCTTTTAATATTTAAAGGAAACCATGCAACAAATTAAAACCCAGCAAAAGAAAATAGAGGAAAAAACCCTACGCTAAGAGTCAGAAAACCTGGGTTTTCATCCTAGTTTTAAACTGTATTAACTGGTTTTATTTGTGCCCTCTCATCTTTAACAAGTTGACATTCTAAATAGATCTGGGATCAGCAAACTGGCCTGCCCCCTAGATCTGTCTCACTGCCTGTTTTTGTAAAGTTTTATTGAAAGAGCCATGCCCATGTGTGTATGTCTTGTGTACGGCTACTTTTATATGACAGTGGTAGAGCTTAATACTTGGGACAGAGGCAGTACAGCCCATATTTACTATCTGATCCTTTACAAAAAATTTTATTGACCCCTGTTCTACACTGTTCCCTCTTGAGAAGTGAAGGATTGAATTATAATAAATGGTCTCTCAGGTACTTTCTGTTTGAAATATCTACAACTATAGCTAAATTAAATTTCTAAAGGGAATTTGGCACCTCTTTTAAAAAATATGATTGAGTATAATGGATCTTACCTTAGAGAATGTGTCTTAGATTCCAAAATCGAGGACTGAGACTTTCTTTAGAGCTTTTATTAATGTGTTTAAAGTACCTTCTAACATCTGAGTCTCCCCATTGTAACTAACATATGCCCAGATTAACAAAAGTTAAGATGATTTTTGAAAGATGGTCATGAGGAAAGTATGGGTGTAGTCAGTGGCTTCAGTGCATGCAGTTGACTGGTTCCTATTAAATGGCCTAGACCGTAGTGGGAGTCCATTGAGTTTGCAGTTGTAGATGTTGTCAGGTGTTTTTTCTGTAAAGTGCCACTAGAGGGTGCCAGTGCCCAGCAAGAGGAACAAATTCATTTTCTTGACTTTTGAATAATTGGAGGGGTTATGATGAGATGTTGATATTTCCTTTCTCTATAACTTTTGGAAGTAAATGTTATTTTAATCCTTGTGGGTGATGGTTTATACTGCACCTATTCAACTGCCAATGTGGTACAAAAGCAGCCATTGACAATACAGTTTAAATGTTATTGCATCGAACGTGATATGCAAGGAAGATTTTTCAGCCTTTGTTTTGGATTTCAGATGCCTAATCATTATGATCTAGACTGCCCTACAGCTCCAATTCCATGCACATTCAGTACTTTTGGTTGCCATGAAAAGGTAAGATTTTTTTTTTTTCTTTTAGTTCTTGAATGTAAGTAAAAAAATACTCAGTTACATCATGTAGTGGAGAATAACAAGAAGAATGTAAATGATTTATAAGGCAGTGTAATAAGTTATATAATAGAGTTATTCATGGATGCTGTGAGCAGAAGCAAAGGCATACTTAGCAATGCCTAAAGCATTCAGACAGACTTGAAAAAACATGATGCTTTGGGCTGAATCTTGACAGGTGAAATAGTTTTCCAAGAAGACAAGGGAGAGAAGACCAGTAAGAGAGAGTGAGCATGGTGATTTGAGGAACTACAATTAGTTTGTGTTGTGCTAGTTCAACCCAGTAGCAATGTAGATGATTTGAGGTGGAGGTGGAGGTGGAGGTACTAGTACCTGAGCTGTTGGAAATACCTAAGTGAAGACAGCTTGAATTATGGTGATGACAGTGAAGATAGATCTAGGAGACAGTACATATTTAGGAGAGAAGATCTATTGCCTATGTGACTAACTAAATGTGATGAGTAAAGGAGAGGGAGGCATCTAGAATGACTCTTGGTTTCTGGCCTTTGTCACCGGGTAGACGGAAGGGCCATTCGGCAAAAAAGAGTGAACACAGGAAGAACTGATGGGAGGTGGAGTTTAAAAAAAAAAAAAATCTGTTTTAATGAATTGAGTTACAGATATGACTTCACCCAGCTAGGGAACAGGTGGAGAGGACTGACATGCATGCTGTGCTGTCTTAAGCCCCAGAGAGAAATTAGGACTCAAGTATTGCTTTGGGGAAGTGATTTGTGGTGATAATGGAAGGTGTGATTGAGATCAGATAGAGTATGTACAGGAAAGAGAAGTACACCAAGGAAAGAGCCATGAACAAACAGTATAAGAAACAGATGAACCAGGCAAAGAGAAAGTATTATTATGGTCTCCAAAATTAGTTTCAAGATTCATGATCAGTAGTGTCAAATGTCTGAGATGGATCATTGTTTATGTTATGTCTTTCCTTTTGGAGAGTGCAGTTACACTTTTGCTTTTCCATTATACTTTTTTTCTTCCTGACTTATGTATAACAAACATACATTTAATAATTTAAAAAATAAAATGAGCAAAATGGTATGGTTATAGTTTGTGGAAAAATTCTGTATTTTTGTGCTTAGAGAAAAAGACTTGAAAGAAATAAAATGTTAATGGAAGTTAGGTGAGATAGTAGGTAACATACTTTCTTTTTGGTCATGTATATTTTCTAGGTTTTTTAAAGACTGTGACCTTTTATAAGAAAAAAGTGTTGTATTATGAATGTTTTTCGTATAATAGGATGTTCTTAATGACCTTAGAATAGTGTGGTGCCAGGAAAAAATCCAATTTGCAATAGATTTGTATACTGGGAATTGCAGACGATATAGATAGACTATATTCTTGACTTTAAAAAAAAAAAGAAAATGGTATTAATATTAACTGGAGAGAGAGACAAAAGATCTTCAGAGAGGTTTGTCCTTTTCTAATGGGAAAGATTTTAATAATTGTATTCTAAAGAGGAAGTGATGTTTGAAGATGAAGAAAAATCACTGAGTAAAATCTCTGGGGTGTTGCAACAGGTCAGGTAACATTTAGCGCACAGGTAGAATGTTAATCTTGGAGAGGACAGGCATCTCAGTCAGAAAAGAAGGATGTGTATAAATACATTTTTTGTAGGTGGGAGGGAGATGTATATGAGTGAAAGCTGGGAGAGTAGTCATCAGATAGTCTGTTTTTCAGTGAACTAAGAGGTAGAGTCGCCTCATTGGATCAAAAATCTGTTGAAGGCAAAGGAAAATGGTAGAGAATTGAGGGAAGTGGTGTGACTACTTGAAAACCTCTTATTTGACCTGGCCAGGTCCCTTTCCTGCTCCTCAGAGTACCTATTCCCAGTCTAAGGCTCGTGCTTGATTTTTAGATGCAGAGAAATCACTTGGCACGCCACCTACAAGAGAACACCCAGTCACACATGAGAATGTTGGCCCAGGCTGTTCATAGTTTGAGCCTTATACCCGACTCTGGGTATGTCTCAGAGGTCCGGAATTTCCAGGAAACTATCCACCAGTTAGAGGGTCGCCTTGTAAGACAAGACCATCAGATCCGGGAGCTGACTGCTAAAATGGAAACTCAGAGTACGTATGTAAGTGAGCTCAAACGAACCATTCGAACCCTTGAGGACAAAGTTGCTGAAATTGAAGCACAGCAGTGCAATGGAATTTACATTTGGAAGATTGGCAACTTTGGAATGCATTTGAAATGTCAAGAAGAGGAGAAACCTGTTGTGATTCATAGCCCTGGGTTCTACACAGGCAAACCCGGGTACAAACTGTGCATGCGCTTGCACCTTCAGTTACCGACTGCTCAGCGCTGTGCAAACTATATATCCCTTTTTGTCCACACGATGCAAGGAGAGTATGACAGCCACCTCCCTTGGCCCTTCCAGGGTACAATACGCCTTACAATTCTTGATCAGTCCGAAGCACCTGTAAGGCAAAACCATGAGAGATAATGGATGCCAAACCAGACCTGCTTGCTTTCCAGCGACCCACAATCCCACGGAACCCAAAAGGTTTTGGCTATGTAACTTTCATGCATCTGGAAGCCCTAAGACAAAGAACTTTCATTAAGGATGACACATTATTAGTGCGCTGTGAGGTCTCCACCCGCTTCGACATGGGTAGCCTTCGGAGGGAGGGTTTTCAGCCACGAAGTACTGATTCAGGGGTATAGCTTGCCCTCACTTGTTCAAAAACAACTACCTGGAGAAAACAGTGCCTTTCCTTGCCCTGTTCTCAATAACATGCAAATAAGCCGCAGGAAAAATGTAATATCTACTAGTGAGTGTTGTTAGAGAGGTCACTTACTATTTCTTCCTGTTACAAATGATCTGAGGCAGTTTTTTCCTGGGAATCCACACGTTCCATGCTTTTTCAGAGAAGTTAGGTCTGAAGTGCCTGTGGCATGTTGCAGCAGCTATTTTGTCAGTTAGTATACCTCTTTGTTGTGCTTTCTTGGGCTTTTGCTGCGGTGTATTTTATTGTCAGAAAGCCCAGACTCAGAGTACTAAACTTTTAATAATGATGGACTTTCCTTAAAACTTAGTCTATTTTATAGTATTATATGTAATATATTAAACGTGAAAATCACTACCGCCTCGTGCTAGTGCCCTCGAGAAGAGTTATTGCTCTAGAAAGTTGAGTTCTCATTTTTTTAACCTGTTACAGATTTCAGAGGATTTGAACCATAATCCTTGGAAAACTTAAGTTCTCATTCACCCCAGTTTTTCCTCCAGGTTGTTACTAAGGATATTCAGGGATGAGTTTAAACCCTAAATATAACCTTACTTATTTAGTGTAAACATGTCTGTTGAATAATACTTGTTTAAGTGTTAGTTATGCCTTGCTTACATATTTCCTTGAGGTTACGGAGTAGCATCTTCCCCAGAGTTTATAATGCTGAGAACCATGTGGATACCAAGTGCTCATTGTATGCTGTGTAACCCTTTTTGTCTATTCATTGCAGAGTGAATTTCACAGCTCTGCATGTATCTTCAGTTGTTTAATGCTTACAAGACAGGAGATACACACAGTCAGCAACATAAAAATTAAAAGTGACTCAAGTAGTCAGCCCATGTGGCATCTCGTTGGTGGTGACAGAAGCTATGTGAGCTGGAAGTTTTCAGCTCTTTCGAATACCCTCTGTTTTAGTTCAATTAAATAGAACAAAATTGATTTCCTATAATGAGAATTTTTTAAAACCTGGGAGATGATTGGAGATA
The DNA here is from genome assembly GCF_007565055.1 of Rhinopithecus roxellana. Taxonomy (NCBI): domain Eukaryota; kingdom Metazoa; phylum Chordata; class Mammalia; order Primates; family Cercopithecidae; genus Rhinopithecus; species Rhinopithecus roxellana. The sequence goes on from NC_044563.1 coordinate 107,874,007, forward strand.
CCTAAGAGGTCACCACACTAAGATTAGAAGTCATAGTGGTTGTATCAAAACTTAGCTTGAGTACGTTGCTGTAGCCTAACAACTGCAGGTTCTGAGAAGGATCCTGTGGAATCCTGGAAGTAGCCAAATTTTCCTAATAGGGAAAGATGATTTTTTTGTGTGCCATGTATTTGTTAAAGGCCTATATAGAGATATAAAATATTGTGGAATCTAGTTCTCAGGGAGACCCACAACTAGTATAAGCTTATAAAGGATCTAAAGATCTATCCACCATTTAAAGTTGTCTGGTAACGAGAGATGACATTGTATCCCCAGAGAGGCCAAATCAGGGTCCCCAGCCAGCGTTCTAGATCAGCCTTAATTTCAAGAGAAAGCCAAGGCCCTCATCTACCGGGGAGTGTGGTTTTCAGCCCCAGCGAGTGTCATTTTGAACTTTCCCTTTGCTTTTTTCTCTCTTCTCCCTCCCCACCCACCCTTAGGCTCCTGATCTGGCGAGTTTGTTATGGAGTGAAAATAAAAGTCAAGCAGAGACTTTGTTCCCCATGCCACCATTAGTACCACAAGCTCATGGCTAGTTACCACATTATTTCCTGGCAGTTTGTGTCCCTCAGCTGTGCCTTCCAACCAGCTCCTGAGAATCACTGCATACCACCTTCTACGTAGGGAAACCCACACTGCTGCTGTTCCTGTGATTGTTTTACAATGAATAAATAATTGTCAAATTCCATTTAAAAAGTAAACAGTAGTAGTTTTGTATTTGCATAGAAAAAGCCTGGAGGAAATATACTAAACTTTTTGTTGGCTTATTTTCCTTTGTGCTTGCTTATATTTTTTACATTTTCTACAATAAATGTGTACTTTTATCAGAGAATTAAATGTTGCCATAAAACATTCAATCTCCACGCCCCCAGCTCAAAAAAGGAAATGATATTTAAAAACTTCCTGGTCAGATTTCTATTAAAAGCATTGGCTGTGCATTAGGTACAAAGAGGAGTCATTTCCTGCCTTAGTGATACTATTTTTTTCTACTAACTCAAGTCTTTTAAAAAAAATTTTTTTTTGTTTTGCCTAATTTCAGTTTTCAGCAAGCTTCCCATCTGTAAAATGAGTTGGACTAGATGTTTCTGCAGTCCCCTCCAGCCATAACATTCTGTCTCAAATTAAGTTCCAAGCACCAGAACACTGACAATACTTACTAAAGTATTTTGCCAGTAGAAAATGTCTTTAACTTATTATTTGCTGACACTGATACTTTCCTCTAATTTAGTGTCTGTCGGCTGGGTCACATCTGAAATAAAATGAGCAATTTTAACCCCCAACATTTGGCATTTTGTCATAAACCAGCCAGTTATTTTATGCTGGTCAGTCATCATGACTACAAAGTAAAAGAGTCAAGCTGTCATTCCAAATAAAACTTTTGACTTCAATCAGAATTAAGCCCTAACCTGGAAAGTTGGTTTCTTCCTTATATTTTCCCAGTCTCCTACTCTATTCTTAAACATGCTAGTTTCACTCAGTTGAGTGTACAAGCCTTTGGGCTTTATGTTGTACGTTACTAACCATCTTTTAACATATCTTTTGGCATTATTCTGGGACATTGCTAAATTAAAAAGAAATTGTTTCCTCTTTTTCCGGAGATGTCTAACCAAGGGATTTTTTTGCTTTTTTCGTTTGTTTGTTTGTTTTGAGACAGTCTCACTCTGACACTCAGGCTGGAGTGCAGTGGCGTGACCACGGCTCACTGCAATCTCTGCCTCCCGGCTTCAAGAGATTCTTCTGCCTCAGCCTCCCAAGTAGCTGGGATTACAGGCACCTGCCATCACGCCCAGCTAATGCTTTTTGTATTTTTAGTAGAGACAGAGTTTCACCATATTGGCCAGGCTGGTCTGGAACTCCTGACCTCAGATGATCCGCCCACCTCAGCCTCCTGAAGTGCTGGGATTACAGGCATGAGCCACCGTGCCCAGCATCCAACCCAATGCTGGATGAAACTTGCTGTATGTCATACATTTTGCTATTGGCAAACAAGTCTGAATGTTAATTTGAAGTTTAGTAGTTTGTTACTATCTATTGGCAGCAAAGATTGTTTATTGGTATACTACAATGTGATTTAACTTTTATTTTGGGGATAAAGAGTAGAAAAAAGTGAAACAGAATGAAGGCAGGTGTTTTTTATCCTAATGATAGACTAATGCAGAGATATTGGACTATCTCTAGCAATTAATTTTTGTGACCCTTGTAAAATTATACAGGTCACAGTATAATTCTCCATTACTGTTTTTATACCAGTAAGTCTTAGATAAACTAACAGCATGCTTATGAATTATGTGTACAATTAGAATACATTATTTTTACAGAGGAACAATTGCTTGGATGTACTAACACTATTCTCTTCTGGGCTTGCTTCAAGGTCTACTCATTATTTTATATAAAATACCATTAGGCTGGGCACAGTGGCTCACACCTGTAATCCTAGCACTTCGGGAGGTGGAGGCTGGCGGATTGCTTGAAGCCAGGAGTTCAAGACCAGCCTGGCCAAAATGGTGAAGTCCCATCTCTGTAAAAATACAGAAATTAGCCGGGTGTCATGATGCATGCCTGTTATCCCAGCTACTTGGGAGGCTGAAGCACGGGAATCGCTTGAACCCGGGAAGCAGAAGTTGCAGTGAGCCAAGATCACGCCACTGCACTCCAGCCTGGGTGACAGAGTGTGACACTGTCTCACAAGACACAACAAAAACATCAGATTCTGTTTGTGATGCCTAGTTGCTTAGAACCTAAGCAGTAAAATGCCTTAAGGAAATGAAAAAGGAGCAATAAGTAGTCATTTATATTTTTATTTTGAAGTGTGCTTTTTCTAAACTCCCAGATTGACATGACGGACTGTAAGTTAGTTTCTCCATTTCTATCCTTGTGCCTGTAGAGTGTACTTGGCACTTACAAATTCCCAGTATCCAGAAAGATGATCTGATGAAATCAAATTGGATGGATCTTGGCAGATGGTGACAGTCAATTACAGCCTTCACTTTTCAGTCAAAAAACAGACACTTGCAAGGAGATGCCTGGTTGTTTCACTAAATGTCACTTGTGTCTGTAATATTTTAAAGCTTTTTCTCCACAGGAAATGCGGGTTACAAAATCCTGAAAAATCATTCTAGGTGTGAAAAACATTTTAGAAAATGAGAGATGTGGTGCTACTTTTCCTCTCTGAGTTCTTTCTCAGCAGGACGCTAGCCCTGCCTTTAAGATGGGGACGTTGGGGCATGTGCCTCTCTCTGCTCTTGATTTCTGCAGCTCTGAAGGCAGGTGCTGTCCCACTCGGACAGTCGCCCAAGCAGCAGTGACCATAGTTCTCTTCTATGCAAGAGTTTACCTAGGAGAAGGTAAACTCTGTGGAATGGGGATGTGTTCTGGTTGCTGCTGAATCCCCTCTTCTGCACATCGCACACACTCAAATATGTAATAAGGAACATTTATTGAAAGCAGCAGTTGAAGCCAACCAATTTCTGGTACCTTAGTTGTCATGTAAATTTTAGATGGTAAGGCGTAGATGTTACTCTTTTTGCTTTTTTTCTTCAGCACTTTATGAAATTTCCCAGAAATTTCGCAGAAATGTTGAAAGACTTGTATAGTGAACATATACCACCTAGAATCTGCAGGAATATTATGTTACATTTGCTTTATCACTTGATAGATGTTACTTTTAATGAGACTTCAAGTTTGGTTTCTCTAAACAAAACATTCTAAAACAATTGAACAACTTTAATCAATTTGTCTTAAGTTCTTTGGGGGGGACTTGTGACATTTGCTTTGTAACTAGAATGTAGCCCTCACTTTAAGCTAATTTTAAACTTTGTAAATTTGTTATGCTAAATTTTAGGTTTTTTGTTGTTGTTGGTTTTTTTTTTTTTTTTTTTTTCCTGAAGGGGTATTTTTTTTTTTTTTTTTTTTTGTAATGGATTTATTTGAAGGTCCTTGATAAATTGTGCAGAATATTCTCATGTTATTTTGCACTTGATAAGTTATCTAATTTCTGTGGTGAGAATGTAATTTGGGGCCTGTTTTGCTTATACAAGCTTCCAGAATTATGTTCTCAGAGGGATGAAGAGGTATAATTTAGCATATAGATGATGAAATTAGCAGCTGAGACAAATTTTCTCCTCACTGACCATGGACCAGTTTTGTCTCCGTGTCCTTTTCCCTGTAAAGTGGAAACTAGAATTTGATATTTAGATATTAAATAATGGGTAACATTCATTAATGTGTGGATCTTTTAAGAAAGGCACTGTGAATCCAGGGAGCTTCTCATAATTCCATAAACTGTATGACAAGCTGTGGAATGAAATCCAACTTTTGAAAACTGAAACACATCCAATGGTCTTATCAAAAAGCCTGCTGTTCCTCAGAACTTGCTGTTGCCATGGAATTTGTAAGCAGTTATCCTAATCCATCTGGACTCTGAAAATACGTCCTTTACGAGAGGGAGTGAATATAAAGATAAGGGTGGGGAAACACTAATCATGAAAAGAATGAAAATCAGTGTTCAGTTTTAAGAGCAGGTTGTATTGAAGGAAGGGATTAAAGGAATTATCCAGATTCGGGGCAGCACGTCTTCCACCGCTCCCTGCACCATCAGCATGCACAGAACGCATAAAATGAGCCCTGCTCCTAATGGCAGTGAAACCTCAGATGGCCTCCATCAGGTCAGTACAACTGAATTGCCAGGCTGACTTAAGATTGAAGGAGTACTCCATTTTAGTAAGTAGATAAGTGTGATCTTTCTAAACCCAGGTTATGAATGCGGATTCACATTTATCTCACAAAGGCACCTGGAGTTTTCACTTCATGTCATGTCTCAGTACTGGTTGCAAGGTATGACCAAAACTGTTCTTGAATGGCACCTTTTTGAATATTAATTTAGAAGAAAACATGCCAGACTGACATACTTACCCCCTGCCCACTTATTACTTCCTTACCAGCCCTGTGTACTGTACCGAGGTATTTACAAGAAAGCACTCTTCATTAAAATGAAATTTATATATTAAAATATAAAATATAAGGGATAGTCCAGGTGTGTGTGTGTGTGTGTGTGTGTGTGTGTGTGTGTGTGTGTGTGTTTTTGAGACGGAGTCTCACTCTGTCACCCAGGTGGAGTGCAGTGGCGCGATCTCGGCTCACTACAAGCTCCGCCTCCTGGGTTCACACCATTCTGCCTCAGCCTCCTGAGTAGCTGGGACTACAGGTGCCCATCACCATGCCCAGCTATTTTTTTTTTTTTTTTAATTTTTAGTAGAGATGGGGTTTCACCGTGTTAGCCAGGATGGTCTCGGTCTCCTGGCATCATGATCCACCCACCTCAGCCTCCCAAAGTGCATGGATTACAGGTGTGAGCCACCACACCAGGCCCAGGTGGTTTTTAATGAAATAACTATACTTTGATTTTTGCTTCATAGTTGTTCTATTTGGGGCACTGTGTAACTATATTGGAAGAGAACAATTTAAGGCACTAGTTTTCACTTGAAATAACTAGTTCTTCCTCCTTCAGGAAATGGTAAGTGAGCATTCATTTTACTCCTTGGTGTGGGCTGTGGTTTCTGCCCTGGGGCCTTTAAGACTTTATTTTAGGAAACAAAATTAGGCCTAAAGAGAGAGGAACTTCCATAACTCCTTTAGGTCCAGTGAGAAAAACAGATAGATTGAAAGTGTGAAGCCAGATGACATGAATTTATTCCCAAACAATAAATGCAGAAAAGGCTGTGGCTGTCTCTGCCTTCTCCTTAGGTACAAAACTCCCTGAATGGGTTTTTAAGCAAAGCTGCCTCTATTGTGGCGCTATTAAAAGCACTTTAGGAAACTTTCTATGGGGTCAACCCCTTTCTCTTCTAAAGTAGACTCAACTTCCCTAAGTGGAGTACAAAAGCTGGTAAGACATGTAATTACTTTATAAATGCCACCTCAATTTGTAAATTAAAATTCCAAAAGTGAAATACTGTTATTAATTCCAGAGTAAGCAATACATTTTTAAAAAATATTCCACTTCGCCGGGCGCGGTGGCTCAAGCCTGTAATCCCAGCACTTTGGGAGGCCGAGACGGGCAGATCATGAGGTCAGGAGATCGAGACCATCCTGGCTAACACGGTGAAACCCCGTCTCTATTAAAAAAAAAATACAAAAAACTAGCCGGGCGAGGTGGCGGGCGCCTGTAGTCCCAGCTACTCGGGAGACTGAGGCAGGAGTATGGCGTAAACCCGGGAGACGGAGCTTGCAGTGAGCTGAGATCCAGCCACTGCACTCCAGCCTGGGCGACAGAGCAAGACTCCGTCTCAAAAAAAAAAAAAAATTCCACTTCTTATTTTTTGTTAACTTCTCAACACTTTTCTATCTTCTAGTCTATTCTGTACATGTCTGTTACCCTATTGTCACATTTTTAAAATTAACTGTTTTACCAGGGCCAGCAGTGGCAAGAATACTTTGACCATGACGCTTGTAACCTTTTCAGGGAATGATGCATAAGCACAAAAATTTTTGCTTCGCCTGGGTTGGGTTTTGCATATTTCCATAGAAAAACAAGTCTGGTTGTCACAGAACTTATACTCCTGAAAGCTGAATTATAAAACCACACTGAAAAATAGATTCCTAAATTCTGAAAAATAATTGTTCCTGTCCTTCCCACTTTCCCACTTGTTGCTCTAATCTGGCAGAGACTGATTTTTGTTTTCAGTGTATTAGGGGTGAGGGACACTTGTCCAGGGAGGTCTGGCCTGTCTTGATCCTAGCTTCATTTTCCCCCAGGTCACTTAATCTGAAGCTAAATAGGTAAAGTAGACAAAGCCCCAGCAAAAGTTAGGAGGCCCAGGCATGAGGGTCACTTGAGGCCAGGAGTTTGAGATCCCAATATAGCGAGACCCCACCTCTACAGAAAAAAAAAAAAATTAAGTAGCTAGTCATTGCCTTTATAATAGGTAGGAACCTGAAAGTAAAATTTATTTCAGCCCTAATGTGGTATTCCTTTGGAGCCATTGTTAAAGAAGAAAAGGAAAGCTCAGGTGTTCTGAATACAGCTGAGCTAATAAAGTTAAATCTGACTTTTTAAAATTCCTTTAGGGTCAGTTTTTTGCAATTTTTTTCCTTTGGCTCAGAACCCACAGTAAAATTATATAGATTGATCATAGAAAGAAAAATAATATGCAGTACTGACTCAGCTGAAACAAAATGTTTATGAAACACTTGCTTTTACCACATTCTGTGCTTTCTGATATTTTCTGCCCTTTTTTTCACTTTTAAAATGTAGTCCAGGACACAAATGAGTTTATAAGACTGCAACTTGCATCTTGAGTCAAGACTGCCCAGAAGGTTAGAGGCCAAATTTGTTCACAGACACACACACACACACACGAACACTGTCAAGGATCTTTAGTCCACAGGGGTCACCTCCCAGGACCCTATTTTCAGGGCCCTCCCAGCGCAGTCTTGCTCCATGTGGTCTGGGCTCCAGTCCGTCCAGCCCCTGCAGCCTCACCTCTCAGGGCCTGGTCCTGTTGCTCCTGTCTCTCCCTCCTTCCCTCAGTCTGAGGTAATATCGTTTTGTGGAAGGAAAACATAATCTCCTGTCTTTTCCCCCAACATTTGGGTCCTCTCCCAATTCTTGGAAGAACTTGAGCTTTAGGAAAACGAAGTCCAGAAAGATTTACAAACTCCTTTGTTATATTTTGTTAGTTTTGGCCCTGCCTCCCCTGAGGCAATGAGATAGGGTCTTAACTGTTTGAATGGGAGCAAAAGGGAAAAGAGGGTTTGGGACGTCTCAAAAAATTACTTTCAATATTGAACATCTTAATTAGACTGTGCACTTTCAAGAAAAGGCCAGAAGACCTCTCGTAGATGGGAATCAAAGATACCTATTTTTGACCCTTGTTAAAGAATAATTTTCAAAAAAGTATAATGACTCTCAAAACAGATACCAAATTAGCTCATGTGAAGGATTTTATTTCACTCTAAGGAAATCAGGCACATGTTATAACTGATTCAAAGGAGAATCCAAAGAAAATATACTCTTATGGACCAGGAATATTGAAATAAAAATGCAAATGGAGCCAAAACTAGCTGCAGGGAGAAAGTCAAGAGAACCTCCTGGATAAGACATAATTTGCATTTCTAGAACAATTATTTTGCAGTGTTATCAGTTATGTACAGGACAGAGTTGTAAAATAAGCTCCCTTAGACTCAAAACCAGATAGCCCTGTTACTCTATTCCAACTCTTATTTTAAGCCTTCTTAGAATCAGCTATAAGCTGAAGAGTATGCATAGACTAGACAATGCATAGTATGCACAAATTTTTTTTTACATTTGCGATAATTCAATTCAGTGAATTACAAATAAACAGATTTTTGGTGCCAATTTCAGCCTAGAATTGGACTTCTCTTGTCAGTTGGTGTGAGATGATAGCTGCTTACAGCTCCTACAAAACTCCAAACTGGAGGTAATTGACGAGGCAAGAATAGAGCAAACCCAGCTCAAGAACCACTGTGGCAGTAGGTGGCAGCAAAACTCTTTCTAAAGAATGCAGCCTTCGGCAATGCAGCCTTCAAAAAAAAAAAAAAAAAAAAAAAAAATTGTAAGAGTCCTTGGACCTTTAAGGAGTCCATAAATCCCCCTGAGATTGTATGCAAAAGGTTACATTTGGTGCATTTTTCTAGGAAGAGGATTATTAAATTTTTGCTTTAAGTCTGATGAAAATTACAGAGCACTTTCCGCAAAATTGGAAATCTTCTGTCCCAATTGTCATATTGATGAGTTAGCTGCCAAATCAGCTTCGACTTAGAAACAGCTGAGGAGTTACTACATCAAGGCATATTAAACTCATATTTTTTAAGGTCAATTAGAAAGTCAAATATCAGCAATGTCATGTGATTCAACCTGTTTATACAGATTCCTGGTGGTTCCCAGCCCCACCTGCTTTCTGATATAGCCAATAAGTGGGTGAACACCTGAAATCACCTACCACATCCAAATTGAAGTTTACACAAATGGATTGTTGGATTCCAGCCCATCCCAGGCCTCAAGGTTAAACTTCAGCTAACTCCATCCACTCCGAACAGTGTGAATCAATATGGCCTTAGATCATCACCAGCACCTAGTTTACCAGGCGATGTTCTCAAGGTGTCTAGTCAGTACCATCAGCTTCAGAATCTCCTGAGGAGCTTATTAAAATGCAACCACCAAGGCCCACAGCAGCCTCCCTGAATTAGACTCTGATTGTGGGAGCTGGAAGGGGGAAGAATCTGTATTCAAACAGGCCCCCAGGTAGCTCTTCTGCACCTAAAGTGTAAGCACAGTAGATAGGAGAAAGCGTGAATGGAGGTATATCAGCTATATCAAAGTATAATTGATAAAATGTCAAAATCATGACTTGTTCAAATATAGACATGTGTCAAAGGTTGTATTCAGCTCCTTAGCTTACGATGGAGCCATTAGCTGGGAAAGCTGATTCTTGCAAGAGCACTCAAGGAAAAGGGCTTTATATAATCCACCAGGAAAAAATCTTTTCAAAATGAAAACAGTTAAAATTAGATTGCTAGGTTACAGATGAAACTGGTTAATGTCCTGCAGGCATAACCTTTGGAGTTATCTCTCTTACCAGAAAGAAAAATACAATTAACATGTAACTTCACAGTATCTAAATAGCAAAGTCAAACACAGATACATTCTTCTAGAAAATTAAATGATCCTTGGGTGGACTTGTTAAATAATTCTCCAGTGTGACATTGAAAGAGTATGCCACTCAACTTTTTGCCCTATGTTCATGTTTTAAATAACTCTTTTATACAGTGAATGAAGACAGCAGAACATAAATGGGTAGACTGTACAACTCTGGGTAAGACAATTCAGGCAGTTCAGGCTGGAGCAGATATATTCCAAGGCAAGAACCAATTCAGAGGGAGAAGAAAACTGACTAATACAGAGAATTGATAGCTAACCTCTTGGATTTATTTTAGACACTTACTACAATCATTTCCTCCTCCTTTTTTGACAAGTGGTTTGTCCTCTGTGTAGTGTTAAATGTATAAGCTAGCCATTCCCTAATAATTTCTCTTAGAAGTTTATCCTAAAGATTTGCTAAATTTTTTAACTTTTTTCTTGTTTTCAATCTAAAAATTTGGGTGCTGTGTTTGTTTAAACATCAGAATGTCCTCTGATTTTTATGAAACAGTTGTCAACCTGGGGGATTAAACTGACCATCAAGAAACATGAATCTAAATAGAAAAACCATGTGTTCCAAGCCAACCTCAATGTTTCCTCATAACTTCTTTTGCCCTTAGAGAGCTTAGCAGTGAGTATCTCTGTTGTGAATAAACATCTAAAGTTCACCAACTTCATTTCATTTTAAATCCTTCTACTAATTTCAAGTAAAATTATAGTAATTTTTTGTAAAGTAATCTTGATGGTTATCTCTAGGATTACAAATGCTTATTTTCTTCTTTGTACTTTTCTGTATTTTTTTTTTTTTTACTTTTCTGTATTTTTAACCCAAAAACTAACCTAATTATTTAGCTAACTTAATTTAATTAGCTTAAGTTAATAAATTAACTTGATTTTTAAAAACCTACTTCATTGATCAAATTTGTCATTCTTGAAGTTGTTAATAATAATAAAGACATCTACCATTTATTGACAATTTAATTTTTTTAATTGATGTTTTATTTTAAAATAACTATATTGAGGTATACTTTACATATCATAGAATTCACCAATATCAAGATATTTATACACCAATATTCATAGCAGCATTATTCACAATAGCTAAAATGTGGAAACAACTCAAATGTCTATCAGGGAATGAATGGGTAAACAAAGTGTGTTATATATATATGCAATGAAATATTTCAGCCTTACAAAGGAAGGAAATTTTGACAAATGCTACAATATGAAAGAACCTTGAAGATATTAAGCTAAGTGAAATAAGTCAGATACAGAAGGACATATTTTGCATGATTCCATTTATATGAGGCACTAAGAGTAGCAAAATTCATAAGAGACAGAAAATAGAATGGTGGCTGCCAAGGGCTAGGGGAAGAGGGGATCGCGGAGTTAAGTGTTTAATAGGTACAGGATTTCTATTGGGGAAGATGAAAACATTATGGAGATGGGTGGTAGTGATGGTTGTACAACAACATGAATGTACTTAATGCCACAAAACTACATTAAAATATGGTTAAAATGTTAAATTTTAGCTTATGTGAATATTTTACCACAAAAACACGCACGCACAGAATGAAATTCTGATACATGGTATAACTTGGATGAATCTTGAAGACATTACACTAAGTGAAATAAGCTAGGCACAAAATAACATATATTGCATGATTTCACTTAAATGAAGTACCTAAGGCAGTCAAATTCAGAGAAAGCAGAATGGTGGTTGTCAGGAGCTGGGGGAAGCAGGGGATGTAGAGTTATTGTGTAATGGGTAGAGATTCTGTTTGGAAAGATGGAGAAAGTTCTGGAGGTGGATCATGTAGTAACATAAATGTACTTCATGCCACTGAACTGAATACCCAAAACTGTTAACATGGCAAAGTTATGCTATGCATATTCTACTGCAATTTAAAAAATCACCAATTTCAAGTGTACAATAATTTTTTGTAACTTTACCAAATGGTGCAACCATCAACATCAGTTAGTTTTAGAACATTTTCATCCCTGCAATAAGATCCCTGATGCCCATTTACATTTAATCCCCATTGCCATCCACAGCCCCAAACAATTAGTAATCTACTTCTGTCTCTATAAATTATGTTCAGCTCCCCTGGACATTTCATATAAATAGAATCATGCGGTAGGTGGTCTCTTGTGTATCACTTCTTTCATTTAGCACATTTTTGAGGTCTGTTCATGATGTAGCATGTGTCAGCAGTTTGTTTCCTTTTGATTGCTGATTAGAATTCCACTGCATAGATATGCTTGGTTTTGTCTATCCATGCATGTCTCAGTTGATGGGCATTTAGGTTGTTTACAGTTTTGGCTATCATACATAATGCTACTATGAATACTGTCATGCAAGTTTTTGTGTAGACATGTTTTCATTTCTCTTAGAGAGATACCTAGGAATGGAATTGCCGAGTAATATGACAGTTTTAGGTTTAGGTTTTGAGAAACTGCCAAACTGCTTTTCCAAGTGACTCCACGATTTTACATTCCAACCAACAATATACAAGGGTTCTCATTTCTCCATATCCTTGCCAACATTTGTTATTGTCTATCCTATTATATCCATTCTAGTAAATGCGAAATGGTATCTCACACTTGGATTTGCATTTTGCTAATGACGAATGACGTAGGGCAACATTTCATGTGCTATTTAGCCATTTGTATATTTTATTTGATAAAATGTCTGTTCGGTTCTTTTGCCTCTTTTTGATTGAGGTGTTTGTCATTTTTTAAATGATTTGCAAGAGTTTTTGTTAATTCTGAGTGCAATCCTTGAACAGATATGTGTTTTACAAATACTTTCTCCCAACCTGTTGCTTAACTTTTCATGTTTTTAATGGTGTTTTTTAAACTGCAAAAGTTTTGAATTTTGATGAAGTCTAATTAATGGTTTTCTTTTATGAACCATGCTTTTGATAACATATCTAAGAAATATTTGACTAACTCAGTATCTCAACAATTTTCTTCTCTGTTTTCTTCTAAAATTTTATTGTTTTAGCTGTTACATTAAGCCTGCAATCCATTGTTGATTTTTCTGTGTGGCATGAGGTGAGTATCTAATTGTCCCACCACTAGTTGTTGAACAATGTAGAATGGTTCTCCAATCAATTGCCTTGCATCTTTGTTAAAAAAAAAAAATTACTATAAATGTAAGGATTTATTTCTGGACTCTCAGTTCTGTTCCATTGATCTACCTTTGTGGTAATAGCATTTTGTCTTTATTACTGTAGCTATAATAAGTTTTAAAATTTAGAAGTGAAAGTCCACCAACTTTGCTCTTCCCTTTCAAAATCGTTTTAGCTATTATAAATATTTTGTATTTCAACCTAAATTTTAGGATCTGCTTCTCAATTTCTACCCAAAAAGCCTACTGAAATTATGATCAGAATTGCATTGAATTTGTAGATCAGCCTGGGTAAAATTGCCATCTTTGCAATACTGAGTCTTCCAATTCATGAACATGAAATGTCTCTCCCACTACTTACATCTTCCTTAATGTCCCTCAAAAAAAGATTTACACTTCTTTCATCAAATTTCTTCTGAAATATTGTATTCTTTTTGATGCTACCATAAGTGGAAAGTTATTCTTCATTTCATTTTTGGACTATTTATTGCTCACATATAGAGATACATCAGTCTTGTATCCTTTGACCTCGTTGTATTATAGTTGTCTTTTCCTTCTAAGAGGGGCTTGTGGGTGTGTGTATGCCTCAAGATTTTCCACATAAAGGATCATGTCATCTGAAATAAAGACAGCTTTGCTTTTTCCTTTTCAAACTGGACGCCTTTGTTTTTCCTTTTTGCCTGACTGCCCTGGCTAAAATCTCCAGGACTCTGTTGAATGGAAGAGGCAAGAACGGGCATCCTTTCCTTGCTCCTGATCTGTGGGAGAAAGCATTCAGTCCCTCACCATCACATATGATGTTTGCTGTAGGTTTTTACAGATGTCCTTCATCAGGTTGAGGAAATTCCCTCTATTCCAAGTTTGTTAAATTGTTTTGTTTGTTTTTATCATGAATGGTGTTGGAATTTTGAAGTTTTTTTTTTTTGTTTTTGTTTTTATTATTATACTTTAAGTTCTAGGGTACATGTGCATAACGTGCAGGTTTGTTACATATGTATACTTGTGCCATGTTGGTGTGCTGCACCCATCAACTCGTCAGCACCCATCAATTCATCATTTATATCAGGTATAACTCCCAATGCAATCCCTCCCCCCTCCCCCCTCCCCATGATAGGCCCCAGTGTGTGATGTTCCCCTTCCCCAGTCCAAGTGATCTCATTGATCAGTTCCCACCTATGAGTGAGAACATGTGGTGTTTGGTTTTCTGTTCTTGTGATAGTTTGCTAAGAATGATGGTTTCCAGCTGCATCCATGTCCCTACAAAGGATGCAAACTCATCCTTTTTTATGGCTGCATAGTATTCCATGGTGTATATGTGCCACATTTTCTTAATCCAGTCTGTCACAGATGGACATTTGGGTTGATTCCAAGTCTTTGCTATTGTGAATAGTGCTGCAATAAACATACGTGTGCATGTGTCTTTATAGCAGCATGATTTATAATCCTTTGGGTATATACCCAGTAGTGGGATGGCTGGATCATATGGTACATCTAGTTCTAGATCCTTGAGGAATTGCCATACTGTTTTCCATAATGGTTGAACTAGTTTACAATCCCACCAACAGTGTAAAAGTGTTCCTATTTCTCCACATCCTCTCCAGCACCTGTTGTTTCCTGACTTTTTAATGATTGCCATTCTAACTGGTGTGAGATGGTATCTCATTGTGGTTTTGATTTGCATTTCTCTGATGGCCAGTGATGATGAGCATTTTTTCATGTGTCTGTTGGCTGTATGAATGTCTTCTTTTGAGAAATGTCTGTTCGTATCCTTTGCCCACTTTTTGATGGGGTTGTTTGTTTTTTTCTTGTAAATTTGTGTGAGTTCTTTGTAGGTTCTGGATATCAGCCCTTTGTCAGATGAGTAGATTGCAAAAATTTTCTCCCATTCTGTAGGTTGCCTGTTCACTCTGATGGTAGTTTCTTTTGCTGTGCAGAAGCTCTTTAGTTTAATTAGATCCCATCTGTCAATTTTGGCTTTTGCTGCTGTTGCTTTTGGTGTTTTAGACATGAAGTCCTTGCCCATGCCTATGTCCTGAATGGTACTACCTAGGTTTTCTTCTAGGGTTTTTATGGTATTAGGTCTAACATTTAAGTCTCTAATCCATCTTGAATTAATTTTCGTATAAGGAGTAAGGAAAGGATCCAGTTTCAGCTTTCTACTTATGGCTAGCCAATTTTCCCAGCACCATTTATTAAATAGGGAATCCTTTCCCCATTTCTTGTTTCTCTCAGGTTTGTCAAAGATCAGATGGCTGTAGGTGTGTGGTATTATTTCTGAGGACTCTGTTCTGTTCCATTGGTCTATATCTCTGTTTTGGTACCAGTACCATGCTGTTTTGGTTACTGTAGCCTTGTAGTATAGTTTGAAGTCAGGTAGCGTGACGCCTCCAGCTTTGTTCTTTTGACTTAGGATTGTCTTGGCAATGCAGGCTCTTTTTTGGTGCCATATGAACTTTAAAGCAGTTTTTTCCAATTCTGTGAAGAAACTCATTGGTAGCTTGATGGTAATGGCATTGAATCTATAAATAACCTTGGGCAGTATGGCCATTTTCATGATATTGATTCTTCCTATCCATGAGCATGGTATGTTCTTCCATTTGTTAGTGTCCTCTTTTATTTCACTGAGCAGTGGTTTGTAGTTCTCCTTGAAGAGGTCCTTTACATCCCTTGTAAGTTGGATTCCTAGGTATTTTATTCTCTTTGAAGCAATTGTGAATGGAAGTTCATTCATGATTTGGCTGTCTGTTTGTCTGTTACTGGTGTATAAGAATGCTTGTGATTTTTGCACATTAATTTTGTATCCTGAGACTTTGCTGAAGTTGCTTATCAGCTTAAGGAGATTTTGGGCTGAGACAATGGGGTTTTCTAAATATACAATCATGTCATCTGCAAACAGGGATAATTTGACTTCTTCTTTTCCTAACTGAATAACCTTTATTTCTTTCTCTTGCCTGATTGCCCTAGCCAGAACTTCCAACACTGTGTTGAATAGGAGCGGTGAGAGAGGGCATCCCTGTCTTGTGCCAGTTTTCAAAGGGAATTTTTCCAGTTTTTGCCCATTCAGTATGATATTGGCTGTGGGTTTGTCGTAAATAGCTCTTATTATTTTGAGGTACGTTCCATCAATACCGAATTTATTGAGAGTTTTTAGCATGAAGGGCTGTTGAATTTTGTCAAAAGCCTTTTCTGCATCTATTGAGATAATCATGTGGTTCTTGTCTTTGGTTCTGTTTATATGCTGGATTACATTTATTGATTTGCGAATGTTGAACCAGCCTTGCATCCCAGGGATGAAGCCCACTTGATCGTGGTGGATAAGCTTTTTGATGTGCTGCTGAATCCGGTTTGCAAGTATTTTATTGAGGATTTTTGCATCGATGTTCATCAGGGATATTGGTCTAAAATTCTCTTTTTTTGCTGTGTCTCTGCCAGGCTTTGGTATCAGGATGATGTTGGCCTCATAAAATGAGTTAGGGAGGATTCCCTCTTTTTCTATGGATTGGAATAGTTTCAGAAGGAATGGTACCAGCTCCTCCTTGTACCTCTGGTAGAATTCAGCTGTGAATCCATCTGGTCCTGGACTTTTTTTGGTTGGTAGGCTATTAATTATTGCCTGAATTTCAGAGCCTGCTATTGGTCTATTCAGGGATTCAACTTCTTCCTGGTTTAGTCCTGGAAGAGTGTAAGTGTCCAGGAAATTATCCATTTCTTCTAGATTTTCTAGTTTATTTGCGTAGAGGTGTTTATAGTATTCTCTGATGGTAGTTTGTATTTCTGTGGGGTCAGTGGTGATATCCCCTTTATCATTTTTTGTTGCGTCTATTTGATTTTTCTCTCTTTTCTTCTTTATTAGTCTTGCTAGCGGTCTGTCAATTTTGTTGATCTTTTCAAAAAACCAACTCCTGGATTCATTGATTTTTTGTGTCTCTATCTCCTTCAGTTCTGCTCTGATCTTAGTTATTTCTTGCCTTCTGCTAGCTTTTGAATGTGTTTGCTCTTGCCTCTCTAGTTCTTTTAATTGTGATGTTAGAGTGTCAATTTTAGATCTTTCCTGCTTTCTCTTGTGGGCATTTAGTGCTATAAATTTCCCTCTACACACTGCTTTAAATGTGTCCCAGAGATTCTGGTATGTTGTATCTTTGTTCTCATTGGTTTCAAAGAACATCTTTATTTCTGCCTTCGTTTCGTTATGTACCCAGTAGTCATTCAGGAGCAGGTTGTTCAGTTTCCATGTAGTTGAGCGGTTTTGATTGAGTTTCTTAGTCCTGAGTTCTAGTTTGATTGCACTGTGGTCTGAGAGACAGTTTGTTATAATTTCTGTTCTTTTACATTTGCTGAGGAGTGCTTTACTTCCAATTATGTGGTCAATTTTGGAATAAGTGCGATGTGGTGCTGAGAAGAATGTATATTCTGTTGATTTGGGGTGGAGAGTTCTATAGATGTCTATTAGGTCCGCTTGGTGCAGAGATGAGTTCAATTCCTGGATATCCTTGTTAACTTTCTGTCTCGTTGATCTGTCTAATGTTGACAGTGGAGTGTTGAAGTCTCCCATTATTATTGTATGGGAGTCTAAGTCTCTTTGTAAGTCTCTAAGGACTTCCTTTATGAATCTGGGTGCTCCTGTATTGGGTGCATATATATTTAGGATAGTTAGCTCTTCCTGTTGAATTGATCCCTTTACCATTACATAATGGCCTTCTTTGTCTCTTTTGATCTTTGATGGTTTAAAGTCTGTTTTATCAGAGACTAGTATTGCAACCCCTGCTTTTTTTTTGTTCTCCATTTGCTTGGTAGATCTTCCTCCATCCGTTTATTTTGATCCTATGTATGTCTCTGCATGTGAGATGGGTCTCCTGAATACAGCAGACTGATGGGTCTTGACTCTTTATCCAGTTTGCCAGTCTGTGTCTTTTAATTGGAGCATTTAGTCCATTTACATTTAAGGTTAATATTGTTATGTGTGAACTTGATCCTGCCATTATGATATTAACTGGTTATTTTGCTCATTAGTTGATGCAGTTTCTTCCTAGCCTCAATGGTCTTTACATTTTGGCATGTTTTTGCAATGGCTGGTACCGGTTGTTCCTTTCCATGTTTAGGGCTTCCTTCAGGGTCTCTTGTAAGGCAGGCCTGGTGGTGACAAAATCTCTAAGCATTTGCTTATCTGTAAAGGATTTTATTTCTCCTTCACTTATGAAACTTAGTTTGGCTGGATATGAAATTCTGGGTTTAAAATTCTTTTCTTTAAGAACATTGAATATTGGCCCCCACTCTCTTCTGGCTTGTAGAGTTTCTGCCGAGAGATCTGCTGTTAGTCTGATGGGCTTCCCTTTGTGGGTAACCCAACCTTTCTCTCTGGCTGCCCTTAAGATTTTTTCCTTCATTTCAACTTTGGTGAATCTGGCAATTATGTGTTGAGCAATTGGAGTTGCTCTTCTCGAGGAGTATCTTTGTGGCGTTCTCTGTATTTCCTGAATTTGAATGTTGGCCTGCCCTACTAGGTTGGGGAAGTTCTCCTGGATGATATCCTGAAGAGTGTTTTCCAAGTTGGTTCCATTTTCCCCCTCACTTTCAGGCACCCCAATCAGACGTAGATTTGGTCTTTTTACATAATCCCATACTTCTTGCAGGCTTTGTTCATTTCTTTTTCTTCTTTTTTCTTTTGGTTTCTCTTCTCACTTCATTTCATTCGTTTGATCCTCAATCGCTGATACTCTTTCTTCCAGTTGATCGAGTCGGTTACTGAAGCTTGTGCATCTGTCACGTATTTCTCGTGTCATAGGTTTTCATCTCTGTCATTTTGTTTATGACCTTCTCTGCATTAATTAGTCTAGCTGTCAATTCTTCCACTCTTTTTTCAAGATTTTTAGTTTCTTTGCGCTGGGTACGTAGTTCCTCCTTTAGCTCTGAGAAGTTTGATGGACTGAAGCCTTCTTCTCTCATCTCGTCAAAGTCATTCTCTGACCAGCTTCGATCCATTGCTGGCGATGAGCTGCGCTCCTTTGCAGGGGGAGATGCGCTATTATTTTTTGAATTTCCAGCTTTTCTGCACTGCTTTTTCCCCATCTTTGTGGTTTTATCTGTCTCTGGTCTTTGATGTTGGTGACGTACTGATGGGGTTTTGGTATAGGTGTCCTTCCTGTTTGATAGTTTTCCTTCTAACAGTCAGGACCCTCAGCTGTAGGTCTGTTGGAGATTGCTTGAGGTCCACTCCAGACCCTGTTTGCCTGGGTACCAGCAGGAGAGGTTGCAGAAGATAGAATATTGCTGAACAGCGAGTGTACCTGTCTGATTCTTACTTTGGAAGCTTCCTCTCAGGGGTGTACTCCACCCTGTGAGGTGTGGGGTGTCAGACTGCCCCTAGTGGGGGATGTCTCCCAGTTAGGCTACTCAGGCGTCAGGGACCCACTTGAGCAGGCAGTCTGTCCCTTCTCAGATCTCAACCTCCATGTGGGGAGATCCACTGCTCTCTTCAAAGCTGTCAGACAGAGTCGTTTGCGTCTGCAGAGGTTTCTGCTGCTTTTTTCGTTGTTGTTGTTTA
Source organism: Rhinopithecus roxellana (assembly GCF_007565055.1). Taxonomy (NCBI): domain Eukaryota; kingdom Metazoa; phylum Chordata; class Mammalia; order Primates; family Cercopithecidae; genus Rhinopithecus; species Rhinopithecus roxellana. The sequence continues at coordinate 107,893,378 of NC_044563.1, forward strand.
GCTGTGCCCTGTCCCCAGAGGTGGAGTCTACAGAGACAGGCAGGTTTCCTTGAGCTGCTGTGAGCTCCACCCAGTTCGAGCTTCCCAGCGGCTTTGTTTACCTATTTAAGCCTCAGCAATGGTGGGCACCCCTCCCCCAACCTCACTGCTGCCTTGCGGTTAGATCGCAGACTGCTGTGCTAGCAATGAGGGAGGCTCCGTGGCCGTGGGACCTTCCCGGCCAGGTGTGGGATATAATCTCCTGGTGTGCCCGTTTGCTTAAAGCGCAGTATTGGGGTGGGAGTTACCCGATTTTCCAGGTGTTATATGTCTCAGTTCCCCTGGCTAGGAAAAGGGATTCCCTTCCCCCTTGTGCTTCCCAGGTGAGGCGATGCCTCGCCCTGCTTCAGCTCTCGCTGGTCGGGCTGCAGCAGCTGACCAGCACCAATTGTCCGGCACTCCCTAGTGAGATGACCCCAGTACCTCAGTTGAAAATGCAGAAATCACTGGTCTTCTGTGTCGCTCGCGCTGGGAGTTGGAGACTGGAGCTGTTCCTATTCGGCCATCTTGCTCCGCCCCCAGTTGAAGTTTGTTTTTAAACTCTATTCATAGTAAAGATGTCACATGCTTATTACAGAAATTAGGAACATATAGACAATTAAAGGAGCAATATAACACTTAACACTCATGATTTTACCTACTCAGAGATAGCCTAAACCTTTTCTCTGCCATATGTATTTATATGTGTATGAATACCTGTGTGTGTGTGTGTGTGTGTGTGTGTGTGTGTGTGTGTGTGTGTGTGTGTACCTTCTAATCCTGCAAGATAGGCAGACATGATTAACTATAGTTTGCAGAAGAGAAAAAGACTTTCCAAAGGCCACACAGCTAGTTTAGCTGGGCATGAGAAAGGATCTGACTGCCAGCAGTGGCAGCAGAGTGACAGAGAAAAAAGAAGGTGGGGTTTAAACCCTAAATAGTGACCCCTGATTTATCTGTGAGTTGTTTCCCTACCTTGTGCCCACTGGCTTTCTGGTGGCAGGTTTTGGGGCTGAGCCTCATGGTTCTCACGCATTGTGTGAGGACAGCCCACAGAAGGGATTTCTCTTGAGTGGACCAACTTCCCTATGGAAAACCAGGGGCTCTAAGGGGCTTCCCGGCAAGCTCTTGCCTTTCTTAATGACTCTAACTCTGCTTGACAATTGATATTACATTTTCCAAAGAGTGGAGGAGTTTACATTGGAGTTCAAAGCAAATTCTCTGGAGCCGAACTATGTCTTGGTTCACATTCTGGGGCTGCCACTTATTAATTACTCCATGGCCTTGGACAGGTTAACTTACCGTCTCTGTGCCTCAGTTTCTTCACATGTAAAATATTAATAATAACAGCATCTACCTTGCTGTGTTGATATGAGGGTTAAAGGAAATAAGATAGAGAAAGCAAGGATTATGCTAGGAACTGGCTACAGTGAACCCTAAATAAGTATTAAATGTTGTTATTACAATTATTTGCCACAGAAATATCCTTGGAGGTCTCAGAAGCTTGGAAAACCCATAGGTTTTTTGGACTCCCCCTACATAATTCCAGTTGTCCATCACAACAGCAAATACCACAACCGTAGCCGATTTTCTCTGGAGGCTTTTCCAGTTGCACCCGCCCAGATAGTAAGAGGAGCGGCATGGCAATATTCTGAGAGAAAGTGCCCCTCTTGTAGCTCAAAGGCAGATATGAGGCTCCATCCCCAGACTGCCCACTTTAGGAAGTGCTTTATTTCATGGTTTCCTCCATGTTGCCCCTCCCACCTGAAGATGGGCCCATTTGTTTCTCACTCTCTCAGGACTTCCAAGCCCCTTTTACATAAGCCTGCTGCCTGTCCCCTCTTTCAACCATATTTACATTTGGGGGAAAGACCATGATTAGAGGTTGCTTGGGAAAGATTATCTGAAGTTTTCTGCTCTGGTCACCCACATATGCATGCATGGATTCAGCCTGGGGCAGACGGGTCTCTCTTTTTCCCCAAGAACTGCTGAACCCTTCCCCTTCAACTCCAAGGGAAGGACTTAACAGAGGTGAAGTCTAAAACCATGTGAGATGGTGCTCCTTAGAAGCAGCTGGTTGGATCAGGGATGGATTCATGATTCTTGAATCAGATCAATCAGATTCTTGAGGATTTGGAACAAGAAATTCAAAGATGTTAGGCTGTGGTCCATGAATTGGAAGGTTCCTTAGACTCAGATTGGGATAACCTTTTGGGGATCATGTGTACCCAAAGGCAGAGCATTTACAAAGAAGTGTGTGTGTATGAGAGAGAGAGAGTCAGACAGACTACTTTTTTGGTTTTCAGTCCAGAGTTCCGAGTCCCTGCAGAATGTCCTGCCCTTGGGTTAAATAATACTCCTGTGTGCACAGGACCTCTCCAACTAGTTCAGGCAAGCATACCACACAAGGGAACTTGTGTGCATATTTCTCATTCAGCCCTTCCTATCATTTTACCTTCAAACTCCAGCAGCTCTGGCAGCTTTAAACTTTCCTCTTAGCCTAGTCAGACTGCTGCTTTCTGCTGTTTACTCCCTTGTACCCTCACCCACTCCAGGGACTCGGGGAAATCCTCTCAGGGGAAAAGCCAGGAAGAATATGAAGCTTTCCTCATGTGTCCTTTCTCTTGGGGATCACAGCCTCTCAGGTCCTGCCTGCACTGGATGTTCTCCAGTTCCTTTGAACAGTGCTTAGAAAGCAGAGCAGCGATTAAAAGCTCTTGGGCAAGAGACTAGATAAAACTAGGTTTGAATGCTGTCTCTTCTGTTTTCTGGTTGTGTGACTAGGCAAGTTGCTCAAGTGGCTCAACCTCTCTGAGCTTTAATTTCCTCATCTAGCAAAACGGGGATGATAATATTTACTTCATGAAATTGCTCAGAGGACTACACAAGACAAAGAATATGAAATATTTAGGATGTTGCTTGGCATATAGTCGATGAGCAGTAAATGATAATTTATGTACAGTAAATGATAATTTATGTATGTGCATCCCAAATCCAAAAATTTAAAATCTGAAACGCCGCCAAATCCAAAACTTTTTGAGCACCCACATAATGCACAAAGGAAGTTCTCATTGGAGCATTTTGGATTTTGGATTTTATGATTTGTGATGCTCAATTGATAGGTAGGTATAATGCAAATATTCTAAAGTCTGAAAAAACCCTGAAATCTGAAGCACTTCTGGTTCCAAGCATTTTGGGTAAGGGATACTCAACCTGTATTACAATTCATATCTTCTCTTTGAATTGACCTTTTATCATTATGAAATTTCCATGATTCTAAATTGGCAACACTGTTTCTTTTGCTGGTGTTTATGTGGTATATCATTTTCCATTCTTTTATTTTCAATCTTTCTGTGTCCTTATATTCAATGTGTGTCTCTTATAAACAACATCTTGTTTTACTAACTTTGTATTTTCATCAGAGTGTTTACTTCATACATAATTACTGATATAGTTATGTTTAAGTCTACTAGCTTGCTTTGGGGCATGACCCTTACTCCTAGACTGTGGCCCTTCAGGGAGTCTCATCCAAAGCCCAGGATGTTTGCCAAAGCCCTTCCACCAGTGGGACTTGAACCTCTCAGCATCACGTGGCAGCGGAACTTGGTTCCCGTATTTAGCATCCCAGTAGTTTTCCTTTCTGCTGATTTCCTCTACTTCTCACTGTACGTGCGCATCTTAGGAGTCAGCGAACAACTTGAGGGGAACTTGTGTGCATATTTCTCATTCAGCCCTTCCTATCATTTTACCTTCAAACTCCAGCAGCTCTGGCAGCTTTAAGCTCTCCTCTTAGCCTAGTCAGACTGCTGCTTTCTGCTGTTTACTCCCTTGTACCCTCACCCCCTCCAGGGACTCGGGGAAATCCTCTCGGGAAAAGCCAGGAAGAATATGAAGCTTTCCTCATGTTTCCTTTCTCTTGGGGATCACAGCCTCTCAAGTCCTGCCTGCACTGGATGTTCTCCAGTTCCTTTGAACAGTTCCTTTATATATTTTGCCCAGCTTTCCTAATTATTTTATAAGGAAAATTAATCCGATACAAGCCATTCCCATATGGCCAGAACCAGAAGCCTAATGCAATTTCCACTTACTGAATCCTTCTCAAAACTGCTCTAGACTAGGCAGCAAAAGTTTCTGTTGGCAGGCAAATAATTTAATCCTTACTTCAGCCTACAGAGAATGAAATGACCTCATAAGTTGGACCACAAACAAAGCTATCTGAGATATTTAACTGATATCAGACTGAAATTTAAGCACTTGTTAAGAGTTACACAGTCCTGAGAATATAAAAGAATTCAGAAGTCTATTTGGTTCAAGGTGTTTACATGGCTTAGGGTTTCTCTCAAAAGTCATTGGACATAGGCTAGAATCACCAAGGAAATGAAAAGCCAATCTAATGAGTGACTTAGTGAGAAACGCATACTGCTGAAGGTAACTGAAGAACTAGGCAATTGTACGATACAGGAACAAGGGCCCCAAGGTCACTTCTTTTAAGCTATGAAGTCATTGACTAAGTAACCACAAATAGGACCCAGTGTCTCTTATGGACTCAGACAAGAATCGAGTATGCTCCACCTATAAACTCAAGAATGCTGAGAAGCAACCACCAAAATTACTGGAAGTGATAGGGTTTTCTTAGGTGTGGGGAGAAGAATCCACTCAATGTCTGCAGATCTGGGTCTCACACCCGAAGGAAATTTCTGGTAGTGATTTGCCTTGGTTACCTGGAATGGTTATTATCTTCTTTAGTGGGTATTTTTTCAACCCTGGTTCATCAGTCCGGGCTAGTCAGAGGACAAAGGCCACATCAATTATTTTAACAGAGAATTTAATATATGAATTATTAATCAGAAATTGGACAAATAAGATGGCAAAGAGGGGACCCAGAGGAATCACAAAGGTGGTAACTACAAGAAGCAACTACCACCCTTAGAACTGGGGAAACAAAAAGAGTGTTAGGGGTTATTGAAATTTAAAAAGTTAGAGGAGGGGCTCCAGAGGGCTTCAGAATTCTGAGGAGGGATCCCAGGCTGGACAGTGCTTGCATCTCTAAGGGGAGATGTTGAGGCTGGTTCTGGGAATGTGGATAAACTGCAAACAGTAACTCAATACTGCTGCTGTACCCAGCTGTCTGTGCCAGGTAATGTGGACAAAGACAGGATGAGTCCAATTCTTCTCCCTCTACCAGTCCCCCAGGCTCCCTCTAGCGCCCTCCATTAGCAGAACCTACCAGGGACCCAGCTGACAAAGCAGCAAGGTGGTTTGCAGAATCCCAGCCACAGCAACACAAAAAAAGGAAAAGGCTCGAAACTGAGAGACAATAGCTCACCAACACTTCAGGGAGGTTTAGATTTAAGGGTAGAAATATTTAAAAGAAACAAAACTATAGCATTAATATTTTATATTAGGAAGGAATATGTGCCTATTTGGTGTTTCAGAATGTGATATTTGAGAGAATAAAGCCCACTAGAGTGCAGTTTTACAACTCCACTTTAAAATGTATAATTGAGAATTAATTTAGACTTGTGTTTTTTTAATGGTGACATCTAAGTTTAAGTAGAGTATAAAAACATTGAAGAGGACTTAGATTTCTCTTTTAAGTTAAATTTATTAGCTTCTATAAGAGGTTAAAATTTGGGATGATTTTGCTTGTGGTCAGAAAAACCAAAGTAGTTAAAAAATAAACATATTGAATTTCTAAATTTGTTTAAAAATGTTTGAAGTGCTGAGCTATGCTTGTAAATAAGAGCAAGCATTATTCAAACACTCCTCCAAAGTTACTGCCACGATCTGCTAGACTTATAAAATAGAATAAAATTTGTAAGCTGAATTTAAAAGCATAAAAAATGTTTAAACTTTGCATCTGAAATAGAATATTGATTCTAAAGACAAAATTATTAAATTAAATATAAACATTATTACTTTTTAAAGACAAATTTTAACATAAGTTTTTTTTTAAAAAGCCCCAAAATCTTTTCTACATAGGAAATTTACTGTCCAGGATACCAGAGTCCCCCACCCCCACTCCCTACGCCATGAGGTTTTCTAGAAATGGTTGCAGAAAAGCAAGAGATGCAGCTTTGTTCCTCAGCTTTTCTAGAAACCCTGGAACATCTCTTACCTTGTAGCAAGCTGAGGAGATTATGCCCCTGGCTTAGTTATTCTTCATTTTCTATCAGGCTAGGGTACCTCCTAGAATAGAAGGGGATGACCACTGGACTTGTGGTAAACCTGGGGTCAAGTCCTAGCTCCATTGCTTAAAAGACCCAAGGCTCAGTTTACTCATCTGCAGAATGGGGGTGATACCTGCCTTGCAAGGTTGTTGTGAGGAACAGCATAGTACTCGGCCCTCATTCTGGATTCCTGAATGCAGAATGGGGCAAGGAGGCTCTTGTCTGAGCTCACTGGCCTGGGACATTCTCTCTTCTTGGCAGGAGAGTTTCTTCAAAGAGATGGCCCTATGGCAAACAACAGGTACTCTCACTGTCCTCAGGATTGCCAGGTCCCAAAGCAATCTCTTACCACAGACAGAAAGAGGGCAGGCCAAGAGAAAGAGCTGGCTCTGGAGCAAAACATCAGCCCCGTGAGCAGGGTTAACTCTCTGCAGGGAAGTGGCAGACATTGGCTGGAGCAAAGGGGAGGAGTTGCAAGAAGGGCTCAGACTCCCACCTGTGTTCACTGGGTCACCTGGGCACACAGCCTCAGTTGGAACATGCTTGGAGACAGCTGCATGGGGAAGTTCCCTACCTGGAGAAAAAGGAGAGAGGTGGCATCCTTTCTGCACATACCTGGCAGGGGCGGGATGGAGATCAGAATTATACCATCCCATTCATTTATTCAATGCACATGACTTAGAAATTTCTCTGTATTGTGAGGCCCTAAGCCTGCAAATATAAATCCTACACATTCTTGCCTTCCTGGATTAAGCCCCTGAGACTGTATAGAGGTTGAAGTGACTGCTTCTATCTGGAGAAGTGATGGGGAGGCCCCCAGGGAGAGGGAACAGTGGGAGCATGGCAGGGGGTATGGAGATGGAAGGCAGCTTCCTGGGACAATGAACAGCCCTGGTGAAGCAGTTGGTCTCCAACTCAAGGGAGTCAAAGAGCAGCCAATGAGGCTGGGAAGGTAGGTGGGGTCGGCTTGTGAAGGACCTTGAAGTCGAGTTCAGGTGTATGGATTATATTGAAAGCCAAGGAAAAGTTTTAAGCAGGGGTTGCACCTTAGATCAAATGGGAATGTCCATAAGGGAGAGATGGAGTCTGTACACAAATACAGAAAGTAGCAAGTTGTGCAAGTCCAGACTAGGGATGGTGAGGGCCTGACAGAAGGCAATGAGGCAATTAGAGATTGGAGCCTGGGACTACAGAATCGTGGTCTCTGTGGGAGTCTAGGCCATGGTGGGTGGAGGTCAGGCTATAAGGTCCCCAGGCCATGCCACCCAGTCTCCCCTGTACACTGAGACCAGCACTTGTATGCTGCAGTTTCATCTTCCCAGGCTCCCAAGTACATCCCATGACTGGCCTTTCTCCTGCTGGGAGAGATATTTCAGCAGAGGCGGCAGCAGAGCAGTACCCACAGAAATCTTCAGTCCAGCTGAGAAGGGATGGAGACAACAGCAAGCATGCCAGGGAGGACACCAGTGCATCTCTGGCCAGCTGAGGGGCTCAAGGCCATTTAAGGACTTTCAGAAGAGCTTCAGCCAACTTACCACTGCTCCTTAGCGTGAAGGCAGGGTGAGCCCCTGGGGTGGACACTTTTTGTCTATCTTGCTTTCCTTCTCTTTTCCCATCGGATTCCACTGGGCCGGAAGACAAGGAGATTCCTGAGTAGCTCAGCTGGTCTTTCAGGAGCTTGCTACCCACAAAGAGTAATCAGTAGAAGCAGCAAAAACTAAGGATTATGTGGTAATCATCATTCTGTGGGGCAGAATAATGACTCCCCCTCCCCCATCAAGGATGTCCACGTCCTATTCCACAGTACCTGTGATATATCCTACAAGGCAAAAGAGACTTTGCAGATGTGATTAAACACTTTGAGTTGGGAAATAATCCTGGATTATCTGGATGGGCTCGATGTAATCAACAAGGGTCCTAGGGAGGCTGAATGTAGTTTGGAGTGATGCCATGTGAAAGGGACTCAACCACCATTCACTGCTGGCTTTGAAGATGGAGGAAGAAAGCCACAAGCCATATGGGCAGCCTCTAAAAGCTGGCAGAGGTAAGGAAACAGATCATCCCTTAAAGCTTCCAGAAAGGAATGCAGCCCTGACACCACCTTGATTTCAGCCCAGTGAGACCCTTGTCAGACTCCCAGCCGACGAACTGTAATAATAAGTTGTTTTGAGCTGCTAAGTCTGTGGTAGTTATGGCAGTGATCGGAAACAAAGCAGATCGTAAGGCTGGCTCCTTGTCACTCAGCTCTTGGGTCAGTTGACTTGGAGAGAGACCTCCTTTGGCCGTCCTACCCACAGTCATCCTTTCTTCACTCTCCAGTCACTGGCACTTTGCCATTTCATCCAGTGTTGTTCGGTAGTTGTGATGCTTGTGTTGACCTGATTTCCAGCCTTCCCCACTAGAGTAAGCTCCACGAGAGAAGGCATCTTGGTTATTTGTCCATCACCTTATCCCTAGTACCAAGAAAAGTGCCTACACACAATGGAAGCTCCACAAATGTTTGATGGGTAGACGGGTGGATGAATGAATATGATGGTGCACTGCTATGTCATGGGCACACTAATGACATGAAACCTATTGAGACAGAATGCTCAGTGGTTGTTTACCATAATTATGACCTGCAAAGGCTCAACCGAAACATACACACTCTCCTTTTACCTCCTACAGGATGACTAATCAGTCACACTTCTTCAAAGGCTCTTATTAAGCCTTTAGAGGTCTCAGACTGTTGCCGCTATAGGCCTCCTAGAAGTATTTATGCAGAGTAAAATATGATAAATTTCCTCTGCCAAACAGAATCAGGGGAATACATGAGATCATCCATGAGTATGTATGCTAAGTGTTCCCTCTAGGTCAAATACTCTGGGAAGAAAGGCCAAGCTGGTTTTAGAAAAAGTGTTGGCTTCTCAGACTTTTTTCAGTATTTTCTAGCTCCACAATCTGTTTCTCCAGGAAATGAGTTGCCAATCCAGTCCAGGATTGCAAACAAAACTCAGGGAAGACTGGCTGAGCTAAGGCTGCTGTCTGACTGTGGAGTGGAGGCAACAGGAAAAGAGATGAGGAGGCAGAAGTGGGGGCAGGGAGTTTGAGGGAAGGATGCATCAAAATCTAATTTGAGGGAAAAAAAGATCTAATTTGACTGCTATACTTGCAAATTCAATCAAGACACCCTTGGGGCACCCAGCAAGGACAAAATGTTGTTTATTGAATTCGTTTTGGAAACAGACAACATGAAAGGTTTCTGTGAGCTCACTCGAAGAGTCATGATTGCTTCCTGTCATCAAATGTCAACCACAGGAAAAACCTAGCATAAATAATGAAAACGAATCTAGGAGAGAAAAAGTGGTTAAAAACACCTCAGCTATCACTCTTCCAATAGCCCTCTGATAGCTAACACGATCATAAACATCAATAAAATTTTTATAGGTATAGTCTATTTACTGCACAAATATCAAGTGTATACATCGATGGTAAAGTTGTAAACTGGCTAACAGTCATCAGCAATTAAGTATACTGGGTCTATACTGACACTCCCATTCTCATTTTAAGAGCTTATATATTTAACTGATGACTGCTCTCCTCATCAGGGACATTTAAGACATGGAAAAGGCATTTATATACACACGCACGCATGCACATGTGATCACATGTGATTAACCTTACAAACTGAAAAAGTAAGCCCAAGCATGATTAATTAATTTGCCTGGATCAATAAATACTAGTCTCAAATGTTAAGTGTACTAATAAGGACAGAAGCTATCAGTTACATAAATCATCATGTTGCTACCTACTGATGTTCCATTTGCTAATGCATGTTAGTCAATTTGTAGACTTTATCCAACACATACACAGAGATGATTATTTTTGTTTGAAATTCTCAGCCGATCAGCAGAGATCTTTTGGACATTTCTCTCCCATCATTCTTAGAATGAAAATGAAATAACTCTTAAATTTCTAAATTCCCAGCCATCAAGAGCACAATTCTGATCATACTTCAAATCTTCACCCAGAAGGGAAATGCCATCAAGAGTTAAATGAGAAGGTCTCATCACCATGGCAGCTTAGGCTGATCTTCACCTTCTCCCAGCACCCTCTTGCCATATTGGAAGCCAAGGTGGCTCAGCTCTTTGAGATTTCATAAACATCAACAGGAAGGGTCAGAGGAGGAGCCTTGTCTTGTCTTTTTTCCTGGAGCTGTTATCAGTGAGACAGACAACTACAAAGAGGAGGATAGGGATTCAAGGTGGATAAAAGCCCCCAGACCTGGAGGGAGCAGTAGAAGGATGCAGCACCGTGCTATGGCCTGCAGCCCCCAAGTGCTTCACATGTTAGAAATTCCGGGCATTTCTTTAACCACAGGGAATAAACATCCTGCGAAAAGGTCCCGCCGGCATCTCCCCTCTCTCCCCACACTGTAAAGCATAGAAACATTCCATTTTCCATGCTTCCTGGAAGAATCCTCTGCCCATGAGGCAAACTGGGTCTCCCCACCCCAATGCAGCTTTTCCTAGAAACCATGAAATTTACAAATTTACACAGGCCACTGTGGATTCAAGTCCAGCTGCTTCTAGAGCTCTGTGACATAAAAGCTCTGTGCACCATAGATCTCTTTATCCTGAACCACTTCCAGTCTCTTTTCCCAGGAGCTCTGCTTGTGATTTTAGTGTGAAGACTCACCCCAGTGGAAATGAACAGTGCAAGATCCCACGTGCAAAATTTGCAAACTTTGTTTTTGAAACAACACACATTTTAAAAATTCAAGTCAAATCCAGGTACAGGCTAGTTGGTTGGTATCAGTTGGCCCCTCACACCCACCACAGGAAAGCATGATAAGAAAGTCCGTTTCTGAAATGACAGAGACAAGAGGCATCGGGGGGTGAGTTCCTTGAGCTTGAGAGGAAGCCTAAGAGGGAAATGCTGAGGCTCAATAAAAGACAAGGCAGCTCCAGCCTCACAGCCCCTCTGGGTCAAAAGCCAAAGGCCTCTGTGCAAGCAGCACATAGGATGTGGATATAGGTGAGGACAGATCCTCACCCACCAGAGGGGTAACTTTCCCAGCAATTCTGAAACTAAAATAAGGCAGGCACATTCCCAGAGCCCTGCTGAGTAGGGGCTGCAGGCTATTTTCACTCTACACAAAATGGGGGAGAGGAGTTCCCTCTCCACTAATTTTTCACCCATAACCCACCACATCACAAGGAACCTAAAGGGGAATTCCAAAGGCCAACACATCCTTGGTGGTTGTATGTGTGGTCCTGACAACCTCCTGTTCCAGAAATGCCAGGAGTATTGGATATGTCATTGGGAACATTAGGCAATCCAACATCAGAGGAGGAAAGGCCCAGAGATGAGGATCTGAGTCAGGCTGGCAAGGCTGGAGTCAGAAAGTGACCATTAGGCAATTGGTCACTACAATTGGTGGCTACAAAGAACTGGTCACAGTCACCAAAATGAAGAGGTTCACAACAACGGTTTCCCCGTAGGGCATTTTGACCAGGACAGTACCCTAAAAGAAATAAGGCAGCATTGCACAAAGCAAGAGGCCCCTCAGTAATCCATGGAGATGGAGATGTCCTCATCCTGGTTGCAAAACAGGAGGTGGAAAGGCCTGGGGGTGGCGACTCAGCTGAGGGAAGCACAGTTCAGCTCTGAGCCCTCCTGGCTGCCCCCGGCCCCCTCCTCCAGTCCATCAGGGCTATCGGTGATGTTGGGCTCGCTGGAGCACTGCCGGTGGGGTGGGGGGAAGCTGGGTGGCAGGAGAAGGCACTTGTCCTCACTGCTAGCCTCCTCCCCCAGGCCTGAGTGCATCATGGTGGCCATGGCCAGCAGCTGGATGTCCGAGTGGGCATTGGCCACTGTGTGCCGCCGCACGCTGCCACACTTCTCCAGGTAGGCTTCCCCCTCCTGCTCCGTCAGTGGGGTCAAGACCATCTCATTCAGTGGCCGGCTGACTGCGGTTATCGGGGAAGCATAGTTCAGGACAGTCATCTTGGGCCGGACTCTGGAGTGCCGCCTGGCTGCAAGAGAAGAATCAGCAAAGACTGTTATTGGGGAGGGGGTACTGGTGCTCAAAAGCTCCTAATCCAACTAGGGGAAAAGAACAAGGTGGTGGCTCAACCTTTAGGAGCAGCTCTTAGGTGCAGCCCTACTACAATGCAAGGGAGGAATTTGGTGATACCTAAATGTTTCTCTTACAACTTTACCTGTTTATGCCAGATCCTGCCCGTAACCAACCCTACCCCACATATTAGGTGGTCACCAACAGACTTTCCTTGACAGATAAGGGTCAAGGGAATCTGGTGTGTTTCTCAGCTGCTGCCTGAGCTTCATCAGATTTGCCCTAAAATTCCCTTTCAAACAATGTCCCCTGAGGACCTGGGCATGGGATGGCCAGCTTCCAAAAGAAGCACCCTGGCTTCCTGCAGGAGTGGCCTCTCCCATGCCAACAGGTGACATAAAAGAGCCTTCATAAGCTGAAATCCAGAGGAAGAGATAACTGGGGAGTTACCTCAGTTGTCAAACCCAAGGTAGCAGGACTGTCTTGCAAATCATAGGGAACCAGGGCTATCAATGACCCTCATCTCCCGCCAGGTCAAGGATCTCAGACCTACGTTCTGTTCAAGTCAATTCTCCTGGACTCAGTCTTTAGCATCACCAAAGAACAGGCTAGGTTCCATGGATCACCCCAAGGAGGTAGACACAGGAAGACTGGGTACTAATTCTACAACTGCTGCTTTTTGGTTTTGAGACAGTTTTGCTCTTGTTACCCAGGCTGGAGTGCAATGGTGTCATCTCAGCTCGCTGCAACCTCCGCTTCCCAGGTTCAAGAGATTCTCCTGCCTCAGCCTCCCAAGTTGCTGGGACTACAGGTGCCCACCACCATACCCAGCTAATTTTTGTATTTTTACTAGAGATGGGGTTTCACCATGTTGGCCAGGGTGATCCTGGACTCCTGACCTCAGGTGATCCACCCGCCTCAGCCTCCCAAAGTGCTGGGATTAAAGGTGTGAGCTACCACGCCCAGCCTACACTGCTGCTTTTGAATTCTCATCATGTTCCAGAAACTGCTAAACCTAGACATTTTATCCTTTGAATCCTCCCCAAAACTGAACCTAATTCATGGTATAGTATCAGCTTCCACTTTCCAGACGAGAAAACTTGAGTCTCAGAGAGGACGTAGCTTACCCAAAGTCATATAGATAGAAGGTAGTTTAAGCTGGGACTCAAACAAGTCTGTCTCTCTCCAGACCCTTGCTCTTCTAGCTGCCCATCCAAGGCCCAAAGATAACTAGGGTAGGTGACATACCTCAAGGGAAGGACAAGCCAAGTGGAGGTGCTCCAAGGGCTGGAAAAAGCATGCCCATCTGGAGATAGGAAACTTGCCAGGAGGATGTACACTGGAGGTGGACCTTTAGGATGGCAGAACTCCCAGAAGCGGGGAAGGGGTGACAGAGTTCTGAGCAATGGCAGCAGCCTGAGAGAGCTGCTGAGACAGGTGCACCATCAGGTCACAGCCTGGCTGGAACAGAGTCCAGGAGACAGTGGAGAGGTGCCCGGGCAGGCAGATGGAAGCACCTGTAGTACATCAGCCAGGTCGCAGCAGAGCTGCGGGGACGCAGTTAACATCGAAGGTCACAGGGCAGGATGGGCTGTGCTCAGGAAGCTTCCTTGGGCAGAAGTGTGGCAGAATGGGCTGGAGCCAGCAAGGCCAGCAGCGAGGAAAGCCAGGGAGAAGGCTCGGGTATTATGTTCTATAATAAATATGGATTGCATGTGAAAAAAGGTAATGCTAACATCAAAGTGAGAGGTGATGAGGAAAGGAAGTAGCGTTGTGGTGATATGGGTAAGGTGAGGAGGATGACTGCTGGAGACACCACAGAGACACCACAGAGATACTACAGAACCCCACAACTAAGAGATCCTGGGAGCGGGGCAGGGAGGAGGAGCTGTGGGACAGAAGGAGGGAACAGCAGACTTGGGGGAGGGGTGAGGGATGGGGAAGATGCAGAGGAGGCAGCTGGTGAGACCCAGTGCCGGGGCCTGGCCACATCGCATCTGAGATGTTGGGGGGCAACCTCCACGGGCAGACAGACATGCAGTTTTGAGCTGGGAAAAGAAGTTTCTATCTAAAGACAGAAATTTGGTCATTTTCAAATAATATTTAAGGACAGTAAGAAATGTTGATAATATTTGGTGACAAAAGCAGGATATAAACAACAGTATTATGTGCATTTAGTCCCTTTTTAAGCCAAACTGGGGTTATACTGGGTGCTATATTCACCCACCACACCTATGTATAAAAACTGGGAAAGGTTACATCCAAATATCTAGTTATCATCTCTGGGTAAAGGTATTACCTGGTGATTTTTAAAATTTCTTTATCTTTTCATTGATATGTCTTTAACATTTTCATTCCATATGTGGGCATTTCTTTTATGACAAGAAGAAAACATTTTAGGATATGAAAATCAAAGTCCTCTGGAAATTAGTAATGGCTGGGGCCCTCCGAGTGAATGTGACCTCTCTGAAAATGAAGATGGGGTAAAGGACTAAATTATTCTGGTGTGTGCACCTGTGCTGGGTGGATAAAATGAGAGGAGCTAACAGCACTACTTTCAGAGGGCCTAAAGTATTAACAGCTAACACACAGGACAGCACTTAGGAGCATTGGGTGCTAATCTGAGCATCTTGTATCTATGAACAAATTATCAACCTAATGAAGTGGGTACTGTTATCACCACTGCCACTTTACAGATGGGGAAATTAAAGCACGGAAGAGGTTAAATAACTTGTTCCACATTACAAAGAAGAGGCAAAGCTGGGACTGGAGCACAGATGGCAGCCTCCAAAAACCAGGTGATCCTCATTGCCTTTCCAGAAGGAAGGAAACCCTAGGGTGGGTCAGAGAGGCAGGAGAAGAACCGAAACACTCAGGTAACCAAAGCCTGGGGAGTAGAGTCCCAAGAGAGGAAGCAAATCTGACAGCAACACCCCAGCTCCCGGGGCCTCTGCTCTCCCACCTTCACACAGGCTGCGCCAGGGCAGAAACCTGCACAGAGTTTGAAATAGAATAAGCACCATGACAAGGCTGGGTCCCTTGGTCCCAGAGAAGTCCCCCGACCCATGGTCCTCTCAAGGCAGTGCTGCCTCCTCTGCCACCTAGGCCCGGTATCATGTTAGGAGCTGGATGGCTCTGGACCTGAGAGAGGCAGAGGCATGGGACAGTCCAGCCACTGCAGCTGGTCTGGCCTGGGAGAGAGTGAATTTGAAGGCACGGCCATGGGAGAAACACAGTTTCAGAGGCCTGGGGGATGGGTGGGTTCTGTTCCGGGCCTCTTCTTTTCAGCCTCCCTTTGTGCCAGAGCACACCTCTCCCCAGCTTCCCATTCACACACCCAATTTCACCTGTCCCTGCCTTCCACAGCGCCCATATCCCCGACACACGGAAGACCCAAGAGAAAGGTGTTCCCTCTGCCATCCAGGCAGGACAATGCAGTGGGAAGAAAGGGAGTGGGGCCCGATGGTATCAGTATTCCCACCACACTTGGACAGGAGGGGGAATACCCCACTTTCCAAGAGGAAAGCAAACCATGCTGTTCGCAGACTGGCCATGGGGACATGTGGCTCATGCTGCTTTAGTTTACTCTCTGCTCTTGCAGTGGATCTGGAGGGCCCTAGACATGTGTGTCAGCCACTTCCAGAGCCCATGCTCCCAGAAGGAGATCACAGCAAGACCTGCCCACTTCCATGTGCAAAGCTCACAGCAGCTCCTGTCATCAGACTGGTGTGTGTGTGTACAAAAAATGAAGATAATAAAATTCTAACCCTTTGGACTAAATCTTGAGTCTACTGGCTCAGAAGCCCAAGGGGCCTATTTGGTGGTAACAACTACTTTTCAAAATCAAAGGATAATACATAGAATTTAGAGTGTACAGTGTGTTCCCACCCAGGATCTCGCTGTTTAGTCCCAATCTCCCTCCAAAACAGAGTTGTTCTCAGTATACCCACTGCACAGATGAGGAAGACTGAGGATCAGCCCCAGTTCTCTTAGGTTCCAGATGGCAGCGCCCAAACTGTCCCCACTACACGCTGCTGTGTCTGAAGGGACTGCTGCTGCCCTCAGAAGACATGTCCTTTGAAGCGGCCCCCCTACTGAAGTCAAGTAACAGCAAACACTGGCCCCCAGCAGGTGCTAGACAAGTAGCTGACACTGGCTTCCCTCTTTGGAGATAGGAGACAAAACGCCAAGGAGCAACCAAGAAGAAAGCATCTATGCCAGGCACTGGCAGTTCTTTGTGAAGCATGGACACTTGTACTCTCCAAGTTACACATTTCTAAAATGTTCCCACATTCTTATAACCTGCATTACTTTTATGATCTCCAAAATCAATAACTATAAAACAGAAGCACCAGAAGAGTTCAAAGCAGCAAGGATCCCACTGAAAAACTGTCCTTAAAAAAAACGCCCTTGAGAACAAGTCATTTCTCTCTCACTGCTGATAGAAGTACACACTTTAGATTGCTGTTGGGAAATCCATGTTGGGACCTGAACCCTACAGCCAGCCTAGCGGGAGACGGGAAAAGACCTATCTGGGGAGCATTTGCTGCATGCAGATGTCTGGGCTCCTGAGACTGGGTACCTACCTGCCAGGAGGGGTTTGTGCAAAGGGTAGGGCAAAAGAGCCAGACAGTAGCGACATTATTTCTATTGTTGCTAGAGATTTCGATAATTTTGTTTGTTGTTTTGAGATGGGGTCTCACTCTGTCGCCCAGGCTGGAGTGCAGTGGCGCGATCTCAGCTCACTGCAAGTGCTGCCTACTGGGTTCACGCCATTCTCCTGCCTCAGCCTCTCGAGTAGCTGGCATTACAGGTGTCCACCACCACGCCCGCCTAATTTTTTGTATTTTTAGTAGAGACGGGGTTTCACCGTGTTAGCCAGGATGGTCTGCATCTCCTGACCTCGTGATCTGCTTGCCTCGGCTTCCCAAAGTGCTGGGATTACAGGTGTGAGCCACTGCGCTCTGCCTCAATAATGTTTTATAAGAGTATGGGGGACTCTTCTCTTTGGGGAAGGGGTATCTGGAAAGATACAGTATTAATGTTAGATTTTAAAACATGACTGAAACTTGGAAGAAAGGCTGAGACCAAAGAGGACAGAGGGTAAATCAAGGGAATGGGAAAGCTACTTGCATGGCAGACACATGCAGCATCTTTGGAAGAAATGAGAATTCATCTGATGATTTCCACAGGTCCCAACCCATGGGAATGAGCCAGGGAAAGGTGTCTCCAATGATCCTTGGAGGGCCCAGGCAGCAAACGGACAAGAGAAGCCCCTCTGGCTGCTCACAGGTCAAGAGCTGGAGCCAGAGTGAGGGGGGCTGCCCTGGAGGAGGAGACCCCATACCACCTGTCCCCACCTTCAACAAACACTATTACCTGTACATGCAAAATGCTGCACTAGCTGCAGAGAAGAAAAGAAACATAAATCTGATGTGGGGCCCCCAACAGGGGCTTGAGCCCAGCACACTTGTGTACTTCCATGCATGTATGTTCACATGTCAGGGGCAAGAGTTCTTAGGAGCAACTATTTACTGAGCATCTACGGGATGCTAGGTACTGTATCAAAAAGGAGGTGCTCCACTGATGGCTTCTAACCACTTTGCAGAAGAACCTGAAGTTGAGATGTGGAATAACTACAGTCACAGTGAGTGAGGAAACCAGGACCCAAACCCAGAGCTGACAGCACAGGCCCAGCTCATGACCCCCACACACAAATAACTGTTAGAACAGGTCAGTGTGGCAAATGTCAGGTCAGAGATACAGATGACAGCACCCTGGAAATTCAGAGAAGAAGGAAGAGAAGTCACAAAGTCTATTTCAGATGGGCTGTGCTTCTCTAGGCTTGACTTACAGACTGAACCACTCACTCACAGGAGAGGTCTGTGCCAGGTCCTGGGATACAAAATCCCTGCTCTCAACAAGCAAGCTCAGTGTAAGGGAGAGGCTGAGAAACAGAACATGGCAATACAGCCATGTTCTGGCAAGGCCAAGGATGTGGTTTGGGATCCAGGGGAGGGATTGGGGAGGTACATATAACCTCCCCGGAGAGTGATTTCACAGGGGCCAGGCTGCCTTTAGCTGGGGTCCATAACATAGCAGGCAGCTCTACCTGGCCCTTTCCTGAGACAGGACAACTTCTTCCTCCTGCTGGCCCTGAATAGGAGGACAGGGCCTCTGTGCTCAGCCTTCTGTGGCTCAGAAGTTGCTCCAGGCCACACAGCTGAGCCCCAGCTCTTGTGGTTTCCAAGGCCCTGCTCTCTCCACAGTTGCCTCAGCCTCTCTCTCCCTGCTGATGACTCACCAGAGAGGCTACAGCTCTTCCTTCTGCTTTCTGGGTGGAATGTTTTCATTCCCAAGATTGGGTGTGGGCAGAGCCAGGACCACAGGGACCACAAGGCTGTGTTGAGTCCTCCGAGCAGACAGGCAGACAGCGTTTCCTTGCTAAGTTCCCGCCAGACTCCAGAGCCAAGCCTCAGACAAGTGCGTCAGCTGTGTCCCCACTGGGAGGTCAGGCCTGCTGGGCCCCTTGGGAGGCCTTAAAACTGAACGCCATGCCCACGACTGGCAGACAGTGACTGACACTCTTGCTTCTTGTTCTCCTCCCCAACCTTTTCCTTCTTTGCCCCCGGGAAGGCAGGGCCCTGTCACCCAGGGAAGGGAATCTCCCACTAAGGGACTGACTACCCTGTGGGTACCCCCTGGGGCTCCAAGTCAGCCCTTCCCTTGCAGTGGTGCCCTTTCAGCAGGAAGAGGGCTGGGTCCTGCCATTTCAGCTGGCATCTCCAGGCCACCTCTGCCGCCTCCTCGTCCCTTTCACACGGGGTGAGGCCAAGGGGAGGCTTTATTCCCTCCTCACTCACCAGGAGCCCTGCTGAGCACTGGCATTCATCCACGGCACCGGAGCCAGCAAGAGCAGCTCCTTTCAAACCCCCAGAGAGAAGCAAAGCCTGGAGAAGGCCGTCCTCGGGCCCTTTGTTGGGGACTTGGTTCCCAGGCTTTTGATCTCCCAGGCTCCCTGGCCAGGCCCCACCGGAGCGACCGCCATAATACGGCCATTGTGACCCCAGCACACCAAGCCCGTGGTGGGCGTCCCTCTCCAGGCTGGCACCTGAAAGCCGCGACTGCCGGCTTGTCACGCAGAGAAGTTACAGTATCCTGAAGGAGAAGGGCCCTCCCCCGGGAGACACAATGGACGGAGGCCTGTGGGAGACCAGGGCCTTTGTGTGGGAGAAGTCGAGCGTGCTGCTGAGTGTACACGCTGGGAGGGCCCTGCAAACAGCAGGGAAACAGCCTGGAGACTTCGGGGACTTGAAAGGTGGGGCAAGGGCCAGCCTCTGAGGAGTCGGCCTTTTACAAAAAGTTTCACTACCCTCCTCCTCCTCCCTCGCCAACTGCCACTGTTGCAGAAAAGTGGCTGCTTTGGAGAGGGGAGCACATTCTCTCACTCCCATCATGGGCCTCCGACCTATGCATACCCAGGGGTGAGAATAGGGTGGCAGGAAGGGAGACCTCCCGAGAATCCTCGTGCAGTCAAACACGCGCGGGCGCGTGGGTGCAGTGCGGAGCCCCGGGAATAAACTGCTTCTCTGGCTCTGGCCACCTGCCCTGCAGGTGACCTGGAGACTGAAAGCACAACAGTACCTTGGAGGATGGAACGAGTTACATGCCAAAACCCTGGTCAGTTATCCAGCCTGAGTGGCGGCTTCTTAAGGGATGGCTGGCCCCTGCTGCCTGTGACCACGCCTACCTGCGACCACGCCTACCTGCGACCACGCCTACCCATCCTCCGGCCCAAGTGAGCCGCAGCAAAGCCCTCCCATAGGTTTAAGGGGTTTTTCACCTCCAACCTCACTCCTTAGTTTTTACTTCAGCCAGCCATCTCAACACCCCTCCCACAGGCAAAATAAACCTTTTACTAAGGGGCAGACCGAGGCCCCGAGAGTCCTCTCTTTATGTGGAAAGCCGTGTCCTCAGTCAGGATGGGCACCGCTGTGACCACTTTAGCTTCTTAGTATCCAGAGACATGGGGTGAAATGTCTGGCTTAGGATCCCTCTTGGGCTAAGGAACACCTCCTGAGCTGTCCCTGAATAAAGTCACCTCCTCAAAGTTGGCAGCGGGCAGTGGGGGTGGAGGTGATGACAGTGCACGCGGGGCAGCTGATAAAGTATCCACAACTCAAGGCTCTGTAATCCTGGCTCCACGTGACCTGAATCCTCACTTTCTTCCCCTGTAAACCTGGGAAGAGCAGTGTCTGCTCCATGGCCCAGCATCCAGCGCCCCCAGCACCATGTCCAGGACAAGGTCTGTGTCCAGTAGCTTCCCTTGCCATCAACTTCCTTGCAACTCTGAAGCCCTTTCAGTTCCTCTAACACTCCTTCCTCTTGCTCATCACCTCTCCTCCAAACCCTCCCAAGGTCCTCCCCTTGGCCTGGGGATAGTCATCCCTCTCTGTTTACTCAGCTAACTCATATTCATCCTGCAGGTCCCATCGCAGACATCATCACTTCCTCCAGGTAGTCTTCCCCGATTCCCTAGTCAAGGTGAAGTCTGCATGCCCTGGGTCCATGGCCCCTGTACTTTTCCCCCTCAGAGCAAGTGTACTCTGATGAGACAATGCCTTGTTTGTGACTTCTCCCTTAGGCTGTGTGCGCTGGAGGGCAGGAATGGGTTGGCTTCATTTACAGACAGCACCTCCCAGAGTGCCAGGACAGGGTCTTAGTACACATTTGCTGAAATAATTTAAAATTAACCAAAAGAGGGTCACATCCTTCCCTCCCTGCCCCTACTGTGACAACTCACCAGAGGCAGGGACTGTCCTCGGTACAAGAATAAAACCTCGAATCTTTACTTTATAATTTGGCAAAAATGTGCATTATTCTTATTTTAGTTGGCAAGCTAAAGCTATCCCCTCTTAGAGTGAGTCCTCACTGAACAAGCTTCCCAATCGACTCTTGTTCCTGGGATAGGACACCAGAATAATCCACCAAAAAATATGACTCTTGGGCATAAGGATTTATGAACTGAAGGCAGTTAAGACGCAGATACAGGAAGCTCTCTGTCCTCCCTCTATTTGCTTAAAGACAGGATATAGATGTATAAAGACAAAAGGTATCCCATCCCACTTCTACCAGGGAGAGCAAAGGTTAACCACTGAAGACAATTTTAGACCCTTATCAGCCGGCAATGGCACCAGAGAAACCTACATGAACAAGCCTCACTAACCAGCCCTTATCTGCCATCTATTTCCCTTGCCACAAGCTGCCTCCCCTGACTCCAAGTTGTTTTTCTTTGCCTTGCCACTTCTCTGGAAATTTAGTTTTTGTTGTTGAAGATGCTATATGAGCTGAAATTCAAAGCCACGTATTTAAGAACTACTAACTCCCTGGGTGTGACCCATGTGTGTATGAAACATACAATATTAATAAGCTTCTATTTGTTTTTCTCCTATTAATGTGTTACAGGGGTCTGTTCCAACTAAGAGCTTAGGAGGGTTGGAAGAAAAACTGTTTTTCTTCCTCTACACTGGCATTAGGCCCAAACAATGGTGGCATTCCTGCCATGGTCCAGCTAACTTGCTGACATCCTGACAGCTCCCTGGATGCCCCTGTCCCCCAAATTCGGTGAGCTGAGCCAGCAGGAACGTGGGCTCCAGGGAGACTGCAGCAACATGGTGCCCAGCTCAGAGTGGGGCTGCAGAAGGCTATTTTCCTTCAGTGTCATTGAAACTGGCTCGTTCCAGCTCCTGGGAGGAATGAGTGAGGAAGGGAGGAAGGAGGGAGAACAAACCAGCAGGCAGCAGGCTAAGGCCAGCACCCTCCGATCTGTGGTGGCTGTGGTTAAGCTGGTGTCTCCAGAAAAACATGACCAGGGTGGTGAAAACTGCCAGCTGGCCCTGGCTCTTGCTGTGGTAGAGAGGCCCAGGAAGGGGCAGGAACCTCACTGGAGGACACTCCTTTCTTTGAAGCTCAACCACTACAACTCCATTAAAGCGAGAAGAGGGGGTATCAGGTTCCCAATTTGAGTAATCCATTTCCGCCTCTGCATCTCTCTGTGGGTGCTGGCTCCCCTGGCCCCGAAGTACCGTCGCTGCCATCATCTAACATTTTTTGAGTGCCTACTATATGCAAGGCACCATTCCTGGGGACAGAATAATGAATAAAACGTTTCTGCATTGTGAGGGTTTATATTTCAGACAATAACTGGGTTTATTATTATTATTATTAGAAGCCTTATCATACAGCTATTTCTACAAAGACTGGTCTGAGAGCTATTTTGTATTATATTATAGAGATATTTGTACTGAACCCATCTAGACTGCAGTGTCACTGAGAGAAGGAACAGATCTGATTCATCTCCAGATTTTCCAAGGTGCCTGGTACAGAGCCTGACACTCACTGACTGCTAGGTTTACAGCCATCAAAAAACGGCCCCAACAGGATTTGTCCCCAAATCCAGGAGCCCCTTTCCTTGCCATGTGGTGGTACCTACAGAAATGGAGTGGGAGACAGCAGCTCGATAACATCTGGCCACGCATACAAGTTGGCCTGGCATTTCCAGTTGGTTTCAAAGGGAAATCCATCACAGTAGCTTTCTCTACTCACCCAGAGGAAGAGTGTAACAAAACACAGTTTCTGGTATCAGATACAGAAAGATTAATGTCCTAGGCACACCAAAATGATCAAAGCCACAATCAAAGATGTGGATCAGACAAGCACCACCACAAAGGCATAGTATCGGTTCTTGGGGAGGAATCATCAAGGGGTAGAGTTTACTGCAACCTCCAGAGGCCAGGAACATGAGTGCTTAAGATGCACAGATTTGCACTGACCCACACAGGAAGCAAAAGGCTGGGCACATCATCAGTGCTCAGTTAAACAGTGCTGGTGTGATCACCAGGCCTCTTGACAACTTGACAGCTGCACTCCTTACCCAGCGTGTACGTGGGGCCTGAGAAGCTACGGTCCCCGCTGATGCCTAGGAAAGGAGAAACCACTTGCTTCACCAGCTCCTCCAGTTGCAAATAACTCTCACTTGGGCCTGTGGGCTCGTGAACACTCTGGAAAATGAACAAGCAAGATACACAAAAGTCAGTGTTCATTGCCATGACCAGCAGGTTCTCATTCAACAAATCCTGACTGTCCTCCTCCAATGTACAAGGCTGTGTTGCTGGCAGGCAGCATCGCTGCAGTTAGAATGAAGGAAACTGAGGCGTGAAGCCTTAGTCACTCGCCATGGGTCACTGCAATTAGAACTGTGCATGGTTAGTACCACAGCAGCCTCTCCCATTGGGCCACCAATACAGCGTGGGTGTCCCACCTCCAAGGCTGAGATCTGACTGGTCTCAAGGACAATAATCTTATCCACATGCACTGGTTCATACACAGCAAGAGACATTTAACATACATAATGCACAGAGGTCTCCTGATAATGCAAAGAGGAAGGTCCTCTTATTATCCCCCTTCTATGGATGAAGAACTAAAGACCCAGAGAGCTTAAATATCTTGCCCAGAAAAACACAGCCAGTAAATGGCAAAAACCCTGGACTGGAACCCAGGCTATCTGGCTCTGATCCCCTCTTCTGCCACTTGCTAACAGGCTAGAAAAGAAGGGAAGAAAGAATATGGAAAAGTTCAGGGTGATAAGAGAAAAGGAGAATTCTTCTAGAGCCAGGAATAGTTTTAGCACCAAATGAAGAGCCAGTTAAAAACCTCAGCATGACAGAAGCCCTGAGTAAAGAACAGTCAAAAGCAGAAAGAAGCCAGTAACCAATGTTTTCTAGAAAACGGGCAGACTCCTAGGGAATTCAGCTTCTTGCTGGGAAGGACTCAAACATGCTGTCATGTTGAGGGGCTGCAAAGAAGCAAAGCCCATCTGGCAGAAGAAGGGACTGGCCAGGAAAGAAACAAGTCTCCATGGGGCTGTGCCCAGCCCAAGGGGTTAACATGTCAAATTCTCGAAATGGAGTAGACTGTAAATCACTTTCACTTTCAAAGTAGACTCCACTCCAGTGCAGTGTTTCAGGGATTGAAGGGGAAACTGGTCAGGTAATGAGTCAGGAAGGGCTGACTCCTGCAGGCTGGTGATCCCAGGGGGAGATGTAAGCTGCCAAGGAAACAGGCTCTTCCTTGGCCCCTTTTTGGTACCATCACACTGAGATGGGTGTGGCAGGGGCTGGGGGAGAGAGGACAGAGCTTCAGGAAATACAAGGAGGCTGAGGAGGGGGCTATGGTGCAGATTTGGAGGTAGAAACAGGGCCAGAAGAGATGCAGAGAAAATGAGTGGCTTCTCCCCCAAACCTTCCATACATGCGAAACAGGGAGGGACCACAGAAAAAGGAGAAGTGGCAAAAGGTGGGAAGAAAATGGATAATGAACACGTGATTTGGAGCTGGATGGTTTTCTCCCAGAAAAGTCACTGCTGAGAACTTGGCTTGTGCACAGCCCTCTAGCAAGGTGCTGTCCTCAGCCCTCGGCTTGGCTGCCAAACAGCTATGGAATTTGTGTGGTCCAGCGTAAAATGAAAATGCAGGGCCTCATGTTCAAAACTCATTAAGAATGTCAAATGGCGATGGGAGAAAATAAAAACAAGCTCAGGGTCCTCTGAGCACCGGCTGCACACTCTGCCTGGCTGGGACCCCTGAGAATGCACCATTCTTACGGTGGTCTCAGGACCTGTCTGCGTCAGCTGGAAGGGAACTGATCTTCGCACTGGTCTGTATCTCTGACTCTGCCTCTCACTGGGGCAGTCTGAAGACAGCGCACGTGGGCCCACTGTAGGAGTATTTGTACATTTTGGGAAGGGTAGAGTTGGGTCAGGGACACCGTGGAAGAGCAACAGAAAAGACAGAGCTGAAGGCCTAAGAGCTTCTTTCTCTGTAGTAGGGTCAGGTAGTTTTGAAAAATATCAGCCCCAGGTCTCATGGCACTGTGGAAAGTGCAGGTCTAGGGAGATAATGGACAATTCTAAGTACTGAGGCCCACATTTCCTGTAGCAGATATGGCCCCAGGGCAGTGCCACCTGGAAGTTTCATTCAGATCCAGAGGCCACCGCCCCTGCTGCTCAAGATGGACTTGGGCCAGGGAAAGATCCGAGTTCTTCACAGTCATACCCCCAGCCCCAGGCTCTAGAGCTCCTGGCGAGGAAGAACATGGGCCAAAGGCACCATTCCTGGGAAGCCCTCAGGGGAAGTGATGCCAGATGCCCTGCAGGAGAGTGGACGATCTTTAATGGTCTGTAGGGTGCCTGTGGGGCGTTTCCCAGTACCCTGGGAGACTGCAAAAGGAAGGCAGTAGTTGCCAAGAAAGGCTAAGTGGAGGCAGGAAGACAAGGGCTAAGGGATGGGGAGCAATCAAGCTCTGTTATCAATGAGTACAAGACCTTGAGAAAGGTCACCACTTCCTCTGAACCTCCATCTCAGCTGTGAGATGGGGAAAATAATGGTATAGACACAGGAGGAACTGCTTCCTTGCCTGACTTTCTGGAAATTCACCATGACCCCAGAGCTTCTCTGACTGTACTTCCCTCTGCCAAGAGAAGCCCTGCATGATGGTCACCAACATGGGTGTGAGGTCAGGGACCCAGAGTCAGTCCTGCTCAAGCTTCTACTATATTCCATGGCCAGTGTTTAATTAATACCTATTATGTGTCAAAGAGTGTGCTGGGTGCTGAGGGCTCAAGGGCAAGGAGAAAACATTGACCTGCCTTGATTAGACAGAGGCTTGAGGGGCCTGGAAAACAAAGTGTTCTGAGCAGGAGGAATGGTAAGTACAAAGATCCCATGGCAGCCAGGAGAAGCCAAGAAGACCAGAGCAGTGGAGAAGTCAGGTTCCAGGCAGGGATGGAAGGGTGGGAGATGCCGAAGGCAAGGGTATAGACTTGGGCTGTTTTTCTAAGATCGATTGGAAACCACTGAAGAGTTTGAGGCCGTCCCATGGAGAGCAAATTGGGGTGGGGACCAGAGTGCATGAGGGCAGATTCTCCTGGGCAAGCAGTCTCACCTGTCTTTGGGGACTCAGGGCTATGATGACAGCTTTCTCATATGGTTGCAGGGCTACCTGGCACAGGGCCCAGAATGTTGGATTGTGATAGGTGTTTTTCATTATAGACACAGGCCCTCCTGTTCCAGTAGTGACAGGTGAGAGCCTTTACCTGCAGGACTGGATCAATTCTCCTTCCCACAAAACCAAACAAACCACCACCACCCAAAACACAAAGGAATCGCTTCTCAGCCCTAAACTACTATAAACTGAAATGGGAAGATGGGAGCCCAACTTTCCGAATTTTCCTATCAGAATCCCAAAGGGCTCATTTTCAAGACTCCTTATTCAGGAAGCATGATCTAATTAAGGCTTCTCAGACCCGAGCCCCACATGCATTTTTCTATCCCCCTCCTTCTCCATCTCTTCCATAAAAATACTTGACCTGGCATTCCGGCCAATTACACCCACCCTCATCCTATTAGGCAACTCTTCCTCCTAATTATAGGAAAGGGGGAGAATGCCCAGAAATATGGCCCAGCTTCAAGGACTGAAACATAACACCAGCTGGGGGATGTGGGGGAAGGATTGGGGCCCCAATGCCTGACATTCCATCACTGCTGTGAGGGCAGCAAGGGGTCACCACTAGCCTGATCAAGGATGAAGCCATCTTCCCTGAGGAAGGGCTCAGAGCTAATGCTGCAGCATCTGAACCTGTTACAGAGATGAAGAGGCATAGCAGTCACCTCTTGGGGGTGTCCCTAGCCAAAAACCCTACTCTCTGAGAATTGTGTGGCCCCACCCATAGGAATGAGTTTGCCAAGGCCATGTTTATACTGCTTGATCTTATTCAAGGGTCATGGCTGATAGGGCAAAGAGGAATCATCTAGCCCAAGCTGGACCAATTCAATTATTTCCTCTGGGGAGGAAGCACAGTGTGCATAATTCCAAATCTTACTGCCTCTTCCTAGCTGAGGGACCTCAGGCAAGCACACAAACTTACTAGGTTTCATTTTCCTCACCTCTAAAATGGGAATAACAATGCCTACTTCATACGGTGATTGTCTGGATTATCTGATTAAGGAAACAACACACTTAAAGCCCTTGGCCCGTGCCTGGCACATAGCCAAGGACCAATAAGTGTTAGCTCAACTTCCTAGTATTGATTTAGAATTGGGATTGAGTGACACTAGGCAGCCACTAGCTAGTCTCTTACTGGAAGCACATCAACTGTGAGGTATCACATTCGATCAGGTAAAAACCAAACACAGAACACAAACCTGCAGGGAGAAAAAGACCAAGTCCAGGAAAGATAGACAAGACGAAGACAGACAAGGTAGCCCAGATACAAGTAGAAACTAGGAAGCAGAGGAAGGATGGTGGCTTCCTGGCCTGAGACAGCCTCATTGCTGGTTGTAATCCCTCCTGAAGTCCATCTGCCTTGGGAGCTTTCCAGGGAGTTCCTCATCTGCTTAAGCTAGGCCCAAGTGTATTATTTGCTGTGACTTGCAACTTGTGGCTCCCTGGCATCACTGGAGAGGGGAAAAGGGTATCTACTTCCTGAATGAAAGACTATGCTTCCTTCACTCTCCAGTGCAATCTT
Source organism: Rhinopithecus roxellana (assembly GCF_007565055.1). Classification (NCBI taxonomy): domain Eukaryota; kingdom Metazoa; phylum Chordata; class Mammalia; order Primates; family Cercopithecidae; genus Rhinopithecus; species Rhinopithecus roxellana. The sequence goes on from NC_044563.1 coordinate 107,921,207, forward strand.
GGCACCAAGCACAGCACCAAGACCTAACAGGTGCTCAGTGAATGCACATCAGATGAACGAACGAATGAAACAACAAACTAAATAATAGCCAAGCTAAGGTGCTCTGGTCACTAGGTTCCTTCCCCCTTATCTCAAAAAGGCAGTCTCTTCCCTCGCTCCCTCCCTTGGCCTTGGGGCAAGGCTCCAGCACAGCCTCACCTGCAGGATGAGCAACATCTGGACAATGGACGAGGGCAGCTTGGACTGGGCCAGCAGCAGCAGGTCACCCAGCTTCACCTTCAGCAGGACCAGGTCTCGGAAGCCCAGCAGGGAGATCTGGCGGATAGTCAGCTCCTGGCCCTAGAGAGGACAGAGAAGGGAAGGCTGTGAGGTGAGATCTCACTGAATCTGCCACCGATCATGTGAAGCTCAAGACAACACATGTTTACATAGCACCAAAGATAGGATGAGGCATCTGCAAGGGCCAGTGTGTCTTTCAAAGAGCCAAAGACCAGGCTCCTCTAGAATTAAAATGTCATTAAGATAAGGCATGACTACCTAAATGACCCAAAGACAATACAACCTGCCTACCTAAATGACCCAAAGACAATACAAGGCACATATAATCGGGGCCACACTATTATAAGTGCTATAAGTGGTTGGGAAGGAGAGAAAGAGAAAGATGGGAGAAACAAAGAAGATGATCAATACTACCTCCCTACATTCAAGGCTGTTTTCCCAACTTCATCTATAATACATCTGAACAGCTATCATACAAATAAAGAAGAAAAACATGGGACCTCTTAGATTGTTGTATAAATACCAATAATTGAGGAAGAAAAATAAATAGGAAAGTAGGAGGAAAGGGATTTGTTCAATTGTTGGGATGCAGTAGGGAGCAGAAGGTGAAAATAATAACTATCAATAAGCTAACATGTATTAAATTCTATGTGCCAGGCATGATTCTGCATAGTTTAGATGTAAACAACACATGTAATCCCCACAACCACCCTTTGAGATAGGTACCATTATAAAACTCATTTCGCAGATGAAACACCCAAACACCCAGAGAGTTACTATAATTCAACCAAAGTAGAGCTGCTTTCAAACCCAAACTTCTTGATTTTAGAGCTCCTCAAGTTTCCCAAGACCAAAAGAGAAAGGAAGGTACGTTTTTCAGACTCTCCTTTGCACACATATACACAATGCACACTAAAACTCAGTTGCTCTTGGTAGAGCCAAACCCATTTCACAGATGAAACATCCGAAAACCCAGAGAGTTACTATAATACACCCAAAGTAGAGCTGGGTTTCAAACCCAAACTTCCTGATTTTAGAGCTCCTCAAGTTTTTCAAGAACAAAACAGAAAAGAGGGTGCATTTTTCAGACTCTCCTTTGCACACATACATACAAATGCACACTAGAAGTCGGTTGTTCTTGGTAGAACCAAAGACATCATTAGGGTACCCTCCCAAGCTGATGAAGGCTTAAGGATGTTTTCTATTTCCTGCAACTCCATAGAGTTTTATAGAAACATGGTCAAGAGTGGTTTTGCTATCTCCATATCATCCCCTGATCCCCCACATCTAACAGATACACACAATCACCACCCATACCTTTCAATAACATAAAAAATTACAGAGCTCACATTATGTTGAGTGCTTTAAGTTATCTTATAATGAGGGACTTTGATTGGGTTTTATTCCTTCAATATGTTTTAAAAGTTGGCCAGTTGGTACTACCTCTGTTGGATGGATTGATGGACAGAGATGCTAAGGCAACAGGAGAGAGCCAGCATTAGGCAGCATTATTCTGGCCAGGTCCTGGCTCTTGGTCCTGTGTGATGCTGGAAGCAGAGGAGACATAACCAACTTTTTGTTTACAACCTTCCAGGGAAATGAACAATAGAACTGTCTGATTTAAACTATAGAATGTGGGAAGAGAGAAAAAGGAAGACTGGGGCAGGCAACCTTCTAGAAATTAGAACAGCAATTCTGGTGGGAAGGAAAGACTGCAAGGCAAAAGGAAACAATTCTAGGACCTCCTGCTCCAACAACTGCCAAATCACTTTCCAGAACTGATTTTCTAGGAATTCCCTAGAAGGTCATCAAGGCATCCCGAAGGACTCTTCATTCCCCAGAACTGCACTCCAAATAGACAATTATTTTGCCTTACTGTTTTTGGTTTTGTATTTACATCATAAAACATTTAAAGGCAAAGATTAAAAGAGATCAGAAAAAAGGGCTTAAGGTAAAGTTACAAGTCCTCTTCGTCTAATCTCTTATTCTCACTCCACACTGGTAACTGCTCCTTGAGGTTTTTACTTATATTCTGGATTTCTCCAGAAAGCTCCTATATCCACAAAACCACACTACCCCTCCTACTGTTCTGCAGCTTGCTTTGGTTCACTTTGTATATTTTGGAAATCTTTTCATACCAGCACATATTGACCTACCTCACTCTTAAGGCTGCGTAATATTCTACCACTGTATGAACACACTCTGTGTAACCAACCATCTCCTGACCAAGATGCTTTCATTTGCACACGTGTGTGTGTGTTTCAAACATATTTATCCATGCCATGTTGGGCATATTTTGTCAGCATATCCAGATTATTGTCCTGCAAAGGAAAATCGCTCAATCCAAATATGCCTTTAAAAAGTCTTTAAAAAAATACTGCCATGTTGCTCTCCAAAAAGACTGCATCCATGTGTACTCCCAGCAACAGTGTATAAGAGATCCTACTGTCTCACACCAACTGGGAGGATGATTTCTTAAGTAGGATGATTAGGAAAATACATGTCATGACCCCACTTAGGCAACTCTCATGAGCTGTGCCTACACTTCCATAACAGTGCCAGTATATGGTAGATATTCATCCATAACAGTGCCAGTATATGGTAGACACTCATCCATAACAGTGCCAGTATATGGTAGACACTCATCCATAACAGTGCCAGTATATGGTAGACACTCAACAGTCATCCATTGTCAACTCATCTGCTCAGCCCATGACACAGGAAAACCACGTCCAAATAACTGGATTATCTGCTGTGATTCCAACACATTTTATTGTACAGAGAATAGTAATGATAATGATATTGATGATGATGATAATTGTTAAGCCCTTACTGTATGTCATATGCAAAATTAAGTGCTTTTCATGTATTATCTCACTTACTCTTCTTAACACTCCTGTGAAACAAGTTTTATTATTTTCTAGAAGAAAACCAAGGCTCAGAGAGGCAAAGTTATCTTCCCAAGAATATCAAGATGATAAGCAGCAGACTGAGGACGTGAACCCAGGTCAGTGACTTGGTTTGGATATTCGTCTCCTCCAAATCTCACGTTGAAATGTTTTCTCCAGTGTTATAGGTGAGGCCTAGTAGTAGGTGTTTGGGTCATGTGGGCGGATCCCTCATGAACGGCTTAGGTGCCCTCCCCTTGGTGATAAGTGAGTTCTCAATTAATTCACATCAGAGCTAATTGTTTGAAAGAGCCTGGTGCCTCTTCCCCCATCTCTTGCTTCCTTCTCTCATCATGTGATACACTGGCTTCCCATCACCTTCCACCATGGTTGTAAAAGTTTCCTGAAGCCTCACCAGGAGCAGATGCTGGTACTGCGTTTCTTATACAGTCTGCAGGACTGTAAGTCAAATAATAAACCTTGTTTTTTTCAAAAAACAAAACAAAACAAAACAAAACAAAACAAAATTACCCAGTCTCAGGTATTCCATTATAGCAATGCAAAATGAACTAATACAGAAAATTGGTATAAGGAGTAGAATGTTGCTAGGAAGATACCTGAAGGTGTGGAAGCAGCTCTGGAACTGGGTAATGAGCAGAAGTTGGGAGAGTTTGGAGGGCTCAGGGCTCAAAATATGACAAAAAGACAAGGGAAGGTTTGGAACTTCTTTGAGACTAGTTAAATGGTTATAACTAAAACACTGATAGAAATATGGACAGTGAAGGCCAGGCTGAGGTGGTCTCAAATGGAAATGAAGAAGTTATTGGGAACCAGAATAAAGATCACCCTTTTTATGCACTAGCAAATAACTAGTCTGCATTGTGTCCATGCCCTGGGGATTTGGGGGAGGTTGAACTTAAGAGTGATGACTTAGAGTGTCTGGTAAAATAAATTTCTAGGGTGGGTGCGGTAGCTCACAACTGTAATCCCAGCACTTTGGAAGGCTGAGGCGGGCAGATCACAAGATCAGGAGTTCGAGACCAGCCTAGTCAATATGGTGAAACCCTGTCTCTACTAAAAATACAAATATTAGCCAGGCGTGGTGGCGGGCACCTGTAATCCCAGCTACTTGGGAGGCTGAGGCAGGAGAATCACTTGAACCCAGAAGGTGGAGGTTGTAATGAGCTGAGATTGTGCCACTGCACTCCAGCCTGGGTGACAGAGTGAGACTCTGTCTCAAAAAAATTCTAAGCAGCAAAGCATTCAAGATGTGGCATGGCTGCTTCTAACAGCCTAAAATGAGGAATAGGTGTAAAGGAATGACTTAAAGTTGGAACTTAAAATTAAAAGGGAAACAGAGCATGAAAATTTGGAAAATTTGCAGCCTGGCCATGCAGTGAAGAAGGAAAAGGCATTTGCAGGAGAGAAATACAAGAGAACTGTGGAACAATCACTTCCTAGAGAGATTTGCATGATTAAAAGGGAAACAGGTGCTGATAGCCAAGACCACAGTTTTAAAAAGGCCTTGAAGTCATTTCAGAAACCTCTGGGACAGTCCCTCCCATTACACGCCCAGAGACCTAAAAGGAAATAATGGTTTTGGAGGCCACGCTCAGGGGATGCCCAGTGCTACCTCAGGATACTGCTCCCCACATCCTAGTTTCTCTGGCTCTAGCAGTAGCTCAAAGCGCCCCAGGTACCATTCCAGCTGCTACTCTGGAGGGAGCAAGCTATAAGCCTTGGTGGCATCCACATAGTGCTAAGTCTACAGGTGCACAGAGTGCAAGAGAGAAGGAGGCTTTGCAGCTTCCACCCAGATTTCAGAAGATGTATGGAAAAGCCTGGGTGCCTAAGCAGAAGCCTACTGCAGGGGTGGAGCTCCCACAAAGAGACTCTACCAGGGCAGTGCCAAGGGGATATGTGGGGTTGGAGCCCCTGACACAGTCCACAGAGGGCCACTTCCTGGTGGAGCTGTGGGAAGGGGTTGCTGCTCTCTAGACCCAAGAAAGGCAGAGCCACCAGCTTGCACCCTGAGCCTGGAAAAACCACAGGCACTCAACTCCAATCTGTGAGAGCAGACCCAGGGGCTGGCACCCTTCAAAGCCATAGGGACAGAGCTGCCCAGGGCCTTGGGAGCCCATCCTTTGCGTCAGTGTGCCCTGGACGTGGAACTTGGGGTCAAAGACTATTTTGGAGCTTTAAGATTTAATGTCTGCCAGGAGGCTGAGGCAGGAGAATGGCGTGAACCCAGGAGGCTGAGCTTGCAGTGAGCCAAGATCGCACCACTGTACTCCAGCCTGAGTGACACAGCAAGGCTCTGTCTCAAAAAAAAAAAAAAAAAAAAGGTTTAATGTCTGCCCTGCCCTGTTGTGTTTCAGACTCAAGTGGGGCCTGCTGTCCCTTTCTTTTGGCCAAATTCTCCCTTTCGGAATGGGAATGTTTACCCAATGCCTGTGCCACCATTGTATCTTATAAGTAAATAACTTGTTCTTGATTTTACAAGCTCATAGGTACAAGGAACTTGCCTTGAGTCTCAGATGAGACTTTGAACTTTTGATTGAGTTGATGCTGGAACAAGTTAAGACTTTAGGGGACTATTGGGCAGGAATGATTGTATTTTGCGATGTGAGAAGGACATGAGATTTGGAGTACCAGGGGCAGAATAATATGGCTTAGATATTTGGTCCCTCCAAACCTCATGTTGAAATGTGATCTCCAGTGTTGGAGGTGGGGTCTAGTAGAAGGTAGAGTCATGGTGACAGATCCCTCATGAATGGCTTGGTGCCCTCCCCTTGGTAATGAGTGAGCTCTCTGTTTTTTTTTTTTTTTTTTTTTTTTTTTTTGAGACGGAGTCTCGCTCTGTCGCCCAGGCTGGAATGCAGTGGCCGGATCTCAGCTCACTGCAAGCTCCGCCTCCCGGGTTTATGCCATTCTCCTGCCTCAGCATCCTGAGTAGCTGGGACTACAGGCGCCCGCCACCTCGCCCAGCTAGTTTCTTGTATTTTTTAGTAGAGACGGGGTTTCACAGTGTTAGCCAGGATGGTCTCGATCTCCTGACCTTGTGATCCGCCCATCTCGGCCTCCCAAAGTGCTGGGATTACAGGCTTGAGCCACCGCGCCTGGCCGAGCTCTCACTCCTTAGTGAGTTTTCACTCTATTAGTATGAGAGAGCTAGTTGTTTTAAAAAATCTGGCACCTCCTCCTCATCTCTTGCTTCCTCTCACCATGTGATACACTGGCTCCCCTGTTGCCTTCCGCCATGAGTGAAGGCTTGCTGTGGCCTCACCCGGAGCAGACGCTGGCAACTACACTGCTTGTTCAGCCTACAGAACCATGAGCCAAACAAGCCTCTTTTCTTTATAAATTACCCAGTCTTGGGTATTCATTTATAGCAACACAAACAGACAAACACAGTCAGTCATGAGCTAACTCAGCAGCTCATGCTTTGAACCACTTTGTTCCTCTTTGGTGCTGCTCCCCCTCCCTCATTTCTTACCCAGATTATTCTGTTGCCATCACTTCTTCATATGAAATACCTGTAGTTTTTTGGGTCTAGACTGGGCCTGTGTAGTTATAGCACTCACCTGGAGAACATGATGGATTTTTGCCTTTGGGACTTCTGAGCCCATGGTTAAACATTACACTCTCAGAAGAAAAGGCCTCGATTTATAAGCGACCAGTGGGGCATATTGAATTGGTACCTAGTACTTCCTGTGTTTAAAGGTGAGCTGAACCGGGCCAAGGACAGCAACATGCCACGACCGTTTATGTTAGAACTGGCTCCAATATCCCAGTCTCTCAATATCTAAATTCTTCCCCAGCATGGGTGAGGGGCAGGGGGCTTTATCTTGAGAACTCCTTGCTGGTTTCCAACCCATAAATTGTTTTTCTAAATGCAGAATCTGGCCTTCGATGTAGGCAGAAAATACTTTTAAGGGATGGTGTGGGGTACCTGGTTTATACCAACCTGATTAACTTGCCACATAAACAAGTTAATCATTGCTTTCTTCAAGGATCATTTGGGGCCATTAACCAGAGCACTGGCTTGTTACCAGGCCTTAGCCATCTCTTAGGCCCACAATGAATCAGAGAAGGAATTCATAGTAATCCAGAATTGGCTTTTCTTTTCTTGTTTTAGGCTTGGGGATGGGGGGAAAGCATAAGAAAACCAAGCCTGTCTCCTCACAACCTACATCCTCCAAAAAAATAACAGTGCATATCCCTGTTACCCAAATGCCATCCAGTTTCTCTAGGCTAAGCACTAAGAAAAAGTAAAGCCTAAGAGCATACAGTCCCATAAAACAATAAATATGTGAACCTGATCAGCTGAGAGCAAAAAGGAGGAGGAAGGCACAGTTTGCCTCCTTCTGGGTATGCTATATACCTTTGATGCCCATTTGCTAGAGATCTTCACCACCTCCCTGGAATATTCCTGTCCACAATCTGAATTTGGACATGCCCATCTCACCCATACCCAATTCAGCTAATTGAATAAAGCAGGGTTAGCACATGTGAATGGTCTCAGGAGTTGACAGGAAAAGAGAAGCCAGCAAGGTTGGGGCCATGGCAAACTCGAGAAGAGAAGCAGAATTCAAGTCAGTCAGTGGGGAGTGAGGAGGTGAATAGGGGCAATATTAATTTTTGCCAGATCTTACCATCTTTCAAGAGAACCAAAACAGAGCTATCCTTAGACCCACATGTCTGGGCTCCTGCCTGGCTCTGAGCTTTTAAGACCCTCCCCATCCCCTGCCTCCACCTTTGCCCTCTTGACTATACTGGGGCTATGTCCACCCAGATCCTGCATTCTCCATTCTAGAACCATCTGGACACCTGCACCCTAGAATTCCCTACACAAAAGGCCTGAAGAGAGACCCAGGGTCCTTTGAAATGGTGGTACCATGTTGCTGTCCTGGATCTGGTTCAGCTTGCCTTTAAACACGGGAGGCAGCTGGTTCCAAGATGGCCAAATAGGAACAGCTCCAGTCTACAGGTCCCAGCGTGAACGACGCAGATGGGTGATTTCTGCATTTCCAGCTGAGGTACCGGGTTCATCTCACTGGGGCTTGCTGGACAGTGGGTGCAGACCATGGAGTGTGAGCTGAAGCAGGGTGGGGCATCGCCTCACCCAGGAAGCACAAGGGGTCAGGGAATTCCCTTTCCTAACCAAGAGAAGCTGTGACAGATGGTACCTGGAAAATCAGGACACTCCCACCCTAATACTGAACTTTTCCAATGGTTTTAGCAAATGGTACACCAGGAGATTATATCCTGTGCCTGGCTTGGAGGGTCCCATGGCCATGGAGCCTTGCTTACTGCTAGCACAGCAGTCTGAGGTCAAGCTGCAAGGAGGCAGCGAGGCTGGGGGAGGGGCGTCTGCCACTGCTGAGGCTTGAGTAGGTAAACAAAGCAGCCAGGAAGCTCAAACTGGGTAGAGCCCACCGCAGCTCAAGGAGGCCTGCCTGTCTCTATAGACTCCACCTCTGGGGACAGGGCATAGCTGAACAAAAGGCAGCAGACACTTCTGCAGACTTAACCGTCCCTGTCTGACAGCTTTGAAGAGAGTAGTGGTTCTCCCAGCACAGAGTTTGAGATCTGAGAACAGACAGACTGCCTCCTCAAGTGGGTCCCTGACATCTAAGTAGCCTAACTGGGAGACACCTCCCAGTAGGGGCTGACTGACACCTCATACAGCTGGGTACCGCTCTGAGACGAAGCTTCCAGAGGATCAGGCAGCAACATTTGCCGTTCTGCAATATTTGCTGTTCTGCAGCCTCCACTGGTGATACCAAACAGGGTCTGGAGTGGACTTCCAGCAAAATCCAACAGACCTGCAGCTGAGGGTCCTGACTATTAGAAGAAAAACTAACAAACAGAAAGGACATTAACACCAAAACCCCATCTGTACATCACCATTATCAAAGACCAAAGGTAGATAAAACCACAAAGATGGGGAGAAACCAGAGCAGAAAAGCAGAACATTCTAAAAATCAGAGCACCTCTTCTCCTCCAATGGAATGCAGCTACTCGCCAGCAACGTAACAAAGCTGGATGGAGAACAACTTTGACAAGGTGACAGAAGTAGGCTTCAGATGATCGGTAATAAACTTCTCCAAGCTAAAGGAGGATGTTCAAACCCATTGCAAAGAAGCTAAAAACCTTGAAAAAAGGTTAGATGAATGGCTAACTAGAATAAACAGTGTAAAGAAGACCTTAAATGACCTGATGGAGCTGAAAACCATGGCACAAGAACTACGTGACACATGCATAAGCTTCAGTAGCTGATTCGATCAGGTGGAAGGGTATCAGAGACTGAAGATCAAATGAATGAAATGAAGCAAGAAGTTTGAGTAAAAAGAAACGAACAAAGCCTCCAAGAAATATGGGACTATGTGAAAAGACCAAATCTATATCTGATTGGTGTACCTGAAAGTGATGGGAAGAATGGAACCAAGTTGGAAGACACTCTGCAGGGTATTATCCAGGAGAACTTCCCCAACCTAGAGAGGCAAGCCAACATTCAAATACAGAGAATGCCACAAAGATACTCCTCGAGAAGAGCAACTCCAAGACACATAATTGTCAGATTCACCAAAGTTGAAATGAAGGAAAAAATGTTAAGGGCAGCCAGAGAGAAGGGTCAGGTTACCCACAAAGGGAAGCCCATCAGACTAACAGCAGATCTCTTGGCAGAAACCCTACAAGCCAGAAGAGAGTGGGGGCCAATATTCAACATTCTCAAAGAAAAGAATTTTCAACCCAGAATTTCATATCCAGCCAAACTAAGCTTCATAAGTGAAGGAGAAATAAAATCCTTTATAGACAAGCAAATGCTGAGAGATTTTGTCACCACCAGGCCTGCCTTACAAGAGCTCCTGAAGGAAGCACTAAACATGGAAAGGAACAACCGGTACCAGCCACTGCAAAAACATGCCAAAATGTAAAGACCATTGATGCTAGGAAAAAATTGTATCAACTAATGAGCAAAATAAACAGCTAACATCATAATGACAGGATCAAATTCACACATAACAATATTAACCTTAAATGTAAATGGACTAAATGCTCCAATTAAAAGGTACAGACTGGCAAACTGGATAAAGAGTCAAGACCCATCAGTGTGCTGTATTCAGGAAACTCATCTCATGCGCAGAGACACAAATTGGCTCAAAATAAAGGGATAGAGGAAGATCTACCAAGCAAATGGAAAACAAAAAAATGCAGGAGTTGCAATCCTAGTCTCTGATAAAACAGACTTTAAACCAACAAAGATCAAAAGAGACAAAGAAGGGCATTACATAATGGTAAAGGGATCAATTCAACAAGAAGGGCTAACTATCCTAAATATATATGCATCCAATACAGGAGCACCCAGATTCATAGAGCAAGTCCTTAGAGATCGACAAAGAGACTTAGACTCCCACACAGTAATAATGGGAGACTTTAACACCCCACTGTCAACATTAGACAGATCTATGAGACAGAAAGTTAACATGGATATCCAGGAATTGAACTCAGCTCTGCACCAAGAAGACCTAATAGACATCTACAGAACTCTCCACCTCAAATCAACAGAATATACATTATTTTCAGCACCACATTGCACTTATTCCAAAACTGACCACATAGTTGGAAGTAAAGCACTCCTCAGCAAATATAAAAGAACAGAAATTATAACAAACTCTCTCAGACCACAGTGCAATCAAATTAGAACTCAGGATTAAGAAACTCACTCAAAACCACTCAACTACATGGAAACAGAACAACCTGCTCCTGAATGACTATTGGGTACATAACGAAATGAAGGCAGAAATAAATATGTTCTTTGAAACCAATGAGAACAAAGACACAACATACCAGAATCTCTGGGACACATTTAAAGCAGTGTGTAGAGGGAAATTTATAGCACTAAATGCCCACAAGAGAAAGCAGGAAAGATCTAAAATTGACACCCTAACATCACAATTAAAAGAACTAGAGAAGCAAGAGCAAACACATTCAAAAGCTAGCAGAACACAAGAAATAACTAAGATCAGAGCAGACCTCAAGGAGATAGAGACACAAAAAACCCTTCCAAAAAAAATCAATGAATCCAGGAGCTGGTTGTTTGAAAAGATCAACAAAATTGATAGACCACTAGCAAGATTAATAAAGAAGAAAAGAGAGAAGAATCAAATAGACACAATAAAAAATGATAAAGGGGATATCACCACCGATCCCACAGAAATACAAACTACCATCAGAGAATACTATAAACACCTCTACACAAATAAACTAGAAAATCTAGAAGAAGTAGATAAATTCCTGGACACATACACCCTCCCAAGACTAAACCAGGAAGAAGCTGAATCCCTGAATAGACCAATAACAGGCTCTGAAATTGAGGCAATAATTAATAGCCTACCAACCAAAACAAGTCCAGGACCAGATGGATTCATGACCAAATTCTACCAGAGGTACAAAGTGGAGCTGGTACCATTCCTTCTGAAACTATTCCAATCAATAGAAAAAGAGGGAATCCTCCCTAATTCATTTTATGAAGAATCATCCTGATACCAAATCCTGGCAGAGACACAACAAAAAAAGAGAATTTTAGACCAATATCCCTGATGAACATCGATTAAAAAATCCTCAATAAAATACTGGCAAACCAAATCCAGCAGCACATCAAAAAGCTTATCCACCATGATCAAGTGGGCTTCATCCCTGGCATGCAAGGCTGGTTCAACATATGCAAATCAATAAACATAATACAGCATATAAACAGAACCAACAACAAAAACCACATGATTATCTCAATTGATGCAGAAAAGGCCTTTGACAAAATTCAACAGCCCTTCATGCTAAAAACTCTCAATAAGTTCGGTATTGATGGGATGTATCTCAAAATAATAAGAGCTATTTCTGACAAACCCACAGCCAATATCATACTGAATGGGCAAAAACTGGAAGCACTCCCATTGAAAACCCGCACAAGACAGGGATGCCCTCTCTCACCACTCCTATTCAACAGTGTTGGAAGTTCTGGCCAGGGCAATCAGGCAGGAGAAAGAAATAAAGGGTATTCAATTAGGAAAACAGGAGGTCAAATTGCCCCTGTTTGCAGATGACATGATTGTATATTTAGAAAACCCCATCGTCTCAGCCCAAAATCTCCTTAAGCTGATAAGCAACTTCAGCAAAGTCTCAGGATACAAAATCAATGTGCAAAAATCACAAGCATTCTTATACACCAATAACAGACAAACAGAGAGCCAAATCATGAGTGAACTCCCATTCACAATTGCTTCAAAGAGAATAAAATACCTAGGAATCCAACTTACAAGGGATGCGAAGGACCTCTTCAAGGATAACTACAAACCACTGCTCAGTAAAATAAAAGAGAACACAAACAAAAGGAAGAAGATTCCATGCTCATGAATAGGAAGAATCAGTATCGTGAAAATGGCCATACTGCTCAAGGTAATTTATAGATTCAATGCCATCCCCATCAAGCCACCAATGACTTTCTTCACAGAATTGGAAAAAACTACTTAAAGTTCATATGAAACGAAAAAGAGCCCACATTGCCAGGACAATCCTAAGCCAGAAGAACAAAGCTGGAGGTATCATGCTACCTGACTTCAAACTATACTACAAGGCTACAGTAACCAAAGCAGCATGGTACTGGTACCAAAACAGAGATATAGACCAATAGAACAGAACAGAGCCTTCAGAAATAATGCCACACATCTACAACCATCTGATGTTTGACAAACCTGACAAAAACAAGAAATGGAGAAATGATTCCCTATTTAATAAATGGTGCTGGCAAAACTGGCTAGCCATATGTAGAAAGCTGAAACTGGATCCCTTCCTTACACTTTATACAAAAATTAATTCAAGATGAATTAAAGACTTAAATGTTAGACCTAAAACCATAAAAATCCTAGAAGAAAACCTACTTAATACCATTCAGGACATAGGCATGGGCAAGGACTTCATGAGTAAAACACCAAAAGCAATGGCGACAAAAGCCAAAATAGACAAACGAGGTCTAATTAAACTAAAGAACTTCTGCACAGCAAAAGAAACTACCATCAGAGTGCACAGGCAACCTACAGAATGGGAGAAAATTTTTACAATCTATCCATCTGACAAAGGGCTAATATCCAGAAACTACAGAGAACTTAAACAAATTTACAAGAAAAAAACAAACAACCCCATCAAAAAGTGGGTGAAGGATATGAACAGACACCTCTCAAAAGAAGACATTTATGCAGCCAACAGACACATGAAAAAATGCTCATCATCACTGGCCATCAGAGAAATGCAAATCAAAACCACAATGAGATACCATCTCACACCAGTTAGAATGGTGATCATTAAAAAGTCAGGAAACAACAGGTGCTGGAGAGGATGTGGAGAAACAGGAACACTTTTACACTGTTGGTGGGACTGTAAACTAGTTCAACCATTGTGGAAGACAGTGTGGCAATTCCTCAAGGATCTAGAACTAGAAATACCATTTGACCCAGCCATCCCATTACTGAGTATATACCCAAAGGATTATAAATCATGCTGCTGTAAAGACACATGCACACGTATGTTTACTGTGGCACTATTCACAATAGCAAAGACTTGGAACCAACCCAAATGTCCATCAATGATAGACTGGATTAAGAAAATGTGGCACATATACACCATGGAATACTATGCAGCCATAAAAAAGGATGAGTTCATGTCCTTTGTATGTACGTGGATGAAGCCGGAAACCATCATTCTGAGCAAACTATCTCAAGGACAGAAAACCAAACACCACATGTTCTCACTCATAGGTGGGAATTGAACAATGAGAACATCTGGACACAGGGTGGGTAACATCATACACTGGGGCCTGTCGGGGGATGGGGGGAGGGGGAGGGATAGCATTAGGAGATATACCTAATGTAAATGACGAGTTAATGGGTGCAGCACACCAACACGGCACATGTATACATATGTAACAAACCTGCACGCTGTGCACATGTACCCTAGAACTTAAAGTATAATAATAATAAATAAACAAATAAACAAACACAGGAGGCGCCAGGTACTGATTCAACATGTCCCTTTGTCGACTTACAAATCCAGGCCTTTACTGTAACCCCCCTTCTAGTAGGGTTGCCGGATAAAACACAGGATGCCCAGTTAAATTTGAAGAGTTTTTCAGTATAAATGTGTCCCAAATATTGCGTTATTTGCTTCCATATGCAATTCAAATATAACTCAACATCCTGTTTGTTTGTTTGTTTGTTTGTTTATTTAGAGACAGGGTTTTGCTCTGTCTCCCATGCTGAAGTGCAGTGGTGCAATCTCGGCTCACTGCAGCTTTGATCTTCTGGGCTCAAATGATCCTCCTACTTCAGCCTCCCTAGTACCTGAGACTAGACACATGCCATCATGCCTGGCTAAATTTTTTTAATAGAGATGGGTTTTCATCATGTTGCCCAGCCTGGTCTCAAACTCCTGGGCTCAAGTGATCTACCCGCCTCAGCCTCCCAAAGTGCTGTGCCCGGCCAACATCCTGTATTTTTATATGCTTAATCTGGCAACCTTATCCCCATGTCTGTCTTCCTGAGAGAAGACTCACTGATGGCTGATGGGTGACTACTGCAAGGAGGGGGAAGGTTTCTGCAGGCTACAGGACAGAGGCTTCTATCTGTACCATCTTACTGGAAATGTTATGGGGTGGGTCTAACATGGAAAATGGAATCTATAAGCCTAACCTCCCAGGTTTTAGATATTTGACATATGTTTTCAGCAATTCAAAATTCCTTTAAAACACTGTTCAGACCAAACAGTCCACGTGGGCCTTGACCTCTGGCATAAGGTCATTCTACCCATTGCTTAATGGCTGTGTTCCTCTGCATACGACACCCACACTTCAACAATACCTAATTATATACGAAGCCTCAACCACAGTGGGAGGAGAGAAGAGTGAGTACACTGCAGCTTAAGTGAGAGAGACATGTATTTTGGAGAGGAACATCTACAGGTCAACCTTCCTTAGGGGTGGCATCGACCTGGCAGTGATCATGGTGGTATTAGCTCTACAGAGACAAGGGGGCAAGGATATCAACACAAATGGTGGAAGGAGTGGAGGCCACAGAATGAGAATACTAGAGGTGTCATTCATATTTTACTCTAAATTCCTCGTTTTGCCAGAGATACGATGGAGCCATGCTCACAGAAGATAAATGACTCGCCCAAACCCACACTCTTGAATCTAAGTCTACAGATTCCTAGTCCAGTGCTCTTCCTTCTAAATCACGTAGGATCCCTTACAGAGGAACACGGAATGTTACTCCTTTTTCATGATTTGAAGGCAACAGCAAACTTGCTTTAAAATTGTGCTTCAAAAAAAAAAAAAGGGAGAGAAGAAAGAAAGAGGCAGGGGAGAAAGAAAGAAAAGAAACAAGAAATCTCCCTTCCCCCCAACTTCTCTACTTTTGAAAACTAAGAAAAACAAACCACTCCAATAATATAAAGACATACTCAAAACCAAGAGGGTAACAAGAGCCTAAAAATTGCTAGTTATGCAGGCACTCTTCTTCACTTGAAGTTAGGCACTAAATATAGAACCAGAGAGCCCTTAAAAGATCTCTAAACTCCTTAACCAATGCAAGTGCCCAATCTCCAAGTTTTCTCCCATTTACCAGGAGGCCCCAGTCTGCAAAGGCCAGGAGAGAAGACAGACTGCTGAGGATGGCAGGAAGTGTTCCCCGAGTGAGACTAACCTGAACTGGATAAAATATTGCCTGCAGGGTAGGGAGAGTCTCAGTGAAGAAGTGGTCCCAGACTTCAGCCAGAACCTCAATGCGATTTTCACCTACAAGAGGGTGAGAAGATGGGAAGGGAGAAAGAAAGAAAAGAATTTGTCATTATTTGTAGAAGAGGCCAGAGGACAGTTCCACATAAAATGTCAAGTTGCACATGCTAACAAACTTGCAGCCAGGAGCTATTAAAGCCCAGAGAGCAGAGGTGTGGTACTGCAGGATCTTCATTCCAGGCTAAGACCAACAGAAATTCTCAGGGCAGAAATATATTCCATTTCACAAGGATGCATGCATTGATCTTAGCTCACTGGTCTTACTAATAAGTAATCTAAACTTACCAGTCTTCACTAGTAAGACTCTGAATGGGAGACGCAGCATTAGTTGTGGGGAGGGAAGACAGCACATTACTTACATTTGATCTACAAGGTGTTACTATAGTAAATGTAGGACTGGGTGGGAAAATCCAATGGAAAATATGCAAATACGCCTTTCCATCCTCCAATCCAGAAAAGGGAGCTGACATCTTAAAATCACACAGTAACTGTTATCACATGAATGGTTACAACATTATCCAGCACAATGCTAGTTTACTTACCTATAAGATATCTCATGACCAGACTCTAATACCCCCTGCTTTGCAGGCTCAGAGAGGCCAACTAATTGCCCCAAAGTCACACAGCTCAAAGGCAGAGCTGTGATTCCAGAACCCATGCTCTTGGCCAGGCTAATCCGGGAAGATCATGTGCACAGCTATATACTGTTTTGTTTTCTTACTCATTAAGTCACTGGGTTTATTCTGGGTTTCAGCTGTCAATGGAGAGAGGCAGAAAGAGGATCTGGAAACTGTTTTCTCCACCCACTTCTTTACAGTAACTGGGAGGGCAGCATTCTCTGAAAAGGCCCTCTGCAAAACACAGCACCTGACTTCTGATGCTGTCCCTACTTACTCCTAGGATCAGGAAGCCTAAGCTACAGCCAAGTGTCCCTGCTACCCCAGGCTGGAGCACACAGGTCACCCAATACCATCGGAAGGCTGTGTGAGGAACTCTGCACCTCCAGAAAAGACGGGCCCTAGCAGAGAGGAGCCTGCATAGCAGTTGCTGTTTAATGACCTAGATATCAGAGCTGATATTGGTCACTGCCTCAGCTCATCCCAGGCAGAGAAACTGGGTCAGCCAAGATTAGACACTGAGAGACACGTTTGGCAAGACACTGCCAGTTGCACTGAATAAATCTTGAAAGATTCATTTGGCACTGTCTATTAATTTAATGGGCAATAAAAGCAGTGGCTGGGGAGAGAGAATAGAACAAGGGCATGACTAGTAGCCAGCAGGTCCAAAGATGTGCAGATTTTGAAAGGTCAGGGTGAAATTCACAGGGGGAAAATGCAAATCCAGGGCACCCTCAACTTTCCTGTGCAAACCACTGATCACACTTTATTGGAATGGTTTATTCACTTCTTCTCTGTCTTGTCACTGGAATGGGAGTGGGAATGGGGCCCTGCCTGTCTTGCTCATCACTATATTGCTAGTGCTAAGGATGGTGCAGCCACTTCAATAAATCAATCTTTTAAAAGCTTTGCTTGAATGGATGGAAAGTGCCAAGTGTATAGATTTTTGCAGATACTGGGACTGGTGAGTGGAAGGAGGTTACCATTTAACCCAAATATGGGACAGTGTAGAACAGGACTTAATAGTTAGCATGAACATTTTCCTTTGCTCCTAGGATAAAGAAAACCTGAATAATATGATCTACACAGCCTGGGAAAATCCATCTCCTCCTTCTGGGTCTTGATCCTCTTCTGTATTCCTGTTGGCCTTTGAGCTCTAATTATCTCTCTTGTAGTCAGCCTTCTCTCTCATGCCACAGGGCCTTTGCATGTGCTGGCCCTTCTGCCTTGACTGCTCTTTCTCTCCCTTCTTTACCTAACCTACTTCTGTTGATCTTTCTAGTTGCAGCTTGAACATCACTTCTAGGAGAAAGTCTCTCCCCATTGGTCAAACCACTCTGCTACAGATTGTATTCTTAGTACTTGTCCTGGGTACAGTTTTATACTTGGTGATGATTTGATTCATGTGTGAGCTCCATGAGGGCCTGTAATGCTGTGATGGTTTCTGCGACTCCTGACTCCCCAGCACCTAGCAACGTACTGGCTCATAGTAGATAATCAAATAAACATTTGATTGAAGCAGTCAGTATCCTCTTTCAAACGTAGGCTATGCTGTTTCACTGCAGGGAGGAGGAGGGGGAAGTCTAAAAGGACCATCTCACATACTGAGTCATCCTGGTTCCTAGAACCAAGGTGAACTCCAGCACCTGGATAATGTACCCGAAATGGTAAAAGGTGACTCCAGCTTCTCTGTTGATGTCCCTTATCTTAAGCCTTCTACAACCAAGACAAGCAGAGACCCTCTTGATCTGAAGGAAGGGAAGAAGAGAGAACCTTGCAGGTCAGCACTGGTGCCTACTTACTCCCCCTTTCAGTGCCAAGACAGGATGCTCATTGACACACAAGGTAATTCTGCAACCTAGCAGCAGTAAGACGCCTCCCAAGAACCCAGGTCTAATTGCTGGCTGCAAACTTCAGAGAGTAATAGAGGTTTTGGAAAGTGTTCAGAGAAGAACATCAGACAGACACAGACACAGCAACAGGGCAGCCCTGGGGGAGAAAGAGTTAAAGAACACAGGTGTCTTCCCTTCCAGAAACAGCCCATAAGTCAAGGACTTAGCTCTCTGCAAAAATGAAGGGGGTTGGATAGATAGTTCTAGATGACTGTCCTATACATCTGCCCTCTAATGTAATGCAGCAGTTTAGGTCACCAGAAGTATATAGGTAAGTGTCAGAAATTTCCTAAGACTCAAGGTCACTAAGGCTCTAGAAAAGATGAACTTAACATGGCGTCTTCTGCTCACAAAAGAGCAACAAGTGGGTATGAACAACCACCTGTCTTTTCTGCAGCAGTAAAGAAGGGGTGTGTATATATAGACATGTAAGTATCTAAGCAGAGATGTCAACAAAGAGGAGTTTGTTCAGTGACTGGACATATCATATTAATTGTTTTCAAACTTTGTTTTATAGCAAGAGAATCCTTTTATCCAAACAAAATTTTTCTTGGAGTTCTAATACATAAAATTAAAAAGTAGAGATGCCTGGTTGAAGATGGCAGAGTCCCTTAAAGGCTCCCCATTCACTGTACAGAAAAGGCTCCAACACCCAGAACTCCGGGACTAGAAGAGACTCAGAGAGAATACCCCAGGCCTGGTGCTCTCAAGCCACGCCAGAGCAGGGGCATAGAATGTGGGATGAACTTTGTTCATCCTGTCTAGCCCCATTTCTGAGTTTTCACTCTGAGTGTATCTATGATGAGGGTTATTTGGGTGAGAGACATTCAACTTCCCCTTTTAAGGGCACTTGAACCTCTGGTTTTATTCAGCATCTTTTTCATAGAGCTGTTTTTCCACATTTCCAGGAGCTTGTAATAACTCCCCAGATAACATACATACAACTTATGTGACTAGGGACAATGTTTCTTTCCCTTCCCTTTACCAGGCAGTTGTCTTCCACATTTTTGTACTAGCCTGACTCCAAAACACAAAAGAGGGCCGGGCACAGTGGCTCATGCCTGTAATCCCAGAACTTTGGGAGGGCAAGGTGGTGGATCATTTGAGGTCAGGAGTTGAGACCAGCCTGGCCAACAAGGTGAAACCCCTACTGAAAATACAAAAATTAGCCAGGCATGGTGGCAGGTGCCTGTAATCCCAGCTACTCAAGAGGCTGAGGCATGAGAATCGCTTGAACCTGGGAGGTACAGGTTGCAATGAGTCGAGACTGCGCCACTGCACTCCAGCCTGGGCTACAGAAGTGAGACTCTGTCTCAAAAAATAAATAAATAAATAAAATGCAAAAGAGCCACTAAATTCTTAAGCAAGTCACCTAAGAATAAGCCCCTTCCTTTGACACGTGAGAAGATAAAGCAAATGTAGCATGTGCATACAATGGAATATTAGCCTTAAAATAAGAAGGGAATCCTGTCACATACTACAACGTGAATTTGAGGACCTTATGCTGAATGAAACTAAGCCAGTCACAAAAGGACAAATACTGTATGATTCCAATTATAAGATGCCTAGAGTAGTCAAAGCATGGAAACAAAAAATAGGATGGTGGCTGTCGGGGGCTGAGGAAAGGGGGCAACGTTGGGAGTTGTTCAATGGACATGGAGTTTCCATTTTGCAAGATAAAGGTCTAGAGATCTGTTACACAACAATGTGAATATAATTAACACTACTGAACTGTAAAGTACTGCAATTATAAAGAGGGTATATTTTATATTGTGTGGGGTTTTGTTTAACCACAATTTAAAATTTTTTTCTAAAGGCCTTGGGTTACTGGGTATCTATAAGTTTGAAAAAAAAATAGTGTCATCGATGTATTCAAGGGAAGAATGGCTACAGGTTCAGTCAACTCTCAAATGTGCAAAGGTTAATTTCTAACCTCTATTCTTCCCAAGGCTTGGTAAGCATTTACCGTATGCCGGACCTCAGAACTTTACAGCGTCAGTTTCTCCTTTTCCTCCCTACTTTGTCTTTCTAGGACCCCCTTTCCTGGACACACTAGTGTCTCTCCCAGGGAATGGGGAGAAACAAAAGGATGATGACACGACACCTAATAAGTCTGGGCCTGGAACTAAGTTTGATCTATGGGTCATTAGGCTGGAGCAGAAAACAAAAAAAGAAAGGGTCTGGTATGCACACCTGCTGTGTGCCAGGTATGGTGCTACGCCACTCATGTGCCTTATGTTCCCTACAACCCCTCACCCCAATTTGTCACTTCAAAAATGATAAAAGCTGAGACTTGGAGAAACCAGTAACTAACCAAAAGTCACCCAAGAAGTAGGTGGCAAGCTAAGATCAAGTCCCACTTTGGTGGGAGCTAAAAGTAGCCCTTGGTAGAGTCATGGGGTTGACCAATTCTTGCCTTTGGAACCTGTTTCCATCTCCATTCAGTTCCTTTCTCTCCTGTCAGTTGGACTTTAAAATCTAAGATCAGGAAATTTCCCTTTGTCTATCAAATCATACCCTATTGAGTGAGTACCTGCTTAGCCTAATGTCCCCCAAATGGACAGGACTACTCTATGACTCCCCAGAAATATTACAAAGGTCTGTAGGAAATAGCTTGGGGCAGACCAGAAGAAATAGCATGGATTCACAGAGTAACTTATTCCTTCAAAAGAGACCCTTAGCCTGCATCCCGTTAAACAAACAAACAAACAAACAAAAAAATCCTGAACAAGGTCTCCAAGGAAACCACCCCATCCCACTACATTTTTCTGAAACACAGTTCTGACTTGCAATGCTGTGAGCAGCTGACTCAAATGAAAGTGCTGCCGCCTAGGTAGGGAGGACATAGACAGGGTGAATCACTCGCTTGGAGTCTGTCACTTCTGGACAGAAGCATCTCAGCTGTTCAGACATCAAAGGCTGAGTCACAGAGGCCCCAATCTACCAGGGCTGTCTTGTACTTGCCTTCACACAGCTTGATCTTCTCCTCCACAAAGAACAGTCCTTTTGCAAGAAGCTGGTTCTGCCAAAAGAGAACAAAGAACATAAGAATTTGGGCAACTCTAGAGCGTGAGTGATGAACCCTCTTCCACTTCCAGTGGGCAAGGGCACAGAGTTCTAGGCACTTGTGTTCTAGCCATGCCTCCGAGTTTAAGAAGCCTTTTTTCCTCTTGGAAGGCCAAGGCTTCAGGAGAAGACAGTAAGACTTCTCATAGCAAAAGAGTGAGTGAGATAAGAGGCAAACCCAACCGCCACCCTCATCCCTCAGACCAGGAAAGAGGCGTGACACAGCTTGGATGAATTTGCTATTGTTGACACCCAGTGACCTAGAGGCCCTTAGTGATCTAAACTCACAAAAGGGAGCACTGAGGCAATGGGAAACTATGCAGAAATAACATATTAAAAAAACATAAATTTAGGGCTTCTCACACTAGCATGAAAGAGACTGCATGCAAAATCTAAAGCAGCAGTGAATATGCATCTGTCGATGAATGTGCACATGGGAAATTGTGGAAAGAGAAAAGTAAAGTCTTCTTGCAACTGCAACTAACAATTGTTGAGTGTCCTGTCTACATCATAAGCTTTATATCCTTCATCTCATTTAATTCAGTCCCATCAAGTTGGTGCTACTGTCCTCACTTTACTGATGGTCAGTGAAGAGACTTGCTCAAGGGAGACAGACTTGGTCTTCTTGAGTCTGTAAGCCATGTTCTTTCCACTCCACTTCACTGCCTTCCAGCAAGTCTTCCCACCCAGACCCCTTTCTTCCCTTGAAAGGCTACAGCTGGCCACCTAAGACATGGAGCAGCCTCTCTGCAAGTCACAGAAGCTCAGAGATCAATGACGGGCTGGTGTCTTTACACTCGTGTCACATTATTAGATTAACAAGGCCTATGATTATGGGAGAGGCAGCTGCAAAGGTGATAATGTGTCTTACCAAAGGACCTAATGCATTCTTTAGCCTTCACCTTTATAAAACCCTAGACCCTATTGCAATGATAAAAGAAGCATATGCAGCAGAGTGGAAAGAACTTGGGCATCAGTTCAAGTTCCAGTCAGCTACATTCTAGCTGTGGGATTTTGTATTTAATTTCCCTGAGTCCCAAGCTCTTCCTCTGTAAAATGGCATACTAGCAATACCATAACATTCTTCATTATAATCATTATAAACACATTAATCATTATAAACATGATTAATCACTATAAGCACATACACACAGTATTTTATGTCCTTAGTAATCAGCATTGGTGGTAACCAATAGTAATAGTAATAACTGCTATCTCAGCCCAACTTCCCAAAAGGAGTGGGAGGCCGAGAGTCAGTAGTGAATGGGCCTTTATAAAATGTACTAATAGAACATTTTATCAAAGGTACTATCCCATTTCTGCGATGGATACACATTAAGCAAATTCACACTCCTATTAGGATTTACAAAATACGACCTAATTTGAGAAAGTAACTGGTCACCATGTAGTTCTTTTTTTTTTTGAGACGGAGTCTTGATCTGTCACCCAGGCTGAAATGTAGTGGTGGGATCTTGGCTCACTACAACCTCTGCCTCCCAGGTTCATGCAATTCTCCCACCTCAGCCTCCCATGTAGATGGGATTACAGGCACCAACTACCATGCTCAGCTAATTTTTGTACTTTTTTAGTAGAGACGGGGTTTCACCATTTTGGCTGGGCTGGTCTCGAACTTCTGACCTCAAGTGATCTGCCCACCTCTGCCTCCCAAAGTGTTGGGATTACAGGCGTGAGCCACCACAACCAGCCACCATGTAGTTTCAAGATGGCAGATAGAATACCAAATCAAAATTACAGTGACACCATATAGGAATACACCAACTTTGTTAAAGAAGAAAAAAAAAAAAGCAATTCCTTCACAAAGAGCTGTGAAACACACAGGCAGTAAAGACAAAGCCCTAACCTGTTCTTTAGCTTCCAGCCGAGTTCATGAATCCCAGCTGGGTCATGGCAAGACTTTCTGGGTCAGAAAGCAAGAAAATACCCCAGCACCAAATTGACATCTTGTGACAGCTGAGCGGGACATGAGTGGTCTATGGAGGTATGTTCAGATGGCAACCACTCCACCTGAATACTTCTGAGCACAAATCTCAATTGTGCCCTGCAGTCTCCGCCTGGCTGGTCCCTTACACCTAGTCCAGGCAAGGTTCTCAGAACGTCCCCTTAGCATTCTGTGCACGAGCTCCTGAATGCCATTCTTCTCAGTACCTCTAGTGTCAACACTGATGTCCCAGGCTTCTATTAAAACAACTTTCTTAACCCTCCCTAATTTCACATTTCTGAAATCCACCTATAGAGGTAATAAAGATTGCCTCTGTGATGCAATTTTCATCATGTTGTTCTATCGCTATAATTATTTACATGGGGGGAGGATAGGGGGAACTGAGGCATGGACAGAAATAAAAACCTAGTCCAGGTGATAGTATGAGTTAACAGAAATTAATTCAAACCATTCATCTGTTAGAATTTTAGGTCCTTAGGAGTGAGGGCATGTCTTATTTTAGTTAATATCCTTGGCTCCTGGTATAGTACCTAGAACATAGTAGGTACCTAATAAATATTTACTGAATATATATACTGACTATTTTAGTGATAAAAATCATTTTTTATTTTTAAGAAGCCAAGATAAAAGACAGAATATTTTTAAGAAGAATAAGTGCTATAGGGTCCCTAAGTTTGTTGCCATTTTCTTCATTTGAATTAGAAAATCATTGGAAAATTACATTGTCCATATCTTATGGAATAAACCTTAAAACATGGCCTGGATTTTCCTTTCTTCTCCTTTCAAGGTCTTCTCCCTTCAAGGAGCCATTAGGAAAAAAAATCTTTTTTATATATTTTCAAGGAAAAGTAATTATTCCTATATTATGGAGAAATGATAAAGAAAATACTCCTTTAAAACTTCTCACAATACACAGCATGGAAATTCTATAGCTTAGACCAAAATAAGAGAAACACAAACTTGAGGTTAGAAGGGGTCTTAAGAATCATATAGACATTCTCTCCTCTCCCCAGTCCTATGGTCAAAACCAATTGGTCACACACATTTTGATGATATTTAGTGGATCCATTTCCATTTTCCAGGAGGCTACAGTACCTTTCAAAGGTATCTTGAAAATCCTTATATAACTCCCTGCTCCCAGGAGTCTGTAGATTTTGCTCTTACCTTATAGTTGTATAAACTGAGGCTAGAAGTAGGGTCTCCCTCTCCACAATTCCAGTAAAAGACATGAGAGTGAGGCTCAGTCTCTCTACTACTCATGTTTTATTCAGCACACACTATCAGAGTAAGGATCTTTTGAGTTAGCCAAGCCCCAGGCCCCTCTTCACTGGGGAACCACTGCCATCCACCCAGTGGAGGTGTGCCCATTCATTTATGCTCCAACATCCGAGCCACAGCTGCATCTTCCAGCTTTGCTAATGGGTCTCAAACTGAACCCCAAATCTCCTCTCTAGAGAATTTGGCCCCAAAGGGTCTTGCATTCTTAAGGGCCTTGTACTCTGAAGGCCTCCACTTGCGGTTGGGTGCTCTGCAGTTGCCATCTTTGATTCTTAGTATTTTTATCTTTGAATTTGTGTTTTATAAGTGAACATGCACTGGCATCTAAAGCCTCAGCTCACTCATGGCCCTGCCTCCTCACCACCTCCCCAGGAGGGATTTTCAGGCACCTACACCTCACCCCTGGTGCCTAGGCTCCATCACCAGTGTCACCCTACTCCCAAGGTGCTGACAAAGTCATGTTGGTGGAGGCCTCTGCACCAGTACAGGGAGAGTCAGGACTGGGCATGTGCCCTGCAATGTCTTGGGGAGAGGCATAGTTCCAGCCATCCTGCACTCCCTGGACTGGCAGTGCTGCAGTGCAATTGCTGCTGACTCAATGGGGACCTCTCACCCACCCTCCATCTAGGTACCAAGAGTGCCCAGTGCAGACGTGCAATCTCCTGGGGACCGCTGCCCACTATAAGCTGCAGTGGCAGGCCCGTGGGA
Organism: Rhinopithecus roxellana; assembly: GCF_007565055.1. Classification (NCBI taxonomy): domain Eukaryota; kingdom Metazoa; phylum Chordata; class Mammalia; order Primates; family Cercopithecidae; genus Rhinopithecus; species Rhinopithecus roxellana. The sequence goes on from NC_044563.1 coordinate 107,946,742, forward strand.
AGGGGAGATTGGCATCCCTATACCAGTCTGGTTAGTAGAGTTATTTTAGAAGAAGCCAGGGACACCAGTGTTGACATTAGAGGTAGTGAGAAGAAGGGCATTCAGGAGTCCTTGCACAGAATGCTGAGTACCCACATGTTCCTTCTGGACTGGCCTCTGCAAATTATGAAGCTCACCCTGTCACTTCACCTAAAGATATGCCAACTTAACATCTGTGGGGCTTAAGCCTGCTCAAATGGGTTGAAGGTGGGGCGAAACCCAGCCTTGGCTCAGGCAGCCATCTTGCATTGTGTGTTCTTCCTAAGTGTCCAGTCTTCCTGGACCTCACCTCACAGTATTCCCATCCCCTGACGAATGCCTGACTACAGAAGTTTCTGAACGTTTGCTGGCTGCTGAGCTGTAGTGACGGAGCTGTATGGTAACAGAGCTGGAGAAGGCCCAAGTTTCTCTTGTCCCACTCCTTGCCTGATGGCACCAACCCCACCACCTCCCCAGGCGGAAAACTAAGCCAAAAACGGTTACTAAATAGTAACCACCCAGGAAGCAACTTGGGACTTGGAACTGGGCCCATTGTTACCTAATGCATCCTCTCCCCACCCCATACATGAACTTGGACACAGTCAAGTCGCACTCTTATGAAGTGGCAGAGGAGATGGAAGTGAAAAAGAAAAACAGCTGACATATCTATTTTTCCTAAGACATATAAAAACGGGCTGCAAACAGAAAAATGAGGCTTAGCTAGGAAAAATGTAAACAAGATGTTTGGGGAAAGGCATCTAAAACCACCAGTCTTCAATGGACAGGAAAGACCCGGCTCCTCCCGGGTCATCGCAGAGCGAGTTGGAGGAATGGGCAGAACAGAGCAGAGGGTGGCCGTGGGTGGTGTGGGGCTACCGACGATGCATGCCTCTTGCCAACCAGGCACCTTCCCAACCCGGTGGGAGGGACCCAGATGAGATGGGTCACCAGGGAGAACCCCATCTTCCCAGCAGGAAGAACTTTCCACGGAGACCAGGAAGCAGGAATTCTGTAAATGCTAAGGCTGCTAGCTACCGTCCCTTTTAATGTTTTAGGGGTGATGATAATGGCAGTAAGAATGCCAGTGGAGTCAGTTATTGGTTTTTACTCAGTATCAGACACTGTCTTATGGTCTTTTGCTGCCTTCTCACATTTTACTTTCACCACAACCTATCCACTTTTTACAAATAAAGAATTTGAGGCTCAAAGAAGCAACTAGCAAATGTGAGACCAGACTTTGCACCAAGGTTGGTCTGCATCCAAAGCCCAAATCTTCCCCCTATTATATTCTTCTGGTTTACTTAGCAATAGTAATAAAAATACTGATACAAATACTTATCACTTGTTGACTGCTCACTATGTAACCAGACACTTTTTATACGTCACCTCACTTAGCAACCACATCAACCATATGAAGTAGGTCCCATGATTCCACCTGGATTACTATTAAGAGAACTGATGATCAGAGAGGTTAAGTAACAAGGCTGAGGGCACACAGCTAGTCAGTGTTCTAACAAGGATTAGAACCCAGATCTACTGGTAGAAGGGTTGGTGCTTTTAGACATCATGCTTTCCTGCCTTAGAGAGGTTTCTTATGTCCTTGCCCAGAGAAGAAAGCAGATGGGATCCATTACAGATTCAGATACTGGGGCAGTTGGCTTGGCAATCTCAGGCCATGTAACTGGGTTCTGCCACAGGGCCTCCACCCAGCTGGGCCTTCCTCCCGACTATCCACATTCAACATCTAGCAAGGGGAGTGCCTGGCACTCGAGTGGATTCCATTCCCAAATGAGATATTCTTTCTTACCCCAGAGGGAAAGCAGCTGTGTTGCTCTGCCTTCCCAGAACCTGTGTTAACCAGTTTCACCCCAGACATTTGCTTCCGGAGATATCAATGTCTTGGAAGTTTCCCGTTGTTGGCATAAACCCAGGGCTGGAAATCATAGGCCACTTCCAGTTTTTTTTTCTCTATGACTTTGAAAAGCCAGCCATCACCTCTAATGATGTGTACATCTCCTGTGAACCTGGATGCCTTCCTAGATAAACAACAAAGCCTTACAAACACAACTTACTCCCAGGCCCAGAGAATTCCTAATAAGCCAATGTTGGTGTGTGTGAGTGTGATGAGACTCACGAGAAGTCCCCAAATGGAGACTGAAGAAGTGGAAACGCGGTGCTAATACTAATTCTTCATTTAGCACCGTTTCAGCCATAATTCAAGGGTGAATTGGGGCTTTCAAAAGGTTATGTTTATAAGGAAGAAGGAAGACAGTCCATGTCTGATTTGCTGAACACTCAAAACAAAAACAACAACAAATAAAGTAAACCTGGAACTCCTCCTGCCTGGGTTTTTGGGATTTTTTCCTGGGGATTCCTTGAGGGCATTTAAATATAATCCAAGAGATTTTTCTTCTGTGGCCAGATGACCTGGGCTGGGTCTTCGCACCACCATTTACTAGCTGTATGTATTTGTATCTTAGACAAATAACCCCCATCTCTGAGTCTCAGTGGCAGCATCTGTAAAAGGGGCATACATAATAACAGAACCATCCTCATCAGTCATCAGGAGGAATAAATGAGTTAGCCCAGGAGAAATGCTGAAAGCACTGCCAGACTTGAGCATGCCTCACAATCACGTAGGACTCATCAGAATGCAGATTGTGGCTGGGTGCGGTGGCTCACACCTGTAATCCCAGCACTTCGGGAGGCCGAGGCAGGTGGATCACCTGAAGTCAGGAGTTCGAGACCAGCCTGACCAATATGATGAAACCCTGTCACTACTAAAATTACAAAAATTAGCCGGGCATGGTGGGGTGTCCCTATAATCCCAACTACTCGGGAGGCTAAGGCAGAAGAATTGCTTGAACCTGGGAGGCAGAGATTGCACTGAGCTGAGATCGTGCCACTGTACTCCAGCCTGGGTGACAAGAGTAAGACTTTGTCTTAAAAAAAAAAAAAAACAGATTGCTTGGGCCCCAACCCCAGAGTTTCTGATTCAGTTAGAATTTGCTTCTCTAACAGATTCCCAGCTGATACTGAAGCCCCTGGTTCGGGGACCATACTTTGAGAATCTTCAGCTTGGAGCAATGGCCAGCATGTACGTGCTTGAAAATATTAGCTGTCATTACCATTATCATTCATTCTGTTCTTATAGCTCTTAAAGAGCCTCAGAGAAAGTCACCTTATTGCTTTCCTTATTGAACAAAAATTTCCCGACACTTCCAACTCAGTTTCTACTTCTCATGCCCACTGAATCACCGAGTGTTTCCACTATTTTAATACCACATTGTTTCCAGCATCTGCTCCTACCTTTTATGCCTCCCCCATCTATGCCCTAAGCCTGGCTCCTGCCATTCCTTTCTCATCTACAATGAATCACCAAATTGCATACATGGTGAGTTCCTGCAAATACATACTCATGTAGAATACCACACTTCCATGATTTAGGAGGAATTCTGTCCCCATAGAGCTTGAAAGGATTGTGAAATCCCTAATTACACCTCATCTTCAGAGCTCATTTTTGGGTGATATATTTTCAGCCTTTGGTACCTATGTGCTCCTTTCTTCCACAACTGATGTGCAATAACCTGAGTCCAATGAGGATAAAGATTTGCCACTTCTGCAAGCCTACTGATTTCCATCTTTATCTCAATTATATTAAGACCTGTGGTCATCAATTTTAAGATCCATTTTTTCCGGATAAACTCATAAATTATGATAAAAGTACAATCAAAATACTTAACTAATTGCACAAAATTCAAATAATTGCTAAGGAGATTAAAAAAGGCAAAGCTGGCCGGGCGCGGTGGCTCAAGCCTGTAATCCTAGCACTTTGGGAGGCCGAGACGGGTGGATCACGAGGTCAGGAGATCGAGACCATCCTGGCTAACACGGTGAAACCCCGTCTCTACTAAAAAATACAAAAAAAAACTAGCCGGGTGAGGTGGCGTGCGCCTGTAGTCCCAGCTACTCGGGAGGCCAAGGCAGGAGAATGGTGAGAACCCGGGAGGTGGAGCTTGCAGTGAGCTGAGATCTGGCCACTGCACTCCAGCCTGGGTGACAGAGCGAGACTCCGTCTTAAAAAAAAAAAAAAAAAAAAAAAAAAACGGCAAAGCTGCTGAAAAGTGACCTCTGGCAGGCAGCGAGCCCCACAGTGAGTAGCCCAAGACACCCAGGGATGCTTCTCGAAGCCCCCAGTCTGGCTCCACCTCATTCTCGCCCCCTCACGGTGGCCAATGGGAGCTTCTAGGCCACCCCAAAGCTTACAGATTCCACAATGCTGTTCTTCTCTAAGTACTGGCCAAATTAAAAAAAAAAAAAAAAAAATGCAACCTCTAATGACCTCTCACCTAAAAACGTAACTTCTCCTCTGTCTTCTCACCAGATCCTCGTTCCATTTGTTCAAAGCCCCCCTGGGTGGATAGGCCCCAATTTTACCTTTAAAGAAGAGTGTATGTGGAATTCCTTTTACTACTCTCTGTTCACCCAATTAGCTCTTTTTCCATTTTGGGAGTCCTGCTTGTTAGAGAAGCCTGTCCAGCTGATCAAAGAACAGTTGAAACTTCTGTCTCCTCCTCAATTTGGATTTAGAAATCACAAAAGTTACCTTCACCACTCTTGATCTTCTCTCCATCCAGCTTGCCATGAATCCTCAGAGGTCCTATCTTTGTTCCCACAAAGTATAATTGCTTTTTCTGGGTCTGATTTAAAGTCTTTGCCATCCATTCAGGTCTTCAGTTAATGCTACACTCCTTCAGCTCTCTGCCATATGCTGTAAACTCTAGGGAAAACTGACCTCCTGGGACTCTTGCAGATATTAGCAGCAAATGGAAAAATAAATATATATGCATACATGCGCACACACAAATGTATCTCAAACATTACCAAGTATCCATGACCTACTGACAACTGTGGTAGCTAAGTTTCCTCTCTTCCTAGTATTAACCCATTCAAAGCCACCGACTCTAGCCTGAGTTTCTGTTATCAAGTAAAACACCAGTTCCAACAAAAGGAATTGAACTTTCTGGGCTTGGGGGAAAAGCTTATAACACATGCAACAAAGCCAGTAGATACAGAATGGCAGAAAGTATAATCTGCAAACACGCCCATGCTCTGAACCACCAAGATACCTAATTAGGTAAATAGGAAAATCCAGAATGTTTCATATCATCAGTTTCAAAAATTACAAGAAACCAATTATCCCTCAGAGCTGTCACTAGTATATAGCGTTTCTCTTGGAAACCCCAATTTTCCTTCCGGGCACCATTCAAAACAGAGGGAAAGGAAAAAAAGTCTATACTGGAAATGTCAGAGACTTTTCCAGACAGTGCCTTATGGATGTCTCTCTGGGCTTCCGCAGATCACACAGCTTGTCTTCTCTGTGTGCAGGCATGAGATAAGCACAGTTTTCCTACATGATTTCTCTTGGCCTCACCCGGGGTCATTTTCATTATTTCCCACTCAGGAAAGTGGGACATGTGTTAAGACTCACAGAATGTAAAATAAGAATGTTCGCTTTCGAAAGCAGAGCCACGGAAAAGGCTGTCCGAGTGGCAAGCTCGGAGTTGGGGGTCAGGGTGAGGAGACAGACTTGACTGCTGAATGCAGATGCCTGGGCATGGCCATCTGAGCCTCTGCAGTGCAGAGCCCAGCACCCAGGAAGCCCATCTTTCGCCTCTCCCAACAGCCAGAGCCATGGTTTTGGTGACTTTCCTGTCCACCCCTGGGTTCCATTCCTCATCTGTCCTCAGGCCTTCCTTCTGCCCCTTTACTGGAGGAACACACTTTCTGGCATTCCTCCTGATTTTCCCTCCTGAAATGACATCTGACAGTCGAACGTGAAGGCTAAGTTTGCCTCTACAAGCCTTCCCTCTGGGACGTGCCTCCTTATATGGAGATTTCTTCTGTAAAGTGAATGGTTTGAAACCAGCCCATTTTTAAGCAATACCTGCTAATGGGCTTTCCAAATCTGAGTCTCTCTTGAACCACCTGCATGACTAGGGCCAGAGCCAGGGCCACCTACATGATTATTCTTTGCATACTATTTTTCTTATATCAATCCACTTTTTAAACATATAAATATGTTTAAAATAGAAACCATAGCGACATCATTTACACTAAGTGAAATGGAACTCAATGATCAACTCAATGCCAACAAAATAATGTTAAGAAATCCTAACTAGTCAGTGTCCCTAGCTGAAGACACTAAGTTCGAGGACTTCTCCTCCTTCTTCAAACAAGGGAGATTACGAAGTCCTGGAGGAGGGGAGAGGACACCATGGTGCCACTCAAGATCCTCTCCAGCACAATGCCAAGGGTGAAAGGAAAATAAAAGAGGAGAGCAGTTTCTAACCACAAGGCCTAATGTTATTTAATGTCATTGCACGCATCACCTAAAATCATTTCAGTGATCTGTGGCAGAAAATCCCTCCCTGTCTCCCAAGAAGGTTTACTGAGTATCTACTATGTTCCAGGAACTTTGCAGGGAGTGGAGAACCAAAAGAGAGAGAGAGAGAGAGAGAGAGAGAGAGAGAGAGAGAAAGAAAGAGAGAAGGGAAGGAGGGAAGGAGGGAAGGAAGGAAGGGAGGAAGGGAGGAAGGAAAGGAAAGGAAGGGAAGGGAAGGGAGGGAGGAGGGAGGGAGGGAGGAAGGGGAAGGAAGAGGAAGGAGAGGAAGGAAAGAAAGGAAGGGAAAGGGAAGGAACGAAGGCGAAGGAAAAAGCGAAAGGAAGGAAGAAAGGAAAGAACGAAGAAAGAAAAGAAAGAAGAAAGAAAAAGAAACGAACGAAAGAAAAAAAGAAAAATCCAAGACAGAAAAAGAAAAAGCCAGAAACTCCAATCCAAAGAAAGAAAGAAAGAAAGAAAGAAAGAAAGAAAGAAAGAAGTGGTGTGCCCACATGACACTTAAAATCTATTTAAAAAAAAAAAAAAAAAAACTGTATCTAGGAGAGCCTTGTTTCCAGATCAGCACCTTAAACTTTGATTTAAAACTGTGAAAACCAGTCCTCGCCCCGCACCCCTGGCAAGAGACTCTATTCATATAGCAGCTTCTCTGATTAGGTTCCCGATAGGAAATGACAAGTGGTTATTAGTTTTTAAGCATCTGGCACGCTTTGTAAGCAGTATTAACCGCCCCCAAAAACCTCAGGGCTTCCCAGATAAACAAGTCCCCACCCAAACACCCTTTCCTATCCACCCTAGGGGTAACCCCCAGCCCAAAAGACAAACGACAGTTAAAACCTGATTGAAACCACACCAAACCATGGAGCTTTTAAATGTCAAGGAGGAAGGCAATTCAACCCAGCAGGTTTCTCCAGGACTGACTGAAAAACCACTTCTCTGTAGTTAGATTTTTAAAAAATCAATCAGTAGAGACAGCAAGAGAAGAGAGTGAGGCCAAGACTGACCTTTGAGTCAAAGGCAACTGAAATGATTCACATTTGTGACTAATTATCTCTCTCTTAATCTTTATGTTTTTGTCTCCCTGAACAGCAGCTGTCTTCCAAGCAGCTGAGACATATGACCAGATTGAATTCCAGGCTTCTGTTGGGTCTTGGTTTGTCCAGATTTAGAGGAGCTGTCCGTGTGTGTGTGTGTGTGTGTGTGTGTGTGTGTGTGTGTGTGTGTGTGTTTAAACAACTGACATGTCATTCTTTTAAAGTGCATGTAAAAGTTTAAGCTTCCTGAATCTCATAAAGAAAAGTTATAAACGGATGCCTGTACTGTTTTCAAAACCTAAAATCTCTTTAAACTGTCTTATTAAAAGTATGCTCTATTTGGATACAGAATAATATTGCTAACCTGAAACCAAGATGTTATGCATTGTATGCTACTTTTCCATTTGAAGAGATGGATTACACCTTAGAATAACACATAGGCACTTATATAAATTTAGTAAGCACTTATTACTGTCTTACTTTCTCTGCTAGTCACTGAGCACTTTTTATAAATAACTTATTTAGTCTTCACGACAACCCTATAAGGTTTGGTCCTATTACTGTTGTTTCACAGAAAAGGAAATACAGAGAGGTAAAGCAACTTGCTCAAGGTCACACAGCTAGTAAGTGGCTATGCTGGGCACCGAACCCAAGCACTCTGCCTCTAAAGTCTGTGATCTTGACCACTACCCTATACTGTCCCCCTGCACACTATGTACAGAGTGCTTTGCATGTGTTATTTCACATAAAGCACATAATAACCTTTTAAGATAAGTTGTATGTTTAGTCGCATTTTACAGATGAGGAAACCGAGGCACAGGGAGGTGAAACAGCTTGCCCACTCAGCAAATGAATGAGAAGTGGGGATTCTGACTTCACTAAAGTGCCATCCAGTCAGTTACTCCTTGTCACCCAACACTCCCCATTCCGTCTCCACCATGCCTTTGGTTAGAGTCATGAAAACAGCTTGTGTCTGTGAATGAGAAACTATCCTCTGATTGGTCCTGGAACCTTAAACTCTAAACTAGCTTTATGCTAGAGCTTTATAGACAAGGGAGAAGTCTGACTGATCCAGACAGTGGATCCAGATGTGGTATGATTCAGGGTCCCCTGGGGGATTCCCATGGTCAAAACTATTTTCTCGGTAATACTAAGCTATCTGTTTTTTTCCCTTGCATTATCCACGAGTTTACAGTGGAGTTTTCCCAAAACTACATGACATGCAATATCATTACAAGTTGAAAGTGAAGCAGATATAAGAATCCAACTGTCTTCTATGAAGCCAGACAATGCAGACATCTCCTTACTATTTTATTCTGAGAGTTATTTTTCATAAAAATGTAATTAGTGCTGGTATGTAATAGGCTTATTACTTAAATAAATTAAGACATATTTTAAAGCTCTTCAGGTTTAATTTCTTTTTTTTTTTTTTTTTTTTTTTTTTTTTTTTTTTTTTTTTTGAGACAGAGTCTCGCTCTGTCACCCAGGCTGGAGTGCAGTGGCCGGATTCAGCTCACTGCAAGCTCTGCCTCCCGGGTTCACGCCATTCTCCTGCCTCAGCCTCCCAAGTAGCTGGGACTACAGGCGCCCGCCACCTCGCCCGGCTAGTTTTTTGTATTTTTTAGTAGAGACGGGGTTTCACCGTGTTAGCCAGGATGGTCTCGATCTCCTGACCTCGTGATCCGCCCGTCTCGGCCTCCCAAAGTGCTGGGATTACAGGCTTGAGCCACTGCGCCCAGCCTTAATTTCTATTATGGTAAAGATAGACATAAGACAAATAATGGAACCATCCATACTATTCTTTATTTTGATCCAGACAAGGATCAAAATATTTTATGTGTGTAAAGGGGTCCTGAGACCAAAATGCCTGAGAACTGCTGCATGGGACTGGGACCTCCATTAACTGCTGGGACACTCAGGCCTGGTGCCCCTCTGCAACACACAGCACACAGCAGGGACTAGGGATATGTAATTTTGGCTGTTGAAAGAATGTCCAATTGTACAGTACTGGCCACCCCCTTTAGGTCCATGCCCCCACATGCATGATAATGACGGATGCTCATATCCACACAGCTTACCTGAAAATAGTCTGTAATGAATGATCCAAGTTCACTCTTCAACAGCCGCCTGGGGAGAAGGGAGAAGAGAAACACCGTCAAGCGGCCCTTGATGGTACAGCTCATGGTGACAATGTGCTCACCAGTGGCATGGGGTGGGGCCAGGCCTGAGAAGTTAGGGGCACTTTCTTAGGTCCTGGTCCCCCTGACCCCATTGTTATCATGGAATTGTAGCAATGGAAATCCTAGAAGACGCGTTCCTCAGTTCACTCTGAGAAAGTAGCACTGTGAAGAGGGCAGCCAGCCACAGGAAATCCTAATTCCAGCAGAGCTGCTAGGGGCAGGCCAGGGCACCTGGCTTTATATGAAGCAAAAAAAAAAGAAAAGAAAGACCATCATTTTGCACTCCTCCACATTTGCAGAGCACTTTATAGTTTAAAACGCATTTTTCATACATTCTTCAACCAAGGATTATAAAGTGTATGTTGAGCGGGGGTAGGAGTAATTATTATTCTTCCTGTACAGATTTAAAAAATGATGCCTCAGAGAGTTCCCCAAAACAAGTCAGTGGCAGAGCCAAGATTTGAACCCAGACTTTTTGCAAAATCAACATCTTTTCCCATAACTCCACCCTGTCTCTCCTCCAAATCCAGAACCCCTCCCCCAACCCAAAATTCAACTTGGTACCATGGTTTGGGTGGTCTTACAACCCATGCCCAATGGACTGAAGCAGTCTTCAAGGTGGGCCACAGCAGGGAGAACAGAGAGATTTTATTTATCCAGCAATGAAGATGTGTTGAATGGCTCTTTATGTGTTACACGTTGTTCTAGCACCAGGAGTTCAAAGGTGAGTAAGACAGACAAGGTCTCTGCTCTCTTCTTGGGGGCTGATGGATAGATAGCATGTTAATAAATACACTCACAAGATGATTTCAATGAATCTTAAGTGCTAATAAAATACAAATGGAAAATAGGGATATTGACACCAGCTCTCCTTTTCCCTGTGACAAATAATGGAACCACCCATACTATTCTTTATTTTGATCCAGACAAGGTAAGGGAACAAAAAAACAAGAATAACTTGCTCCCCAGATCCAGTGAGTTCCCTAGGGAGTAAACCCTTCAGGATTTCAAATGCTTTTTTTTACTCATCCCATTGGCTATGGCTAATAAGGAGCAAATGCTCAAGTTTCTGACAACCCTTGCTGAGGATTCACTCCCCCAAAACATGTTCACTCACGTCACTGAAGGATAAACAAGAGGTTACAGCAAGATGTTGTTTTGTGCAGAGAAAACAGGCACAATAAAATTAAGACAAAAAAAGAGAGAACCACACGATTTGAATTTCTGTGCCAGAAAAAGCCCTGGAAAACCACAAACACACGTTGAACGAAGAAAATACCTTCCTTTTCCCATGACAGAAAATATGTCTCTCGTGGATGCTGCATTTTGAGGGCCAATTTAATGGCAGTCTCATGGAGGGCCACCCCGTCAACACAACCCAGGGGTTCTCCCAGATGTGGGCAGGTCTGATCCAAGAGAAGGAAGCCTTTGTCAAAAGCCACTGGACTAAGAGCAGGTTGGGCATCGCTAGTCTTTGAGGCAGAGGCTAGACGTGTCTCTCAGACAGGAAACAGCAACCTACGGGGCAGCCTAAAGTGGATAGAGGCTTTGAAACAGGAAGAGGTAAGAAGATTGCTTCTGACCACAGGAGGGAGAAACACCTTCTAACAAAGTCCTCATGGTCCTTGGGAAGTCTCAACGCCATAGGTGAAGAAGCCAAGCTTTCCGCACAAGTGGAAAAACAAGTCCCAACAATAGGCTACTTAGGGCAGAGCTTCCCAGGGAGGTATCTTGGGTACTCATGATGCTGAGGGACTAACATGGTTCTGAGATCATATAATACGCTGTGGAATTGGTGTCCCAGGGAACCCACAGTGGGAAAACACTGTGCTCATGAAGATGCCATGGGTAAGACTGAAAAAGAAAGACGTCGGGGTTAAGGGGGCCTTCAAGATAAAAAACTATGGACATCCTCCTGGAGAGCAGCATGGAGGAGGGATCTATGCTGGTGCCGGAATTATGAGTTTGGGCTGGATATGATTGAACAAATAAAGGTTGCCCCAGGCATCTCACAGTGGGATGCAGAAAAGCATCCTGGTGCTACCCAGTTGAGGAATCCAAGACATCTCCTCTCCTTCTATCAGGCAGGGCAGGAAGGGGCTTCACTCTACAGGAAGGGTGGAAGCCCAGGAGCCTTACATTGCAGCCAGGGTGCAGCAAGCCACAGCCAAGGCCAGAATTCTGCAGAGTGTTCCAGGAAGAGAAGTCTAGGTAGAAATCAGCCTAACAGAGCAGAAGCTAAAGAGCAGACAATGCAACTTCCAAGATAAAGACTTAGCAGAAAGGACTCTGAAGCTAGAAGCAGCTATAACGGGTGATGAGATGGTAATGGGGAAGAATAAAGAAGTAGAACATGAAGAGGGGCCTTCTACCATGCTGATAGTGATAACTATTTCTTTACTGAGGAGGAACCAGATGGGATGTGGTAAACTGCTTTATATACTTTAAATATAATGGTCCATAGCCAGGTACAGTAGGAGAACCACACACTTGTCCTTTTATCAAATCTAGAATGCAAAGCCTTCTCCACTAGGTACTGTTCATAGAATTATCTGAACAGAAAAGACCTTATTGATCACTTAAGGCAAGATTCTATTGCTCTACGTGGGCAAATCGTAAGCTACACTGCCCTTATTCCTTATAAAATCCTGCCTTCTGTCTGGGCATGATAACATGGTTAGACAGGGTCACATGTCACATACGTGCAGAGTTTTTCATTGCAGCAAAATATAGAAATCAACATAAAATATGCACCAATAAAGTGCTAATAAAAAGATTATATTCATCCACGCAATGGAATTCTATGCAACTATTTAAAAAAGGGAGTGAAGAAGTGCTCTAAATAATGACATGAAAGATTTAAGTCATAGTAAGCAAAGAAACAATGCAAGATACAGAACAGTGTGTACATACAACAGGCTATCTTATAAAATGGGAAGAGAAAAACAAGAATACACATTTTAGTTTACATTACATTAACACATTTGTTGGTCAATTCCACTCTTACATAACTTGCTGTTCAAGTCTGTATTACTATATGAATGGGTTTCCCCATAGGCCCTTAGAATTGAAATATATAGCTCCTTGATTTTTTTTTTTTTTTTTTTTTGAGACGGAGTCTTGCTCTGTCGCCCAGGCTGGAGTACAGTGGTGCCATCTCAGCTCACTGCAACCTCCGCCTCCTGGGCTCAAGCGATTCTTGTGCCTCAGCCTCCTGAGTAGCTGGGATAGCAGGCACCCAACACTGCTCCCAGCTAATTTTTGTACTTTTGGTAGAGATAGGGTTTCACCATGTTGTCCAGACTGACCTCGAACTCCTGACCTCAGGTGATCTGCCCACCTTGGCCTCCCAAAGTGCTGGGATTACAGGCATGAGCCACTGTGCCTGATCCACATATGCATTTTTTAAAATCATATGTAAAAAAGTACTGGGTTGTGTGTCCTCTTCTTCATGTCTACAGGTAAAGCCTTGGAGAAGCTTGAAGTTGTTGCTGGAAATTACGTAGGGCAACACAACACTTTAGCCAACTCGATTCCCTGAAGTTTGGGGAAGATGCTGTCCTGCAGACACCACATCACCAGACCCCACTCCAGTCCACAGACCTTGTATAAAGTATCCAGTATTATCAACTGTGTTTCCATATGTATTTCTTATATACACATAAAGAAACTCTGGAAGAATACCCAATAAGTTACTGTTACTAATACTTATCTTCAAGGAAGAGAGAATGGAAAACTGGTTTCTGGGATACAGGGGTGGGAGACTCTATTGTATACCCTTGCTATATGTGTAAAATTTTTGAACCACGTCAATACAATCCTATTCAGAAACAAATTTTTGCCGGGCGCGGTGGCTCAAGCCTATAGTCCCAGCACTTTGGGAGGCCGAGGCGGGCGGATCACGAGGTCAGCAGATGGAGACCATCCTGGCTAACACCGTCTCTACTAAAAAAATGCAAAAAACTAGCCGGGCGCGGTGGCGGGCGCCTGTAGTCCCAGCTACTTGGGAGGCTGAGGCAGGAGAATGGCGTAAACCTGGGAGGCGGAGCTTGCAGTGAGCTGAGATCCGGCCACTGCACTCCAGCCTGGGCGACAGAGAGAAACTCCGTCTCAAAAAAAAAAAAAAAAAAAAGAAACAAATTTTTGAGATTCTGAAGTTAATAACCACCACCAAGATTATTGCAGAATGGTCAGAAGCTCGAGAAAGAATCGCATAAGTCCCTATCAAGGGCACATCAGGAAGCAGGGTGGGTACCAGCTAACAGAGAATCCCACAAGTCCTGGGAACCCACCAGTCCAGACCTGCCTCAAGCTAGTAACCCAAGAACCCTTTTTCCCAGGACTATAGAGAGTGAAAAGATGAGGAAAGGGGGCCAGGAGTCCCCAGCAGCGCTGGCTAGGCCAGCCTGTGAGCAGACCGTGGCTGAGTCATGTTGCAAATCTACAATCCATGTCTATACTCTGTTTATTCTGCTTGCATTGGTTTATAAGGAAAGAATGTTTCTGAAAAAAACTCTATCTTGTCTCAGCTGAATTGAGAGAAGGGGATTTTCCACACCTCTGTTCCAACACACCATCTCCAGTGGAACTTGGCAGACACTTCCCCACTTAAAAGCTACCTTCCCCCTATCAAAAAAAGAAGGAACTCAGAGTGGAGACCCCATTAATTAATTATTTGAATCTTAACCATTTACTGAAAACATAATGTTATGTGTTAGACATGGTGCTGGATGCCAGAAGAAAAGGATGAAACAGAGCTCAATGATTTCTCCTGTGCCCCACGAGAGAGTGATCTGGTCCACTCTTTTATAGGGTACAGGAGGTTCATCTTACCCAAAAGATGAGAATAAAAAATATCAAGGCATTAGAAACCTAGGCCAAAATCATAATGAGACAATTCACCCTACAGCCTTACTCACGTTTACCAATTTAATTTGTAAAGGACAAGAAAGAAGAGAAAAGCTGGAGAGAGACAGCCAAATTAAAGAGGCTGTGGTTTGTGGTTCCCTAGATGCAGGAAAGATGAAAACCCTGATTCCTAACACCTAGGCCGTAAGCTCCTTGGAGGCTCAGGCCTAGAATCTGGCAGCCTCCCTTCCACTTTTCCCACTCTATCCTAGGGTTGCTGCCCTGTCAACAGAAAAGCAATTACTTGTTAAAACAAACAATCATCATCATCATAAGGAATAACAAACAAATTGCTCTTAGGCTGGAACCCGGCATTTTTCTCCAATTAAAGTTTATTGAGCACTTACTGGGTGCTGGAAACCACTGTCAACAATGTAGGCGTTCCCACATTTAAGCCTAAAACAGAACTGTAAGCAGCAATAATAGCCTCACTTTTAATACACAAGGAAACTGACCCGAGCAAGCACAGGCCAGAGATAACATGTGTCTTGTTGCAATCAGGGAGCCCAGAGCTGCCCGGCTCTGCATCTTGGCAGCCACTTAGCAGCTGTTGTTAGCAATGACCTGGGAGAATTCACTGGTTCTTCATACTTCAGTTTCCTCACCTAGAATGTGGGGAGGATAAGGATACCTACTTCATAGGATTACTGTACAAGTAAAATGGGTTAATCCTCATCAAACTGCTAGAACGCTGCCTGGCCCACAGCAAGGTTTGGCAAGCATGAGCTGCTATGACTTCACCCAAGACTCTGAATCCCAAGGTCTTGAAAACTCCAGCCCACTGCTTCTCAGCATCTTCCTACAAGTACAGCCACACTAGCATTTCCTATGCCTGGGATTGAGGACCCAGGAGAAATTCATAAAGAGGGTAATATGTTAGGTAGGGCCAGACCAGCTGATGAAAGGATAAGAAGGTAGGAAGGTGGAGGCAGAGTTTTTGAGAAGAGAATTGCCGGGACATGTAACTGACATGAAAGCAACCCCTCAGCCTCAGCAGCCCCCATATGCCATCTGTTTCACATATTGGACTTCCATGCCTGGTCTCATTTGAAAACAGAATTCTACTGCTACCAACCCCCACCACAAGCCACTGAGCTAGAAAAAGGGAAGCTGGGAACTGAGGGTAATGTGAAAGGGACACTTACATGGGGCCTGACCAAAATGAGAAACTGGGTGTGAAGTTCAGCCAAAAGCCAAAAGGAGGCATAATAGGGGGAAAAAATGGGGAAGCACTGACTGGTCTACATGATCTCACCCTGTCTCCCTTCCAGGCTGACCAGCTGAGACACCACCCCAGTTGACAGGATTTCCTGTTATTACACAGACCTGCGATCTCACGCCTCACCGTCTTGTCAACTCAACTTCCCACTTCTGTGGGCTGAAAGGTAAAGGAGGCATTACTAAAAGCTGGAGTCAAGCTGGTGGAGAGGCACAGGGACAGCAGGATGGTAGCAGAGTGGGCAAGCGCAGAAGTGACAGAGGGAAATCACCTCGGACAGAGTCAGTCTGCCTTGCACACAGAGAAAGACCAAAGGCGGCGAAATCCTTCTCCTTGTCCCAACTCTCTTACCACATGAGGTTAAAGAGGATGAGGCAGCTTGCAAGAAGTGCTGCAGGTGAGCCAAGATGAGTTGGAATAACCATATCAGTAGTTAACATTTCTGTGCCATTTGGCAAGTAGGGGTTGCCCAAAGTTCCCTAGCCCTGCACCCTGGCCCTTTGGCGAGATCTGCCCAGACCACCTCAAGATCCAGGAACAGCAGAGGTCCTCCAGAGTCCTGTGCCCAATGCTGTAGCCGGTCAGTGCCCATCCAGCCTGATTGCTGAATGTCCTGATATCACCCACCTCACTTCTGCGATAGGATATGTTTCAAGGAGACAGCTTCTCTTAAGTCGGAACAGACAGAAAGACTCCCTCCCCTTCTCTGGTCCATTCCATGGGAACCCATGGGAGGTGGTATCCTTGACTCAGGACATGGAGTACTCTCACATTTTGGGTGTCTGCATCCTAGTGGGTGGCAATGGGAACAGTGAGAAACATGGGAGGAAAACCGACAAAGAGCATTTATTGAACTCCTAGTGATGCGGCACACTATGCTCAGCAGTCTGCACACAGAATCTCAAATTCTCCAACAGCCTCACAGGTAGGAGTGTATCCTCATTTTGCTGATGAGATTGATGCTCAGAGCTTTGCCAGGGGCATACCCTGGTAGATCCCAATTCAAATGGAGGCCAACCTAACCAGGCAGTGGTACCCCCCATGCCACAGGGGCAGGCAGGCAAGGAAGGGAAGCAAGTGAGTGTGTACTGTAAAGACCAAGAAAGTCCCTCTAAAGCCAGCAGCCAGGCCTCAGCTCCCCTGACAAGCTCCATGCCAGACCTTGAGTCCAGTGCCCAGATCTGACCTTTCCAGAGAGTCTGGAAACCTGGAGTTTTAGGTGAGATGTCCAGATTTCTAAACAACTTTTAGGCCAAACACCACATGCGCCAACCCCATGGGTTTCCAATCTGCCATTTCTAATAACCCTTCTTAACCTGAAAACCAAGTCTGTTTCTCAGCCACAGCAGGTACAAAGTAGTAACACATCATCAGGCAGAGTCACCCAGACCAAGAAGAGACCTCACCTTAATCCCTCCAAAACTAGGCTTCTCAGAAGGCCAATGCCCCCCTCATGATCTATTCATGAACCTATGCCCAGGCACATCAAGCCCAAATCTGGATAATGCCAGCTCTGTGTGGCTCTTGCAGCCCACCTACTAAGGGTTTAAGGACATGGGAGACTTCGGTTCAAATCCCAGCTCAGGCTCTTACTGGCTACATGACTCCGGGTGAGTTATTCCACCTCTCTGTATCTGTACTTCCTCCTTGTAAAACAGGGATACACTATCTATCTCACAGGGTGTGGGGAGTTTTAAAAGAGTTGACATATATGATGCACTTGGAGCTTTGCACATACTAAACGCTAAGCAAGTGTCTGCGGTTATCATTACCTCGTGGCATCAGGCCAGGGACTGGTCTATGATATCAGCCTGTGAGCTGGATCCAGGCTCACCTTCCTCCCGTCCCCTCCCAGCTCTCCCCACTACTGTGGGTCCCCCTCTCCTACAGTCAACAGACTCTGTTAAAGAGATGGAAAAATCGGAGGTGGATTTCCCTTTGGGTTTCCGGCAAGCAACTGACTCAGAAGGAAGATATTTCAACTCAGACCTGTCAGAGATCAAACACAATTCTTGGAACCTCCTCTTTCCTTGAAAATCTCTGGGGTTTTCTTCACACTACCTCCTCCCTCCCAACAAGAACAGAAGCAGGGTGGTTGGAGAGAGAAGGAAAATGTGCGTTTCCTGTCTCAGGCCGGCTGCAGATAACTCATCTCTGGTTTCTGGGAACCTCATCTCTGAGCATTTATTTCTGCAGAGAAAAAGTCCTCCCAGGGAGTTTGAGGAGGCGGGAGGGCATGGAGTGGTGGTGGTGGCAAGAATGTTAGATCCTCAACTGCGCTTTCTGCCTGCTCCCGCTTCCGATTTCAACTTGGGCATCACTTTCTCCTAGGTCTAATTATGTGCCCATCCTCCACAGGCTCCCAGCACTCCAGATTCCACCTTCACCCCTCTAAAAGCATTGCCCAAGAACTACCTGCCCAGTTCCTCTCTCATTCTGCTGTAAGAGCTCCAAGACACAAACCACCTACTCAATGGCCACCCCAGAATACAGCCCTGTACTCCACATTTATTCAATAAAAGAATCAATGAATCAATGGCCCCTCCTTTGACACACACACCCCAATACTCAAAGACTGAATAAGAACTTACAAGAACATTGGCAAGCAGGTTCTTCAAAGAACCAGGAAACATCAATCTTGCTTTTTTTTTTTTCACACTTTTCTAATTCTTCTCGGTCGCATAAAATCAGTGGGAGAGTTGGCAGAAAAGACTGTTTAGGGAGAGCGCACTCCTGTGTCAGCTTAGCTGCCCTCGTTCTTGGAAGGGCTCATGAAACTCAAACCTCTAACCCAGACTTGTCCCCGCTGCCAAAACGCAGCCACATCAGGGGTGAGGCTGGAGAGGGGTGTTAAAAGCCGCACTAACACCCCACAGAGAATTCAAAACAAGAAGATTCCCAGAATCAGCCCAAACTCCAGCAGATGGAAATTTAGGGAAGCCAGAATTGCTGATTGTGATGCCTGGGGATTTAGCCAGAATACGTCTATTCTGAAAGGTCATTTTCTTACCTTGAGAGATGTTACAATGTGCAAGCTGTGCCTCCTAAGGCAGTTTCAATAGGAAATATTCTGATTTATGGTTTTCATATCAACAGACCATGTGCCCTGACTTTTACACAGGGCAACACTGGCCACTATATTGAGGTGAGACATTTCTGTCGGATTTTTTTTTTTTTTTTTTTTGAGACAAAGTCTCACTCTGTCCCCCAGGCTGGAGTGCACTGTGGTGCGATCTTGGCTCACTGCAACCTCTGTCTCCCAGGTTCAAGCAATTCTCCTGCTTCAGTCTCCCAAAAATAGCTGGTTGGGATTACAGGTGCACACCACCATACCTGGCTAATTTTTGTATTTTTAGTAGAGACAGGGTTTTGCCATGTTGGCCAGGCTGGTCTCAAACTCCTGAGGTGATCCACCCGCCTCGGCCTCTCAGAGTTCTGGGACTACAGGGTGAACCGCTGCACCTGGCCTGACAGATTTATTCTTTTGTTGTTGTTGTTGAGACGGAGTCTCGCTCTGTCGCCCAGGCTGGAGTGCAGTGGCGCAATCTCTACCTCCTGGGTTCACGTCGTTCTCCTGCCTCAGCCTCCCGAGTAGCTGGGACTACAGGCACCCACCACCACGCCCAGCTAATTTTTTTAATATATATTTTTAGTAGAGACAGGGTTTCACTGTGTTAGCCAGGATGGTCTCGATCTCCTGGCCTCGTGATCTGCCCACCTTGGCCTCCCAAAGTGCTGGGATTACAGATGTGAGCTACCATGCCCAGCTGGATTTATTCTTACAGTATGGAGACACCTGTCTTTGGATCCAATACTGTGTTTTAGAACTTGACCTTCCTCAGTCCCAAGTTCTTCCTCATAGTTACTTCAAAGTCTATCTGCTAACATTTAAAATACAGTCTATTTTCAAAGACATGTCTTAAATGGAAAGGCCACTTATAATGATTACTGCATTACAAGACCCAGCTACATAAAACATCTTCCTTCCTAGTCATCCTTTGCATTGGCTACTATTTAAATAAATTTGTATTTCCCAGTTACATACTAACTCCACAGATAGAAAGTGGCCAGGGTGGCTGGGATGAGTGACCCAAAGAACGTGATTTAGGCTTTGACCCCAGACTTGGATACTCCGTCAAAACGTTTATTACCATTTGGCTTGAGTAGAATGGAGAACTGAGAAAGTCATTTCCTCTTGTTCTTTTCTCTGTGGAAAGGAGAAACAGCTGGCTCTCCTTGTAAGAACTTAGCCTCACCCAAACTTCAACTCCAGGCACCACTCTTTGAGGATTCTGTCCCAGACTCTCTAGTTCAAAGTGAGCTCACCTCATCCAAACTGCTGGAGAAGTTTTTTCTGAGACAGGATCTTGCTCTGTTGCCCAGGTTGGAGTGCAATGTGCATCGTCACACCCAGTTTTTAATTTTATTTGTAATTTTTTGTAGAAACCGGGGTTTCATTATGCTGCCCAAGCTGGTCTCAAACACTTGGACTCAAGCAATCCTCCTGTCTCAGCCTCCCAAAGTGCTGGGGTTACAAGTGGGAGCATGACACCCAGCCAGGAGAGGGTTATACACAGCACTATTCATGGGGAAATTCATCACATCGGCCTGTGCTTTCATGCACTGTACTCACCCATTATGTATCACTTTACTATTTCTTAAGTGTTCACAGTAATAAGAATCATATGGCTAATATTTATTAAACTTTATTAAACCACCAGACCCTGTACTAAGGATGCTTTTAGCATTATCTCAATCCTCCCAGTGACCATGAGGTTAGGGCTATTATTATCCTCATTTCATAAAAGACAAAATAGACTTAGAAAAATGAAGTCACTTGCCCAAGGTCACGCAGCTAGCCCAATCTTGATCGCTGGTCTCTCTGAATCCAGAAACTGCTCTCTTTGGTTAAAAATTTCTATTAAACCTAGCACAAATCCTCTTGCATATAAGAGGACTGTCACAACTGAAAAATGGGCTGAAGAACTGAGGCCTCTCTGTTTGCACATCTCTTTCTGACATCCCTACCATTCTGTGCCCCACCCTCTCCACCAGTCCTGCTTCAATCATGTTGAGTTGATAGATCTATTCTGCAAACAAGTCTTCCAAAAGGAAAATCAAAACCCAAGTGTCTACTTGAATGTAACCAGAGAGCAGCCTACTTCAGTGTTTAAGATGCTGGAATAAAGGCAGCTGTGTTTACCTCCACACAGGCACTTGCTGATGTGGGAGGGTTGGCTTTATTCAACTTGGGACATCCAGGTCACATTCAGTCCCTGGGAGATACTTCACATCCTCAGTTATAATCTGCGTCTCTGATGTGAAAGCCTATCTCCATCCTCTGGCCTTCTCTAATATAGTGTGGCTAGAATGCAAGGTACAGAAAAATGGGGAAGAAAGCTCTGATTTTTTTTTAAGCTTTGGCTTACTCTGGGCTCAATTTATATCTGGGCAAATAGTTTCAAACTTCAACCATATGTAGTTCCCACTAGTCTGAAAAATCACTCAAGACACAGAGGACATCTAGTAGCCCTAACTCCAACCCTGGAAAGGAGGGCTGGGGGAGTGTCATGCTCCTCAGGATGGGTGTTAGTCACAGGATATGATAAGAGATGGGCTCACAGAGACCTCGGGAAAGGAACGATGGCAGAAAAAAAGATCAGGAACCATCAGCTTAATCCCTCTCCCAGCATAAGACCTCTCTTTCTGACACTACAATATTGCCCAAAGAACAAAGGTGTTGCTATGCATCCCCCCAAAATTTATATGTTAAAGCCTTAACCCCCAATTTGATGGGATTTGGAGATGGGCCTTTGAGAGATACTTGGGGTTACATGAGGTCATGAGAGTAGGGCCCACATGACTAGTGTCCTTATAAGGGACATCAGAGAGCGAGCTCTCCCCATCGAATGCAAAAGAGGTCATGTGTACACAAAGTACACATCTGCAAGCCAGGAAGAGGGCCATCGCCAGGAATGGAAATGACCAGCACCTTGATCTTGGACTTCCCAGCCTCCAGAACATCAAGAAATACATTTTTGTTGTTTAAGTCATCCAGTCTATGGTATTTGTTATGGCAGCCCCAGCAGACTACTAGAGGTATCTAAGTCAGAAAGGAGTTCAAATTGTTATGCCACTGCTCATTGCTGTGTGACTTTGGACAAGTTATTTTATTTCTCTAATACATGATTTTCTCATTTATCAACTACTCATAACAAAGGGCTGTGGGGAGGGTTGAATGTATTGATGTAGGAGGAAGGTACCTAGCATTTTTTGGGGACTCAACACCCCAAAGCAGCAATACCTCCCCAATGCATGCAACGACTAGTATCATAAAAGGGCAGCTTCTTGGCCATATTCAGTCCACAGATGTGTTTTGTTTGGTCTGCAATGTTTGGGGAAATTTGGATTTACCAACATTTAAAAGTCAGAAAATTTCACATAAACATCTCAATTTCCAGTTCTTCTTGAAAAATAAGAGATGTATCATAGGGCCTGTGTTCTGCCAGGGTAATCCTCTTTCGACAGAGGACAAGATCTCACCACCCGGCACCCACACCAGCTTCACCCATTCAGAAGACCTGCTTGGTACCTGAAGTCTTTTGAGTTAGCAGCCCCTGGGCTACCTGGGCTGGTGAAATCTGGCTTGGCCTGTACTTATCCCAGCTGTCCACAAACAGAGCTTTTAAGTACAATTTCAGGATCAGCCTCCCAAAGTGAAGAACAATTAGCACATTCCTGAGTCACTGTTTTATTTATTTATACTTGTATTGTGAACTAAAGAACCTCATGGAAAGGCCAGAATTTTAGTCCCTGGAGAAGAATGAAGCTTGGCAATGTGGGGGTTGGCTGACCCAGATTTGCCCCTGTCACTCAACTTCTTGGGGCCTCAGTTTCCTCCTTTGTAAAATGAGGCCTTGGGCTAGATATCTTTTGTCTTCTTCCATATTTATATAAGATGTGAAACTCAAGAACATGGATGGAAATTTAATACAATTCTAAAGACTTTAATGAAAGTAGAGCTCTTAAAACACCCCATTGACCTTAACACAGGCCTTAACTATCTGTAAACAGGACCAGAACAATGTACTTGTTTATTGTTCTGCCCACTCCAGGGTTGGGTCTTTAGCCTTGAAGTTCTACACTTAACATATCCAGAAACAAATGAATGCCAGGGCCTGAAAAGACCTGATGGAGGCCAGGCGCCGTGGCTCATGCCTGTAATCCCAGCACTTTAGGAGGCCAAGGTGGGTGGATCATGAGGTCAGGAGTTCAAGACTAGCCTGGCCAAGATGTGAAACCTCGTCTCTACTAAAAATACTAAAATGAGCCGGGAATGGTTGCAGCCGCCTGTGATCCCAGCTCCAGAGGCTGAGGCAGAGAATTGCTTGATCCCAGGAGGCGCGGGCCGCAGTGAGCCAAGATGGCGCCAATGCACTCCAGCCTGGGCAACAGAGCAAGACCCCATTTCAAAAGAAAAAAAAAAAAGACCTGATGGATCAATCTGCTATCCCTAGAAGATCCTGGTGCTCTGAGCCCTGCCTGACTTGCTGCTCTCATTTCACCAAAACACAGACCTAACTGCACAACTACCCAACTTCAGGTGCTCTACGCATGTGGATGGGCCTCCTTTTGGTTCTTTGCTCATTGCAACCACAGGAACTTTGCATGCGCAGTTTCTACCAACTGGAGCTCTCTTCACCTAGGTAATATCCGTGGATGTTTCAGATCACAGCAGCAGCATCACATCCACCCTTCCTGGCCTCCTTGACAAAAATCAATCATTCTAACATATGCTTTCATCACATCAGCTGTGTTGGAGTAGCTGTCTTAGTTGCACTGTTACATTTCACATGTGTGGCTAGTTGACTCATGATTCCCTTCCCAATGAATATAAATTCCAGGAGGGCAGGGTCTGTCTTTGGTCCTTGTTGTCTCTCCAGTGCCTGGCCAACAGAGACGCACTCAAATGTTTGCTGGTAAGACACTTAGTAAAAGGAAGAACAGCAATAAAACCCTAAGCAGTCTGGTTCCAACAACCAAGCTGAATTGCCTATTATGGTGCCTAATGGTTAGGAGGGGCACAATAAATGCTTGCAGAATAAATGACACCTGCCATCTATCAACCCTCTACCCCTACCCCCACAAAACACACTACATACTGAACAAATGATTCTCTCTGGATCAGAAGTTTAGACAGATATAGGTCTCAGAACACAACAGCCATGAAAGCAGCATAGCTGACAGAAGAAGCAATAAGAGCCAAGCAGGGAAAAAAAAAAAAAAATTCTTAAGGCTCCTAAGGGGGTAGCCCCTCTGCCCCTGCTCAGGCTTATACGGGAAAATGGCACCAAGTCTGGCCTGCCACATACCTGATGTTTTCGTTCAGGGCATAGAGCTCGTTGCTTTGCAAGCCGCCCCCTTTGAAAACGTTGATCACAGCAGTCTGAACGCTACAGGAAAAGAGAATAACACCTGGTTAGAGAATCTCTCTTCTTGGGCCATTTCAATAGCAGCTCAGGGCTGAAGGTGGGTGGAGTGACCAGGAAGCTCATAGCACAAACCTGGTCACACTCTCCATCCATCCTCCATTTCCTCCTCAGTGTCCTTGGAGAGAAAGGAAGATGGAAGCCGAAAGGACTCAAAAGCAGCCCCTGCTTTCTTGCAAGCCAGCAGGTCTTCCTCCCTCACCTCGCTGGCGGCCCCGCTGGTGCAGCCACAGTCAAGGGCAGGCAATGGGATCTGACTGCAGGAAACTGCATGGGCCTGGGAGATTCCAAATGGCATTTCCTGCCAGCAGAAGCTGACCCATGCCTGGGGTTCTTTCACAGCCACTGTCTTCACAGGGAAGCTTGGTGGCCTTGAACTAACATGAACCGGTAATTCCTTTCCTTTTTAACAGCACTTTCCTTGGAAGAATTTCCCGCAGGCCAGCCTTACAGGCCCCTCATATTTCCACTCCTGTGAGGTGTAGGGGCAGTAGAGTCAGTCCCTTGAGAGGCCATATCAGGGCTTACTCCACAGCCTCTAGGACAACAGCCCAGTGTTTCAGCAAAGGAGCTGCTTACGATCTTGTCTGTATTAAGGGCCCTGGCCTTTTCTTTAAAGAACAGGGATCCATTTAACACCAAAACATTTTGGAACCCCCTCTCTCCATCCCTATCATCAGAGTCATGCTTTCTGTGTCCATTCATTGAAAATATCCATAATGGGTTGGGCACGGTGGCTTACGCCTGTAATCCCAGCACTTTGGGAGGCAGAGGCAGGCAGATCATTTGAGGTCAGGAGTTCGAGACCAGCCTAGCCAACATGGTGAAACACCGTCTCTACTAAAAATACAAAATCAGTCAGGTGTGGTGGCGTGCACTTGTAAATCCAGCTACTCAGGAGGCTGAGGCAGGAGAATCGCTTGCACCTGGGAGGCAGAGGTTGCAGTGAGCCAAGATCACACCACTGCACTCCAGCCTGGGTGACAGAGCAAGACTGTCTCAAGAAAAGAAAAAAAAAAGAAAAAAAAGAAAAGAGAAAAGATCCATAATGACCCAAACTACAAAGAATTCAGTCATGCTTCAAAATAATGGTGCATTTAATTTCTCCAAACAGTATCTGTAAAGATTTGAAAAACAGTAGCCCACAAGCATATAAGACACAGTGCCGATTCAGTCTGCTCAATTCTTGGTGCACAAAAGGTTGGCTAGAACCTAACAAAACTCTGTGCCTCCTCTTCTAAGCACCCGTGGCTCACAGGTCTTCATAATCTTTGGTTTATGCCACTCATTTAATTTTTCACAGACATGTTTTATCTTCCCAAGCAGGAAGTAGGAAGTAAGTTACTTAAGGTTACTTATAGAAGTCCACTCTCGGATATGCTGACAGTTTCAGGTGTGACTAATGAGCATGACTAGTGACTGTAATTCCAGTACAACTGTCCCAGTCTGGTAAACTGACTCTGACAGGCCAGAGGCTCTCAGTGGTCTATTTTCTGGCTACTGAAACAAAGAAAGCTAACAGACACACTGGATGTAAAAAAAAAACCGTCCCCTCTTGGCCAGGTGTGGTAGCTCACACCTATAATCCCAGTGCTTTGGAAGGCTGAGGTGGGAGTGATCCCTTGAGGCCAGGAGTTCAAGGCCAGCCTGGGCAGTATAGTGAGACCCCCCCCCCCCCCAGTCCTTTAAAAAAAAATTGTTTTTTTAATTAGCTAGGTGTGGTGGCATGTGCCTGTTGTCCCAGTTACTCAGGAAGCTGAAGCTGAGAGGATCGCTCGAGTCCAGAAGTTTGAGGCTGCAGTGAACTATAATTGCACCACTGCACTCCAGCCTGGGTGACAGAGTGAGACCCTGTCTCTAAATAAAGGGAAAAAAAATTTGCTCTTGTCATCATTTACCCCCATAATCACGGCCTTCCCAGAATCAGCAGAAGCTCAGTCAGCCCCCGGATGCCTCCCTCCCTGCCATGGCCCTTGGCAGCCCTCCACCCCACATCCTGCGGCCTCCTTCACCTGTTCCAGGCTGAGCTGGAGCTCAGCTGCAGAGCCTGCCGAGTTGCTTGGAATCGGGGAAGGTCGCTGAGCACGGGGGAGCTCATGAAGCGTGGTCTAGGCCTGCGGAAAGAGCCCATCTTGTGGAACTCGCCGGGCAGAATGGGAGCAAAGCCACGGGTCATAAGTCCTGGTGACAGTTCAGCTTCACCTCTAGGAGCAGAAGGTTCTGAATGCCCTCGGAAAGGGCTTTTCCAAGGGCTGCCTTCAGGTGCTCAGGCTTTCTTAAAACCACAAATGTAGCCAACACCTGAAAAGAGAGGGTAGCTTTTATTGAGAACTCCTGGCCTGAGAACACCTCTTAGAGGAAGTTGGCTGGGACTTTCCAGCCTAACTACCCCCAAAACAACTGTGGTACCCAGAAATAGCATCTATTCCCTTGCAGGTTCCCATTCACAGGTTTGTACAGATCTCTTTTTCGTTGTAACAGTGTGGTCACCCGCAAGTAGGAAGACAGTGACAATGGGGCAAGGCTAAGACCAGTCCTGCAGAAAAATGATTTCTAAGCTGTGCTAGACTCTGGTTCTAATATGCACCCATCAGTTTGGGCACTGCCTGGGTTTCTGTGGCCCATGATGTTGTGCAGTAAGAGATAGATTTTTTTTAAATGTCTCAAGGAGGACACAAGAGCTCCTCATCCTGGCATTGATGACCTTCCATGATACGCCCTTACCATGCCAGTCTGAATGTATTGCTCAGTTTTTCTCAAAGCATCAGTGTCTCTTCACTCAGGCACATCTCACCTTCCCTTACCTGCTATTCCTTCACTCATTTCAACAGGACACACTCACTGAATCTTTGCTATTTATTAACCACTGTGAGTTGCAGAACATCCAAAGATTTCTAAGACCAAATCCCTGCCCTCAGGGTACTCAGTCTATGGAGAAGATAACTATCTTTTCAAGTATTCACTCATGCAATAAATATTTACTGAGCAGCTACTATGCACAGGCACTCAGGCACTGGGAGATATAAGATGGCTCCAGAGGCCATGGTGCCCTGCGCCATGGAGCTCACAACCAGCAGGCACTCTTCTATGTCATGCCTGATCCTTCCACCACACTTTTGCTCATACCAACTGCTCCTCTTACCCAGAATTCTCTTCCTTTTTCCCTCTGCTTATTTAAACCCAACTCACCCTGCAGGGTCGGGTTCAAGGACACTAACCCCTTGTAGCAGTTGCTGGGAGACTTTGCGGCTTCACAGTTAAAGGCAGTGGCTTCAGGTTTGAGTCTTAACTTGGCCACTCCCAAGTTGTGTGATTTCGGACACATTGAGTATAAAGTCCTCAGCTGTTACTAATGCCCACTTTCCAGGACTGGAGAAACGAAATGAGATCACGTGACATGGCCAGCAGCATGGCACAGCCATGGGCCTCAAGGACTGGCTATTTCCATTCAGATGAATTTCTTTCTTTCCTCGACACCTTTGGACCTGTAATTTCAGTCTCTTATTCTTTAGTGATTCAAAAGTCCTTTAGTGACTCTAAGGAATGACTTAAAAGGTGAGTATTAGAGTTCAGCAGAGTGAAGGACAAAAGGAAACACCACGAATCTCGTAGTCACTTTTTACTTGCGGGTTTAGTAGGTTTAGCCCAGAAGTATGTTCACTGACATCTCTCTCACCAGCTAACTCTGCTATGTCCCAAAAACTAATGATGTCAGAAAAAGATATTCTAGCCTTAAGTCAACCTTCAGGTTGCCAGGGGAGAAGGTTTTGCAACTCCAGCTGGTTAGCATTTGAAGAAGGGGGAACCGAAGTCTCAACTCCAAATCGAACATGCTGTTGTGGTCAGAAGAGTGAGTTAGGCCACTCAGATGGGCACGGAGGCAAGCCATCAAAAGCGCACGGGAGGTGTTAGCAGCTGTCTGCAGGCAACAGGCATAGCAACAAGGAACTTGTGATACGAAGAGGCAGAAAAGAAATGACTTGTCCTGTCTCGTAACTTTTTTCTTTTAAGGAAAAAGCAGACTTATGTCCTGTTTTTCTGTACAGTCTTTGCCCCTTCACCCCCTGCTCAGAATGAGTTCAACAGTTTTGTTAAACTTTATTAACAAAAGAAGCACAACAGGCCTGTCAAGTTTCAGAAGGTCTCAGCAGCTTCATAAATGCCACTGCCACTTGGAAAGATCTATATAAACTAACAAATGAGGTGACGAAGAAATAAAGCCACACAAGGTCCTTCCGTATCCTTAAACCGGCTAGCTTTGGGATTTAACTCATCCAGTAAAGGTCACACTACAAAGACAAGATCCATTTCACTGCCCTTCTTCAAATGGGCCTGCTAACTGCAATTCACCTGTGTAATTACAGGCTATTAACTCCCTTTATGAGGATCTTAAACAAGTTAATGGAGCTGCCTCTCATTCCATGGTACTGGTACAGGGAAGTAGAAAAGTGAGCAGAATGGATCGTTCCAGGTGTTTACCCACCACCTTCCTGCCGAGACACCCACTTCTCCAGGAAACTGTAAGACACTGAGGATCACAGGCTGGCTTCTGTCCCCATCCACTTCTCAGTTAGTGTCCCCAGGCCGCCTAGTCCAGCAAAGCACCAGGGCAGCTCCATCCACACACTCAGCCCCTCTTAAATAAGGGTCACTTTCAGCCTACAACTGTGGCTCCCGCAGACTCATAAACTGCAGAGTCACACACGAGTTGCCACTGACTCATTTTTCTCCTCCCGAATCCGCCACTCTCAACGCTGATAGTTAAAGAGAATGTGAAGCTGTCTTTGTCTCCACCTTTCCGACTTCCGGGCAGAGCCAAGAGACCTCCCCAGAGCAGCACAGGGAGGAAGGAGGAGGCCGTTGGGAGCATTGACAAGACTGCCCTAAAGGGAAACGCTGATACACCCTGGGTTCACCTGCTACAGCGCTGGGCCCGCAGGCGCAGGCCTGTCCTGACCTAAATCTGACAAATCAGAAAATGACAGGAACAGATGGGCCCTCGGAGTGGGGCCAGTCCAGGTCCCATTTACAGATGACAAAGGTATAGCAAAGAAACAAAGAAACTCGTCCAGGGTGCTCAAGGCAGGAAGAGAGCTAGGACTGTGAGAGCTGTTCCCCGACACCTGTTTGAGCATGTTCCCCAGCTCCCACCTAGGCCAATCTGCAAACTCCTTGAAGACAGGCATAGGGCTTTATTCACCTCTGCATCCTCAAGACTAAGCTCACTGCTCAGCCTGTAATCCCAGCACTTTGGGAGGCTGAGGTGGGTGGATCACCTGAGGTCGGGAGTTCGAGACCAGCCTGACCAAGATGGAGCAACCCCGCCTCTACTAAAAATACAAAATGAGCGGGGCATGGGGGAGCATGCCTATAATCCCAGTGACTCAAGGAGCTGAGGCAGGAGAATCGCTTGAACCTGGGAGGCGGGGATTGCAGTGATCCGAGATCGTGCCATTGCACTCCAGCCTGGACAACAAGAGCAAAACTCATCAAAAAAGAAAGGAAAGGGGAGGAGAGGGGAGGGGAGGGGAGGGAAAGGGAAGGCAGGGGAGGGGAGAGGAGGGGAAAGAAGAGGAGAGGAAGGGACAGGAGAGGAGAGGAGAGGAGAGGAGAGGGAGGGGAGGGGAGGGGAGGGGAGGGGAGGGGAGGGGAGGGGAGGGGAGGGGAGAAAAGAGATGAAGGAAGATATAAGAATTAAGAAGACATTGGCTAGGCTGGGCACAGTCGCTCTCATCTGTAATCCCAGCACTTTGAGAGGCCAAGGCAGGCGGATCACCAGAGGTCAGGAGTTCAAGACCAGCCTGGCCAATATGGCAAAACCCTGTCTCTACTAAAGGTACAAAAATTAGCTGGGCATGATGGTGTGTGCCTGTAGTCCCAGCTGCTCAGGAGGCTGAGGCAGGAGAATCGCTTGAACCCGAGAGGCGGAGGTTGCAGTCAGCCAAGATCGCACCACTGCACTCCAACCAGGGCGACAGAGCGAGGCTTCAGTCTCTCTCGGGAAAAAAAAAAAAAAAGGCATCGGCTGCCTGGCTGCCATGAAGCCAAGCATTGTCTCAATACATAAACTTCCTCAACCCTCGCAAAATACCACTTGAGCTGGGCACAGTGGCTCATGCCTGTAATCCCAGCACTTTGGGAGGCCAAAGTGGGCAGATCACAAGGTCAGGAGTTTGGAAATCAGCCTGACCAACATGGTGAAACCCTGTCTTGACTAAAAATACAAAAATTAGCCGGGCGTGGTGGCGCACCTATAATCCTAGCTACTCAGAAGGCTGAGGCAGGAGAATAGCTTGAACCCAGGAGGCAGAGGTTGCAGTGAGCCGAGATCGTGCCACTGCACTCCAGCCTGGGTGACAGAGCAAGACTCTATCTCAAAAACAAAACAAAACACTTGAACATCAGAGAAGTTAAGTAACCTACCCAAAGTCACACAGCTAGTGAGTGACAGATCATTGACTGGTGCCTCATTCCCTAGCCCACTCCCACTTTTCCGTGCTACCAAACTCAGTCAGAAAACCAGAACTGAAGCCACTAAGTTAGGAACCAAATTTCATATCAAAAGTTCAATCTCATGCCCCTGAGATAAATAAACTGGCATAAGGAACTCTATGACCATACTTGATGGGGCAAGAGGAGTGGTGAGAAAGGATGAAAGGAGAAAGCACAGTTGCCTTAGACACCCACTCCCTACTAGCTGTGTAACCTTGATCAAGTTACTCGACCTCTCTGAGTCTCAAATTCCTCCCACATGAAATGACCCTGAGTGACTGCCTGAGGGTTGAAGGAGGATTAAGTGAGTAAATATTTGTCAAGCACTTAGAACTGTACCTGGCAAATAAGTGCTACATAAGAGCTCGTTCAATAAATAAAATCACGTTGTTGCAGTTATTCCTAAATTGCCAAGCCGTGATAGCAGTGGGGATACAACAGCAGCTCCCTCTGCTTCTGGTAACCCAGTGGCATCTGGAAGTACTCCACTGAGGAGCAGACAAGTCCTCTGAGCCCCCATCCCCCTCACAGTGCACCCAGGCTTGCCTCCTTAGCCCTTTGATAACTCATGACGTTATTTACTGACCCTACACCTCTCTGTAGCAAGTTCCTCAGTTTGAAAGTGTTTTTCCACCCACAGTTGTGCTTCTAAGTCTTACCTCAATCCTGTAAGGCAGATGGAGCAGACAGTCTGTCACAAATTAGGAAACTGAGGCCTGAGCAGGTGCCTGACTCGGCTAAGGCTGGACAGCTGTCAGATCAGGGACTCAGCCCCGGCTGGATGTCTCCCAGCCTCACGCCTGGCTCACTGTTGAGCCTGCCAGGAGATTCCTTTTATCTTTTTTCCTATATGTTTCAAAATGTTTTCATTATGAAACATGCTTTAAGAGTTTATACACACACAAACATATATTTTAAATAATAATAGTAGACCAGGCATAGTGGCCCACGCCTATAATCCCAGCACTTTGGGAGGCTGAGGCTGGAGGATTGCTTGAGCCCAGGAGGGTGAGACCAGCCTAGGCAATGTAGTGAGACCCTGTCTCTACAAAAAATAAAAATAAAAATGAATTGTTCAGCGATGGTAGTGTTTGCCCGTATTCTTAGCTACTCAGCAGGCTAAAGCAGGAGGATCGCTTGAGCCCAGGAGTTCGAGGTTACAGTGAGCTGTGATCATGTCACTGCACTCCACCCTAGGCAACAGAGCAAAACCCTGTTTCTATTTAAAAAAAAAAAAAAAAACTAATAAATAAATAATGATAATAAACTAGTACCTACTTAAGAAATAGAATGTTACCTTGGAAACTCTATGTGCCCCTATTTTTCTGATAATAGCATACTTGGTCATATATTACAAAAAACATAAGAATTCACATAACTCTATAACATACATAGTGAAAGGCCTCTTTCTAGCCACTTAGTATAGAGCAGCTCTATCCTGTAGAACTTCGAGATGACACAAATGTTCTGTATTTGTGCTGTCCAATATGGTAGCCACTAGCCATATATGACCACTGAGAACTTGAAATGTGGCTAGTGCAAGTGAAGAACTGAATTTTAATTTTATTGAATTTTTAATAGCTGTACACATGTGTACACACACATTCTTGTTAATATGCTAATAAGAATGAGTAATGTTTTTCTTTCCTTTTAATAACACGTCATGGCCATCTTCCCATATCACTACATATTGATCTACTTTATTATGTTTAATGGTAGCTTGGCTATTCCATTTAGGAGGTATTACGTTTTATTTAACTAGTCCCCTATGGGTAGATATTTAGGGAGTTTCCCTTTTTTGTTACTGTAAAGAATGAGTGTATCTGTGGGTCTTAGGGATGACATGACCACGTTTGTAAGGTGGCTTCTCAGCAGTGGAACTTCTGAATCAAAGGGCCCAGAAATTCTTAGTTATGACTCTAATGCCCAGCCCTACCAGAGCCTAGAAATAGCATTGCAGAAAGATGTTGAGAAGTATAATGCTTATAGCTCTGAAGGATGTACAGCCACAAGTGTGTATCATTCAGAGCTTTGGCGGCAGATAAACCCTGAAATCAATGGTCACTTTGCCATTCGCTCACTATGGTAGGCAGAAAAACATCTCCCAACCCCCTACAAAGATACATTCACTTGTCACCAAAACCTGTGAATATTATCTTATATGGCAAAAGATGCGATTCAGATAAGAATTTTGAGAAGAGAAGCTGGTCCTGGATTATCCAGGTGGGCCATAAACACAATCACATGTGTCCTTATTAAGGGAATGCAGAAGGTACTAGAGACAGAAGAGGAGAAGACACAGATACACATAGAGAAGAAGGTGATGTAGAGACAGAAGCAGAGACTGGAGTAATGCAGTCACCAGGAGCTGAAAGAGAAAAGAAGCAGATTCCCCTCTACAGGGAGTACAGCCCTGCCCCACTTTAATTCTGCACTTATGGCCTCAAGAACCATGAAAGAATATATTTCTGTTGTTTGAAGCCATGAAAGCTGTGGTCATTTATTATAGCAGCCACAAAAAACCAATATACTCACAGTATGACCTTGGACACCACTGAGCTGCAGTTTCTACATCTGAAAAGTGGGAAAAGGAAGAGTTGTGGTGACCAGAAAGATTGTCTATGAAGTACTTTGCATGGTTCCTGGAACTGTACAGGCGCTAGACACAGGTGCAGTGGAAGCTGGGAGAAAAGTCACCCGAGACAGGCTGGTGTCACCACTTCCTGTGGAGCACTGAGCAGGTGATTTAGGATTTGCAAGATATTGGATGAGATGACTCAAGTAGGACTTAGAATGCTCCTTGAACACAGCAAGTGCTTGATAAATGCTACCTATGGTTTATTGTATTGCCTCCATTACTGCTACCCCTGTATTAGCCTGTTCAAACTGCTATTACAAAATACAGCAGCCTGCATGGCTTACACAACAGAAATTTCTTTTCTTGCAGTTCTAGAGGCTAGAAGTCCACGATTAAGGTGTCAGCAGGGTTGATTTCCTTTGAGGTCTCTCTCCTTGGTTTACAGATGGCTGCCTTCTAGCCATGCCCTCACATAGTCTTTCCTCTGTGCACTCATGCCCTTGGTGTTTCTCTTTATGTCCAAATTGCCTCTTCTAGGACACACACACAAAAATGGAAAGACATTCCATGTTCACTGATTGAAAGAATCAATAGTATTAAAATGTCCATACTATCTAAAGCAGTCTACAGATTGAATGCAATCCCAATCAAAATACTAATGACATTCTTCACAGAAATAGAAAAAAAAAATCCTAAAATTTATATGAAACCAAGAAAGACCCAGAATTGCCAAAATCTTCCAGAGCAAAAAGAACAAAACTGGAGGAATCACACTATCTGACTTTAAATTATACTACAGAGCTGTAGTAACCAAAACAGCATGGTACTGGCATAAAAAACAGACACACAGATTAATGGAGCAGAATAGAGAACCCAGAAACGAATCCATACATTTATAGTAAATTCATTTTTGACAAAGGTTCCAAGAACATACACTGAGGAAACAACAATCTCTTTAATAAATGGTGCTGGGAAAACTGGATATTCATATGCAGAAGAATGAAACTAGACCCCATCTTATATATAAAAATCAAATCAAAATGGGTTAAAGACTTAAACCTAAGACCTTATACTATGAAACTGCTAAAAGAAAGCATTAGGGAAACTCTCCAGAACATTGGACTGGGCAAAGATTTCTTGAGTAATACCCCACAAGCACAGGAAACCAAAGCAAAAATGGACAAATGAGATCACATTGATTTAAAAAGCTTCTGCCCAGCAAAAGATACAAATCAACAAAGTGAAGAGACAACCCACAGAATGGGAGAAAATATTTAAAACTATCCTTCTGACAAAGGATTAATAACCAGAACATATAAGAAGCTCAAACAACTCTATAGGAAAGAAATATAATAATCTGATTTTTAAATGGGCAAAATACCTGAATAGACATTTCTCAAAAGAAGAGCTACAAATGGCAAACAGGTATATGAAAAGATGTGCAACATCATTTGATGTGGTTTGGCTCTGTGTCCCCACCCAAATCTCATGTCGAATTATAATCTCCATGTATCAGGAGAGGGACCTGGTGGGAGGTGATTGGATCATGGGGGCAGTTTCCTCCATGCTGTTCTCATGAAAGTGAATGAGTTCTCATGAGATCTGATGGTTTTAAAGTGTGTGGCAGTTCCCCTCTTGCTCTCTCTCTCTCCTGCCACTATGCTTCCCCTTTGCCTTCCCCTATGATTGTAAGTTTCCTGAGGCCTCCATAGCCATGCAGAACTGTGAGCCAATTAAAACTCTTTTCGTTATAAATTACCCAGTCTCAGGTAGTTCTTTACAGCAGTGTGAAAATGGACTAATGCATCATTGATCATCAGATAAATGCAAATCAAAACTACAATGAGATATCATCTCACCCCAATTAAAATGGCTTTTATGCAGAAGACAGGCAATAGCAAATGCTGGTGAAGATGTGAAGAAAACGGAACCTTCATATACTGTTGGTGGGAATGTAAATTAGTGCAACCACTATAGAGAACAATTTGGAGGTTCCTCAAAAAACAAAAAATAGAGTTACCATATGATTCAGCAATCTCACTGCTGAGTATATACCCAAAAGAAAGGAAATCAGGAATATAAAGGAGATATCTGTACTCCCATGTTTATTGCAGCACTATTCAAAATAGCCAAGACCTGTGTGCAATCTAAGTGTCCATCAACAGACTAAAGAAAATGTGGCACATATACATAATGCAGTACTCTTCATCCACAAGAAAGAATGAGATCCTGTGATTTGCAACAACATGGGTGCAACTAGATATCATTATGTTAAGTGAAATAAGCCAGGCACAGAATGACAAACTTCACATGTTCTCATTTACTTGTGGTAGCTAAAAACTAAAATGATTGAACTCACGGAGATATGAAAATGATGGTTACTAGAGACTGAGAAGGGGTATTGGTGGTGGGAGGAAGGGGGGATGTTAAATGGGTACAAAAATATAGTTTGGTAAAATGAACAAGATCTTGTATGTGATAGTACAATAGGGTGACTACAGTCAACTGTATTTTAAAATAACTAAGAGTATAATTGGAATGTTTGTAACACAAAGAAAGGAACAATGCTTGAAGTGATGGATACCCCATTTACCCTCATGTGATTATTGTGCATTTCATGCCTGTACCAAAATATCTCATGTACCCCCTAAATACACACACTAAGTACCCACAAAAATTAAAAATTAGAAGAAATGTTCTATGCCTAATGTCTCTGAGTTAGAGAAACTAGAATTTTGGTCCATATTCCTTTCTGAAAGACCAATGCCAGTTACATTAAGAAAAATTCCCTTCAAAAGCAACTTAAAAGTTTTGGTGTGGAAAGGGTTCACTTCAGTTATCTGGAAAGCCCAGGCCCTGGGTCCAGGAAATTCTGTGGCGGTTACAGAGTTACTGGGAGGTATCACAGGCCTTGCTAACACTCAGCTCACATGAGTTTCTTCAAAAACTTCCATGATGTGTTTCTTGGAGAAAAAGAATGTGTCATCTCACTTTCTCCTCACAGCTGCCACAGCCAGGGCATAGAGATGGGGCAAAGCCCTGCCTACTGGGGCAGTGGGTAGAGGAAGATACTGCACTTAGTGGAAAATGCAAATGAATTCCACTAGGGCTCCAACCTTTGACTCTGAAAAGGGAAGTAGAATCGTGGCCCAACAATTTAAAATAAAGAAGTAGGTGGCTTATAATAACTCTGAGGCTTCCAGGAAAAAGCCATTCTGAGTGTAAATAACAAAGAAGTCAAAGAAAACAGCCATGCCACCTGATGTGACTGCCTGGAAAACAAGGAGAAACTAGTTCGCAGGGAAACAAGAGAGATGACCTCTTTTACACATAACCCTCGGAAGCTTCTGCAGTCAGAAAGCCCAGGATGCAAATCCTTCCCTGGGCCATGAACACAGGAATGACCCAATGTCCTTCCACGCCACCAGGATTTAGATAATGATCAGTCAAACTCAACTGATCCATTCTCTAATTGCAGTCAGAATGGTCTTTCTAATGACAACCTTGATGATCATGATAGCACCATTTACTGACTGCCAACTGTGAGGCGGGCACTTGCCATGTATTATCTCAGCATTTTAAAAATAGAAGGTCTTGACTTTTAGTGAAACAGAATAGAAAGTATCAGAGTGCATCACATTTGGAGAAAACAAATGTATTCATGTTTACTGGGTTAAAATGTCTCATTTATTTCATACCTCATATGGCACTCAAAACTACATGAAAGCATCTGTTTGGGAGTACCTGTGTCTGATCTTACGACCACAAGAAGGCAGGTGCTATTACCAACCCCAGCTTACAGAGAAGCAAATGGAGGTGCCTAGTGTTTAACTTGTCTCAGGTCACACAGCTCATGAGAAAGGATGCTGGGACTAGAACCCAACAGTTCAGAGCCCACCACGCTTACGTCACTCTTTGCTGCAATGCCTTCAAATGTTCCCCACAAGTCTTAAAATAAATTCACAAACTCCATCCTCACAGCCTCACTTCTCACCACTCTGCAGTTCCTCTCATTGGCCTTCCTTCATGTCTTCCACCAGCACCTGCTCTGCCCCGCCCCAGGATCCTTCCATGTGCTGTGGCCTCTATGTGAAATATTTCCCACCCCACTCCCCAGGTTCAAACCTGCACCCCCTTTATAGCCCACCATCACTTGCTCAGAGAGGCCCTCCTTTCTCCTCACCCCTGATTAGGTTCCATTACCCCAGAGAGCACCCTCCCTACCTCCTTCGTCATCTTGTCATAATCTGCCTTAATAAATGACTACAGAATTATTTGTTATAGTTTTGTGAGGCCCATAAGAGCAGGCACTATCTGTCATGTTCTCAGGTACATCCCCAGGGCTTAGCACAGGGCTTAGTGAAGCAGGAATTCCATAGATATTCTCTGAATGAGTAAATGAGCCAGGTGTATGTGAAGCATCACTGCTAAGAGACAGGAACTATAAGCAGGTGTTGGCTCAGAACACCAACATTTAAAATTACACGGGCATTTTGGGAGGCCGAGGTGGGTGGGTCACCTGAGCTCAGGAGTTCAAGACCAGCCTGGCCAACATGGTGAAACCCTGTCTCTACTAAAAATACAAAAATTAGCCAGACATGGTGGCGGGTGTCTGTAGTTCCAGCTACTCGGGAGGCTGAGGCAGGAAAATTGCTTGAACCCAGAAGGCGGAGGTTGCAGTGAGCCAAGATGGCGTCATTGCACTCCAGCCTGGGTGACAAAAGCAAAACTCTACCAAAAAAAAAAAAAAAAAAAAAAATTACATGGGGCTTCACCATGAGTAAACACCAGGGTATTGAAATCTGACTCACTTGGCTTCAAATCCAGCCTCTACAGCTTATTAGCTGGATGACCTGTGTGTGTTCCTCATAGGCTCTGAATTTTCAGTGTCCTTGTCTGTCAAATGGTTGTAATGCTTAAGTGCATGTTGTTAAGATGAAACTGAGATAACCCAGATCATGGCCTGGCCGTGAGTAGAGGCCCAAAAAGCTATAGTTATTATTAATATTTTTAAACAACATTGTGTTCTTCGCAAAACTCTCTTAGGCTTCACAAGGTGATGGGTGGTGGGGTTGGGGGAGACAGGCATTCGCACGCATTGTTGCAGGGAGAGCACTCTGACTTGACTGCTGCGGAAGGAAATATGACAAGATCTATCAAAGTGACAAAGGCCATACCCTCTGACCCAACAAATCTATTTCCAAGAATTTTATTCAAGGCACATCAAGTGGCTTATGTAACATGGGTTTTACTGCAGCCTTCTTTATAACAACAATGAGCTGGAAATAACCTAAGTGCTCACCCACAGGGAACTGGCCATATGTAAACTATGGTGTCCCATATACTGGAAGGCAAAGCAGCTCTAAGAAAGAGCTGACCTTGGGTAGGTCGCGGTGGCTCACACCTATAATCCCAGCACTTTGGGAGGCCGAGGCGGGCGGATCACGAGGTCAGGAGATCGAGACCATCCTGGCTAACATGGTGAAACCCCGTCTCTACTAAAACTACAAACAATTAGGCAGGCATGGTTGTGGGCACCTGTAGTCCCAGCTACTCAGGAGGCTGAGGCAGGAGAATGGCGTGAACCCGGGAGGCGGAGCTTGCAGTGAGCTGAGATCCGGCCACTGCACTCCAGCCTGGGCGACAGAGCAAGACTCCATCTCAAATAAAGGAAAAAAAAAGAGCCAAACTTGAATGAAAGAAAGGCTAACCACAGAGCCATGTGTACATTATGCTACCATCTATGTAAAAAAGATAAAAAAGAGCATTTACCCTTTTCATTGCATGTGCGTAAAATGTCTCTGGAAGGGCAAACCGGCAACAGATAACACTGGTCTCCCCCAGGGCAAGGAGCTGGGTAGCAGGGACACAGTAGGGAAGTCTTTTCTCTACAAGCCCTTTTGGACTTTTTGAATTCAGAAACATGACAATGCCTTACTTCTTCAAATAACTAAGTGTAAAGGCAATAGTGACTCCCTTAACCTCCCTTTCACAAAAGGAAGACAACAAATAAAGGTCATATGATTTCTTCAAAGTCACCCAGCTGTTAGGAGGAAGTCAAGATTCAGCTTCTGATCCCAAGTTGGACTCTAGCAATGACACTTCATTCATTTGACACCAATTTTGTGTATTCAGCATTTATTCCACAACAGGAGTGACCCTGTGCAGGAACATATGGGCTAGCAAATAAACACTGGCAGGAAAAGTAGATGAAAGGAAGAACCAATTTCTTTTCTTTTTTCTGCACTATGCATCATAAACAGGCCCAAAGGGCCAGGCTGGGACCAGCTTAGGGAGTGAGGCAGGTGTGGACAGTAAGCTTGCTTTACTACCAGCACCTGCCCTGGCTAAAGGAGGCAGCCACTACTCAATCCGATCTGCTGTTTGCCATCTTCGGATATAAGCCCAGTTTTGCCAGATCTGATATTTCCCAGGAAAAGCCAAAAATCCAAACTTTTAGAAACGTGAAATCACTGGATTTGTAAGTGTTGGCAACTAATTCAACAGGCCAACCAGCACTTTGAAGGCCAAACATGTAGGTTTGTGACCTTTACTCTACGACCATCACAGCTGCAGCCTCTAGTCTTCTTAGACCTTTTATGCGGAGCCTAAGCCAGGTATAAGGTAAGCCTGCACTAATCAGTCCCTGTGGCCTTGGGCAAGTCACTTCACTTCTCTGGGTCTGCTGACTCACCAGTTAATTAACGGTTTGGCCCAGCTGATGGCCACGATGTTCTTTCACCATCTCTGGCTGTGCATTCAGCCCCTACCCTGGGAGCCATACACACTGAGAACCTTTGAGAGAGGAGGCAGGGACTGATACGCTAACACAACACAAACTCAGAACCATCCCTCAGCCATGCTTGAACTCCCACCTACCACATTATCTAATTCACCAGCCTCTTCACTTAGCGGCTCTCTGTCTTAACTCACTCTCAACTCATTATCGATTTCTCTATGAAGCCTTATGTATGACATACTCCCTCCCCTATGTATTATATACACACCCAGATACAGGGTAAGCCAGCAGCACCCAAGATATTGCTAAAGGAAACACACAGAAAGCAGAACCCTCCAAGCCAGCATAGGAGACTAGATCTGGACCCCACGCCTGCCCCAGGGCCAGACTACTGGATGGAAACTAGATCACAAGCAAATTTTCAAAAGCGGTGGGGCCATTTGGTCAAATCAATTGTTTACCATGACTATTTTATTATCATGATGACTGCTGATTAGAATAATATTAACTATCATCAGAGGCTGGCCAGGATGGTCAGGACTGTGTCAAGCCTCTATTTGCATCTATTACCTCAGTTAATTTCTACTCTGAACCAATGAGGTAGGTTTCATTAGGCTCATTCTGCAGATGAAGAAACCGAAGCATAGGGATTCACTTGCCCAAAGGCAGAAGACTAGGAAGGGGGACCAAGAGGCAAATCCTGTATGATTTCAGAGCCTGAACTCCTGACCCCTCTGTTTTAAACAATGCTTGTGTGTGCCACACACAGAGCTGAGAGATTAAACGCCACCCATTGCTTCCCTTCATAAACATCACCCATAGCTTCTTACCTTAGAGCAAGAGGACTCTGCCCCTCAAGCAAGGAGTCTTTGTTTCCTTGTGGCACCCACA
Source organism: Rhinopithecus roxellana (assembly GCF_007565055.1). Classification (NCBI taxonomy): domain Eukaryota; kingdom Metazoa; phylum Chordata; class Mammalia; order Primates; family Cercopithecidae; genus Rhinopithecus; species Rhinopithecus roxellana. The sequence goes on from NC_044563.1 coordinate 107,987,690, forward strand.
GACCAGGCTGCAGTTGTTGTGTTTATTTACTTGTTCAGTGTCTGATGAGCCCTGACAGGATGGAAACTCCTTAAAGGCAAAAATCTTGCCCGTCTTGTTCACTCTCATATCCCGGTGTCTAGCATGGCACTGAGCACATGAAAGGTACCCAATAAATATTTTTATTTTATTTATTTTTTAACATATTTTTAATTATTTTTACTTTTTTTCTTTTTTTTTTTTTTTTTTTTTTGAGACAAGGTCTCACTCTGTCACCCAGGCTAGAGTATGGTGGCACAATCACAGCCCACTGCAGCCTTGACCTCCTGGCTCAAGCAATCCTCCCACCTCAGCCTCCTGAGTAGCTAGGACTACAGGTGTGTACCACCACACTCAGCTAATTTTTTGTAGAGACAGGTCTTGCTGTGTTGCCCAGACTAGTCTTGAACTCCTGGCCTCAAGTGATCCTTCCATCGTGGCCTCTCAAAATATTGGGATTACAGGTGTGAGCCACCATGCCTGCCCAAATACTTTTAAATGATGGAATAAAAGGTGCACTTCCAAGTCACCAGGAAGAGTGGCCTTCCCTTTCCTGAGAGATCAGAATAATTTTCTTTGCTGCTGACTAAACTTGGGTCCACCTAAGCATTATTGTCCACGGGGACGTAGACCTGGGCCACATAGGTGAGCAATCCTGAGTCTGTTTGCTGGTCAGTGGAGCCTACAGACATGGCAGAGCAGAAGTGCCTGCTACATAGCATAGCACATTTGTTTCTATTAAGGACCAATCTTTGCAACTCTTAGGAGACAACAGCCAGCCAAGGAATGAACACTGACTCTTACAAACAAGCAAATGTTAAGGGTCAACTGTGAACTATGGAAAGGGCTCAACAGGAAGCAAGTGACAACTTTCTCAGGCGCTACTGGAAACCGAGTGCAGACAGAAGAGCCTGAGAGTCCAGACTCTCAGACTCAATAAATAAATATTAGGCACAACAATAAATATTAGGCGCAACAATAAATATTAGGGCAAACAGGATACACACTCAAGTGTTTATCTCTGCTTAACAGTGTTCACTAAGTGTCCACAGGATTCAGAAAGCTGACAATTTGGACGCACCTAGAAGTAATTATATCATCACGTCATCGTCACATTGGCCTGCAAGCCACTGTATAATCACCAGAAAAATCCCCTTCTGTGGTACAAGTTAAGCAAAGCTGTGGGAAATAACCACACATCTTATTTACTCATCTATAAGCCCACTTTAAGTATCAAGTTTCTTGAAGTGCATATTGTCTGGGTGTGGCCCACAAATGTCATCCAGAGTGATTCCACAGCGCCTACCAGATGGTAAGCCAAAAAGTCTAGACACAAGCAGTAGCTAAGACTGACCATTACGTGAGTGAGTCATTACATTTCTGACATGTAACGTATATAAAACCCTGGTGAGAGAAAGAGTAGTCAAAAGCTACAGTCTGGCAGCCAACAAGAGTTTTAAGTGTGGGAAAATGTGCTCTAGATTAAAATGTGCAACTTTAAAAAATTAGCTCCACTCTCTCACTGCAGAAATAAGATAAAATGTTTTTTTCATAAGAAAAGGAGATGAGGCTGGGTGCAGTGCCTCACACCTATAATCCCAGCACTTTGGGAGGCCAAAGTGGGAGAATCCCTTGAGGCCAGGAATTTGAGACCAGCCTGGGCAATATAGCCAGATCCCATCTCTACAAAAAAATAAAAAATATATAGCCAGGCATGGTGGTACATGCCTGTAGTCATACCTACTAAGGAGGCTGAAGCAAGAGGATCCCTTGAGCCCAGGAGTTTAAGCCTGCAGTGAGCTATAATCACGCCACTGCACTTCACCCTGTGTGATAAAGTGAGACACTATCTCCAAAAAAAATAGAAAAGAAAAGAAAAGAAAAGAAAAGAAAAGAAAAGAAAAGAAGAAGAAGGAAGGAAGGAAGGAAGGAAGGAAGGAAGGAAGGAAGGAAGGAAGGAAGGAAGGAAGGAAAAAGAGAAAAGAATGGAGAGGAGAGGAGAGGAGAGAAGAGAAGAGGAGAGGAGAGAAGAGAAGAGGAAGGGAAGGGAAATTTCTTCTCAGGTAGTACAGCCAGGTATAACAGGCATTGAATAGAGACTCAGAAAACTGATGAAATAGCCACATATGATCATTTCATGGACGTAATGAGTCCAATTCAAGCCCATTTAACTCAACCAAATATTAGAGTGCCCACTGGATGCCAGGATCTGAGTAAAGGAAGTTACAAGGGGCAAAGAAGAATAAATTATCTTCCCCCAAGGAGCTCAGAGTTTCTAAGGAAATATCCAAAAGTAATACTATAAATGCAAGCAGACACCAAGGGATGTAACTGAAGATGGACAACTGAGACAAGATTGAGGCAGAAAGGTTCACTCACATTCTAGAGTTAACAAAGCTAATGAAAGGTCAGCTGAGAACTACAGGTTCTCCACTTCCTTGCCCATAAGTCTAATGAATATGGGGCCTGGAGAATGGAAAGGAAATTTTGAGAAGGAAAAACAAGCTTTCATATGTAAGAAGTTTTAAAAGTTCAAGGTGTATTCAAGTCTTAACTATGAGAGACCAGGTGTAGGATGAAAACATCACATTTCAACAAATATCTAGGGAGTACCTACTACCCTTGCCACAAAGATGAGCCAGATATGGCTCCTACAATAATATAATAATAAAAGGGAATAGTAATTGGTCATGATTAAAGAAAAAGACAGGGGTGGCCGAGGCAGGTGGATCACCTGAGGTCAGGAGTTTGAGACCAGCCTAGCCAACCTGGTGAAACCGCATCTCTACTAAAAATACAAAAATTAGCTGGGCATGGTGGCAGGCACCTGTAATTCCAGCTACTCAGGGAGGCTGAGGTAGGAAAATCACTTGAACCTGGGAGGCTGGTGGTTGCAGTGATCCAAGATCGCTGCCACTGCACTCCAGCCTGGGCGACAGAGCAAGACTCCATCTCAAAAAAAAGAAAGAAAAGAAAAGAAGAGGAGAGGAGAGGAGAGGAGAGGAGAGGAGAGGAGAGGGAGGGAGGGGAGGGGAGGGGAGGGGAGGGGAGGGGAGGGGAGGGGAGGGGAGGGAGGAGAGGAGAGAAGAGAAGAGAGAAGAGAAAAGGAAAGAAAAGAAAGAAAAGAAAAGAAAAGAAAAGAAAAGAAAAGAAAAGAAAAGAAAAAGACAGGAAAGCCTAAAGCTGGGATGGGAAACAATGCTTACAGCAGACCAAAGCAGAGAATGTGAACAAGATTAGCGGGCCAGGTGGGGAATGTGGCAAACTAAAGAGTGTCCTCAGACTCCTTTTGGTTTATTACAGAAAAGCTGAAAACCTGTGTTCAGATGTCAACTCTCCCAACTTTTAAATAGTGGAAAAATCATCTTGTTTTCTTCTTTTCCCCAAAATACAATGCAAGCCAAACAGTACATGTCTGATGCCAAAGTTTGGCCCATGGGCTGCCAGTTTTAGACCCTTGCATGAGACTGAGTGGGGACAAATGTACACAGGCTGTTGACTGTGAGGGCCAAAGGAATGATGAAAAGACATATTGTGAAGGTTACAGAGCTAAGTCTCAAGAAAAAGAAATACAGCCCTGGGGAAAAAAAGTAATTGAACCAAAAAAATTAAACTCCAGAGGCCTGTGGTATAACACTTGCCACTAACATCTGCACAGCACTTTATAGTTACTAGAGCTCTTCCTCATGTTATCCCATTTGACCACCAACAATCCTAGGAGGTGGACACTATTATTATTCCTATTTTAGAATTGGAGAGTTTCTGGTTCAGAGCATTTAAGCAGCTTGCCTGTGTGGTCCCATAGCTATGGAGGGATAACACCAGAACTCAGGTGTAGATCTTGTACTTTTTCAGACTCTCAAAGAGAAGAATTCCAGGCCATCTCAATCACCTGATTTTTAAAGAATATAGATTCCTGGGCCCTCCCCTAGAGATTTTCATTCACTGGGTCCAAGATACCTAAATTTGTACTTTCCAGATATCTTCCAAGTGATTCTGATGTACAACTAGGCTTGGTAACACTGGTCTAGACCAATGTCCTCTGCTAGGGGCGATTTTGTCCCACTGCCTGGAGACACTTTTTGATAGTCATAACTATGGGAGTGAGGGGTGCTATGGGCATCTAATGGGTAGAGGCCAAGGATGCTGCCAAAAATCCTACTATGCACAGGACAGTCCCCACAACAAAGAATTATCTGCCAAAAACATCAATAGGGCCAAGGTTGGGAAGCCCTGACCAAGGCTCTAGTGCCCTGCTACCCACATTGTGATCTGGGAACCAACAGAATCAACATTGCCTGGGAGCTTCTTAGACATTCCGGCCCCAGCCCAGACCTACTGAATCAGATTCTGTGGTTTAACAGGATCTCCAGGTGATGCACATGCACTTTCAGAAGCACAGCTCGAGACCACGCTTCCTTGGCCATCAAGGAATTTTAGAACAGAATGGAACCTTAGTGGTAGGCCAAAGTCATTACTTTTTAAATAGGGAAACTGAGGCCCAGAATAACTCACCATGATTATACAGCTTGCTCATGGCAGAGCTGAGATCAGATTGCAGATCTCAATTCCTCAACCTGTGTTATCTCCATGATGCCCATTAGGACCAAAATGAGGGCTCATTTAACAATTCTGCCTCTCTGAAAAGTTGATACCAACCTTGGTGGGAAGCTTTTCTTTTGTTTGAGATGGAGTCTCACTCTGTCACCCAGGCAGGAGTGCAGTGATGCGATCTTGGCTCACTGTAGCCTCTGCCTCCTGGGTTCAAGCGATTCTACTGCCTCAGCCTCACCAGCAGCTGGGACTACTGACACGCACCACCATGCCCGGCTAATTTTTTGTATTTTTAGTACAGACATGGTTTCACCATGCTAATCAGGATGGTCTAGATCTCCTGACCTCATGATCCACCCACCCCAGCCTCCCAAAGTGCTGGGATTACAGATGTGAGCCACCACGCCCAGCGGGTGGAGAGGCCTGAAAGGAATCTATTGTCCTGTTGGTGAATAATAATAATAATAAAAAATTATCCCAAACACCACAAAAGAGTACCATGTTTACCCACTAATTCAGCCTGCGAGATGTTTTACAAGGAAAGCGGCCATACTGCTCCCATAGTGGTGATGTCCAGGAGCTCGCATGATGAAACTGTTCTCCAAAATGACAGCAGCAGTCAATATGGTCTCCCCAAAGACATCTGGGGAAAGATATTGAACCAGTTCCAAATAAGTATTTAGAATTAAATGGCAAGCGTAAAAGGGTTTACACCAAGGATTTACGCGGCTGAAGTCATAAGCAGGTTGTGACAGGGTTTGAGACAGCCTAGTTCAGTCTGATACAGACACACATCAGAGCCAATGGTAGATTTTCTCCCCCTCCCCACCCACCCCTACCCTGCCCTCTGTCCTTGGGAAGAAGACAAAAACAAATCCTTTCAGCTATTCTTCCAGGCTCAACTTAAGCTGACATATACTCCAATTCCTAAACAGCTGAGTGCAGTGCAGTCCCTTAATCCTAGTATTTGCTGGAAACCCAACTGCTGTCAAAGATGCCATCAACAAAATACGGGACGCATCCTGTGTCGAAAAGAACCAGCAGGCCGGGCGCGGTGGCTCAAGCCTGTAATCCCAGCACTTTGGGAGCCCGAGACGGGCGGATCACGAGGTCAGGAGATCGAGACCATCCTGGCTAACACGGTGAAACCCCGTCTCTACTAAAAAATACAAAAAACTAGCCGGGCGAGGTGGCGGGCGCCTGTAGTCCAAGCTACTCGGGAGGCTGAGGCAGGAGAATGGCGTAAACCCGGAAGGCGGAGCTTGCAGTGAGCTGTGATCCGGCCACTGCACTCCAGCCTGGGTGGCAGAGCGAGACTCCGTCTCAAAAAAAAAAAAAAAAAAAAAAAAGAACCAGCAAGTTGGAGAAAGTTCTGTAATAGGTAAAGTAAGGAGAGAACGGAAAAGTGGAAGTATTGCTGGCATTCGGCAACCAACTAAAGTGAAACCACAATATTGATGTGTGGGTGAGGGAAATATATTCGCACCTCAAAATTGAGGAGAGAAAAAGAAGAATGAAAGCTTTGCGAGTTTAATACATGAGTAAATACATAATTTTATGTAACATATAATTATATGCTAAATAAATTGAACAAATAATAACGACAGGTTGTTTGGAGGGGGTAGATGTTTATCAGGTCTTCCCACAGGCCACAGTCAGACGCGTTTCTGCCGCTCTCCACAAACCCTTCTAGCTGAGCCTAGCTGTGAGCTTCTGCTTTTTAATGAAGTTAGTATATAGTGATGTCATTTATTACCCTGCTCTAGAAATGCAATATTTTTTAAAAGCGGGGGGGGAAGCAGAGAATGTCCTCTACACATTAGAAGAATATATAAAAGCCTCTAAAATCTCAGAATATGTTACAGCTGGAAATTTCAGGGAGTTTAAAAAAAAAAAAAAAGTCAGCTTAAATTTCATAGACCGTTTAAATTCTTAGTTGATGATAATTAGGGAGCAAGTGGCATTTCTTTAAACGCTGCTAGACAGAACTTAATCCAATTTAGGTAATCACTAACCTTTGCTTTTTTTTCTCTTTCTGTCTCCCGTACATGAAATCCAAGGACTGATCTACAAAGGCCATAAACTGGCAAAGCATAAAAAAAGAATATTTAAAGAGGGAGACTGGGTGACTGGAACCTCAAAGGGCCAAGTCTAATTAAAATGGAAACAGGTCCCACAGGCTCCCTAATTTATATTGTCTATAAAGCCAACATCGAGCAGCAGAAGACATCGGGAGGGAGGTGGAGACACTTCCCCACTCTTCTCTTCTGGGAACCTCGTATGGTGTGTTCTGCAGTGTGACAGCTATCCTCGCCCAGGCCAATGCTAGTAATTCTCTATATTCACTATAACTACAGGGCGTGACTTTCCTTATTCTGTGGCATCACTACTGTAAGAATTATCCAGACTGTCCCTTCAGGCTTCATTGTTCACCCACCTCCTGTCCCCTCATTTTACAGTCCCTGAATAGCTCCAGCCTTGACTCCTGATCCAGAAACTTCCGATCCAGAAACTTCCATGCTGAACCACTAGGATTTTCTTGAGAACTTGGGACCCTGGGTTCTCCATGGAAGGCCTTCAAGAGTAGATATCAAAATGTACTGAAAAGAGCAAGACGCTTGAGTTCATGGCTGTGTGACACTGGGGGAGTAACAACCCTCTCTGAGTTTCCGTTTTCTCATCTGAAAATAGAGAAAATAATATCTTCCTGCCTGGGTTGTTGGGAGGCACGAATACCATTACCATAGCTATAGCTGGCTCACAGAAGTTGCCCAATAAATAAGTCAGCTCATTTGCTTTAACTGTACAAGTTACAAAGTAAATCCTGCATCCCCAGGTACTGACAAAAATGTGAATTAACTCAAGTTCACCTCTGATGCCCCATCACTGCCATCCGTCCCCCTCCTTGGCTCCATGTGAAATCTCCTGTAAAACAGTGCTTTCTGCTTATCAGGGTACTGCTCTCTTTGTTCCCCAATTCCAAAACCCGTATTATGTACAAAATCCACAAAATATTTTATTCCTATATTTCAGCAACTAACATATTAATTCACACTGACTTGTTAACAAACGGTCATTTCTACAAGCATTGCCTTTAACATGTATTTACATTTTCCATAGAGAGAGGCAACTCTTGAGAACAAACCTTTAATGATGAACATTAGACATTGTAGGGATCTTTCAGAGGAACTCACACACTATTTTTCAAATCAATTCTGTATTAGGTCTAGCTCTGCAGAAAGAATGAAAAGGAAAAAGGCTGCAATTTAAGAGAAATTTCAGCATATTTCACCTTGTACGAAAGGAACAGCCACAGGAAAACAGACACATGCATACCTACAAATCATTAGTATGGAGAAATCTGAAAAAAATTAAGTAATCCACAAAGTCCTTACTGAATTCAATTCTCTAAAGATAAATGGCTTTAATGTTGAAGATACATTAAGTCAAGGAGCAAAGTGAGGATTATAATTTAGGTCTGGACTATTAGCAAGAGATTTTCAGATAATCAGTGTAATGGTTTTCTAAAGACAAGATTAGGGCTTTTTTCCCCAATAACTGAGCCAATTTGTAACACTCTGTTAAATTTTAAAAATAAATAAAAAACCATCAATCTAATCAACTATAATGTGAGCTAATCAACAATGGAGAATTGAAGGGAAAGACATCTCCAGACTACAAGTCTGGAGTAAAAATCTGTAATCCATTCTCAGCTCCATCCCTGTGTTTATGGCCTTAGACAAATTATTTAAATTCTCCAAGCCTCAGTGGGCTCATCTATATGATAGGGATATAATAGTACCTATATCATTGTTTGCATGAGGAGTATATAATATTATCAAAGTCTCTCAGTGCAAAGTTTAAAACATTTTAAGACCTCAAGAGGTGTTTGCACCTTTCCCCTTTTTAAAACAAGTGGCACATATTGTAATGTTCAAACACAGAACATTATTGAAATTTCACCCACAGAAATAAATATATATCCATGGCCGGCTGGATCTGAAAGAAATGAGGTCCGTCCCTTGAGAAACAAACTAGTCTAAACTAAGCCTTTTTTGACTTTCTTATTTCTAGTGCCTTTCTTCTTTTACATATTAATGGTTCCAGTTGTTAGAAGCATCAGTAACATACTCAAAGAGCAATGGCTGCAGTTGGAAAAACTAAAGACAACTTTGTGGACTGATGAAGCATCACTTCCCTTATCTGCAAAGCTACATTCTACAGAAACCGCTCTAAACAGCACCCTTGATCCTGATTCTAGGGCTGCAACCAGAGAAGACTAACCAGCCAGGTTCCACAGACAGGAGCCCTGCACCTTCCTCAGTCGAACTGAGAACCTTACCAGGGGCTAAATTTTAAATGGGGCTAAATTAGTTTCTGCAAGCTCCATTCCCCCTCCGGTCTGACCCGCTAGCTGCTTCGTGTTGTAACAGCGCCTTCCACCCCAGAGCAATTTACCACAGCTCAGCACTTTGACATTTTGCAGTATGTAGGGCAATGAAATGTCATGACTGCAAATTTCTACAGTGGTCAGGATCACCAAAGAGAGGTCAAAAATGATAGTCTCGCGGGCTTGATCAGCAAGGGTCCCTTAAGGATGGTGGGGGATTGAAGGCGTCCACTGGGCCGGTGGCATCCCTTTGGTCCTTAGTATGGGTCATCTGAATGTGCACGTGTCGTCTGGGCAACAGGTCCAGAACTCCGCCCAAGCAGGGAAGCCCGGAGATTCCAGCCCAAAGTTTTTTCCACGCGGGTCTCCGGGGCAGACGTGCAGCTCAGACGCAGCGCGTGAACCTTTCGTCTTGTGGAGTGCATCGCAGTAATTGAAACCTTGCACACCGCAGGACTGCCGTGGCGTCTATAAATACTCACCGCCTAACTGCTGACAAACAAAACGCGGGCTCCCGACACCGCGGAGGAAGAGGCGGCGGCGGCATGTGACCGAGGACAGGGGCTGGGTGGAACTGGGGGAAACCCCTATTGCCAGACAGGAAGGCATCCCAGAGCCGATTCCTGAAGCACAGTTAGCAAGCACACAGCCTGGTCCCATCCCGGGCGGCGGCCTCTAAGAAAACCGGCCGGAGGGTTGGGCAGGCAGGGTCCTAGCTGCCGGGGCGGGGTCCCCAGAGCGCCCCCTGCGTGCAGCGAGCCCGGCGTGCGCGCACAGTAGGCGCACAGAGGACAGTCTCGCCATAAGGAAGGCAGACGGGAGAAATAAAACCGAAGGGGGATACTGCGGCCTCCCAGCGCGGGGTCCGCAGCTGGGCCGTCCCAGGGCTTGCTCGCAGCCCGTCCCGGCGGGGTCCCCGCGGGCTGGGCCCTGGCCCGCCCTAGTCCGCAGAGCGCGCGTGTGCATCAGCGCACGGGACAAAGTGGCTCCCTTCCCTGCCCTTCTCTCCCTCGCCTCCTTCCAGAAAAAGGGGGACGGCCGGGAAAAGGCTGCTGCAGGCGCGAAATCACCCGCGCTTATGCGGGGACAGCTCTTTAGATTTGCGCCCCAGACCGACGGAGAAAAAGAGAGTCAAACAAGCCGACTTTCTTTTTCGACCTCCCGGCTCAGCCTAGGTCCCGTGATCACCAGCATCCCCATCCCACCCCACGGCGGTACCTCAGCCACCCTAAACAGCAGACCGGCAGCGTGGCCTGCCCACCGCCCCACCATGGTGGTCGCGAGTAGGATCCCCTACGCCTGCCTGCAGCGTCCGATCGGAGGATCCTTAACCATGCAGGAGTTCCCACCTGGTTGCCCCCCAAATGTGACACTTTTCCCCAGCTCCTCCCCCGACCCCCGCCCCGCCGCGCCGGGTGAGATTAGTGCGCGGTAATTTTCTGCTCAATCCTGCGCGGTTGCTGAGCCTATGACTCCGGCCCCTCCCAGAGACGCCCCCCACCCACCACTCACCTCCTTGGGGTGTCCGGCGTGAATCACACCGAGTCGCACACCCGCCGCTCGCCTCCGCCCCAGACTCCGCACGCCTAGGAAAAAGTTTCCGGTCTTCCCGAGGAAGTTTTCTCACCGGGGAGAAATGAGCGACCTGGATGGTTCTCCCCGTCGCGCTCTGCCCAGCTCTCCCTCCCTCCCTCCCTCCTTCCTCCCCCAGCTCTGCCCTCCGATGGGGTCTCGTCCAGCCTCGGTTCCTCTCCAGAGCTAGTCAACAAACGCATCGGCCGCGGAGCTCCCACAGCCGGGCTGGTGACACGTTTCCCTCCTCTCTCATCTTACGGCCTCCTCCTCCCCCTCCTCCCTCTCCTCTCTTCCTCCTCCTCCCACTTTTCCTGTCCCGGGCACCTCGCTTTAGTTTCTCTCCAACGGCCCCCACCTCACTTCACACCATCCCACTCCTCCTCCCCTTCAGCAACTCTCACCCTGCTGGGGAGAGCGGAGAGGGGGGCCCTGCACTTAAATCCAGTTCAACGATTTCAGGAAACCCAAACTTTTTGACTTAACAACAACAACAAAAAATACCGAGGAGGATGCAGGTCAAGGGAGCTCCGCGCTTGTGTTTCTCTCACACAAGGAGAGATCTGCAGCTCCCTGGCCCTGCTGCCCCGCAATGGGAAACTGTCAAGCCAAGAGGTGATTCTGGGGCTCACTTGAAAGGAGCAGGGCGGAGCTGAATAGAGGACTGGAGCCTCGAACTTTTTTTCTTTCTTTCTTTTTTTTTTTTTTTTTTTTAAGGAATAGTCCCTAGGGCGATTCCAGAAGTTGTTTCAAGTGCATTAATGAAAACATAATGCAAGTGAAATCTTTCCCCTGTTTGCAAATTCTTTTAAAGCTCCCAAACTCATTTTCTAACTGCAGGTTTAATGAATTGGAGGGTCCTTCAGAGTTTGAATACCACAGAAAACCAACAAGCCAAAAATTAAAAACAATGCATAATTATTTTGAAAACTGTTCGTGTGTGTGTGTTTTGTTTCTTTTTTGTTTTGTTTTGTTTTGGTTTTTTTGGGTTTTTGTTGTTGTTGTTTTTGCAGGTGTTAAGAATGTAGTGCAGCTGTTTGCAGGACTCACTACTTGCATCATTTCACCCTATGGTTGAGCAGGAAATACTTTAAAAATGCTGCCCGATCGCACATCACACATAGGCTTTGAAACCACAGTGACATTTGCTAAAGAAAAAGATGTGCGTGTCCTTTTATCTCAAAACTGAGCAAGACTCATTTTCATTTTTTGATTTGGTCATTGCCACCCTACAAAACCTACGTGTTAGGGTTGTTGTGGGCATGGGAGCGGGTTGAGGAAGTTCTGGGTGTCTCATTTGTCCTGTGATATTAAGTAAAGCTAAAAGATCCTCAATAGAAGCCCTAGAATGATGAAGGGCTTTAAATTTCCTCCCAGGAATCACACACAATGAAAGAGACGGCATGGGACACATGCCTGGGAAACAAAATCTTTTTTTTTTTTTTTTTTTTTTTTTTTTTTTTTTTTGAGACATTTCCCCTCTGTCATCCAGGCTGGAGTGCAATAGCATGATCTCGGCTCCCTGCAACCTCCAACTCCCTGCGTTCAAGCAATTCTCATGCTTCAGCCTCCAGAGTAGCTGGGATTACAGGCATGCACCACCATACCCGGCTAACTTTTGTATTTTTAGTAGAGACAGGGTTTCACCATGTTGGCCAGGCTGGTGTAGAACTCCTGACCTCAAGTGATCCACATGTCTCTGCCTCCCAAAACGCTGGGATTACAGGCATAAGCCACCATGCCTGGCCAGAAACTGAGAGGACAAAGAGCAGGGAGGAGACGTAAAAGAGGCTGGTCTGAGGGATTAAGAGCCAAAGCCTGGAACCAAAATGGCAAGGTCTCTACAGCAGCTCCTCTTCTTCCCATCCTCTGGTTATTAGCCAAGTTACTTAACTTTGCTGTGCCTCAGTTTACTCATATGAAAATGGGGATAAAAGTAGTAGCTATGTCTTAGGGTGGCTATGAGGATTTAGTGAATTCATACAGAAAAAAATGCTTAGAAGCCCTGCTGGGGTTCAAAGGATATTAAGCTATTATTATTCCTGTCATTGTCCCTAGGACCAGGGAAGAGGAAAGGGAGCTAGTTCTACCTGGCTGCAAGGAGATCAGTTTGGGAACATCCATTCTACATTGCTAACTCTCTCATCTCCTTCTAGTCTTATTTCAATGAGACCTACCCTACTCCACCTATTTAAAGTTGTAATTCGCCCTTCCCTCCCAGTCTCCCTCATTCAACTCTGCTTTTTTTTTTTTTAATAGCATCTGTCACCTTATAACATATTGTATGGTTTACTTTAAGAAAAAAATTATGGCCAGGTGCGGTGGTTCACGCCTGTAATCCCAGCACTTTGGGAGGCCGAGGCAGGTGGATCACGAGGTCAGGAGTTCAAGACCAGCCTGGCCAACATAGCAAAACCCCATCTCTACTAAAAATACAAAAATTAGCTGGGCATGGTGGCAGGTGCCTGTAATCCCAGCTACTCAGGAGACTGAGTCAGAGAATTGCTTGAACCCGGAAGGTGGAGGGTGCTGTGAGGTGACATCACACCACTGCACTCCAGCCTCTGAGACAAAGAGAGAGAGAGAGAGAGAGAGAGAGAAGGGAGGGAGGGAGGGAGGGAGGGAGGGAGGAAAGAGAAAGAGGGGGGAGGGAAGGAGGGAGGGAGGAAGGAAGGAAGGAAGGAATTATCTCTCTTTTACCACCTCCTACTTTCAGGTTAGAACATCGGCTCTATAAGGGACCACTTTAGTTAAACAAATCCAATTTTTAAAAATTCACTGATATTGCCCCAGTTTCTAGAACAGTGTCCGGCACATGGTATGTACTCAGCAAATGCCATAGAAATGAATTCATTTAGCATATGCTATACTGATTGCCTATGGTGCGCAGGGCATTGTGCAATAAGAAAAAAAGTTAATCATGAGGCCTATCCAAAGATGAAAGAGGCTCCTGTGGAAGAAGCATACTTCCTGGTAAACAGAAGTATTCACAATACAGGAGCATGCCATAAAAAAGTATTGAAGGACTGAAAGGGAAGTTTAAAGAGGTTAAATTCTTTTCTAACCCTAAGAGTTTCTCATTTTGTAAGCAGATATTTTTTTTTCTTCTTTTTTTTTTTTTGAAACAGGGTCTTGCTCTCTGGCCTAGGCTGGACTGCAGTGTCTTAATCATAGCTCACCATAGTCTCAAATTTCTGGGCTCAACTGATCCTTTGCCTCGGCCTCCCAAAGCACTGGGATCACAGCCACCAGGCCAAGCCAGAATTTTCTTAAGATGAGAAGTAGTCAGTATTTCCATGGAAATCAGAGCTTCTCCTTAAGGACCATTAATGCCAATATGTGATGCTTGTCACCACCCAAATTCTAACCAAAATTCCACCTAAATGTCAATGGGACATTGCTTTTTCTTATTAAGAAACAGAATCTTCTTAGGAGAAACCAGTACATTAATTTACAAGGAGGAAATTCTAGGTCTTTATTAGATATATACACAGATTGCCATGTCCACAGCCTCCGAAATGGAAGTCAGTCCAATAGAGGCTCCTGTTGAAAGAGTAGCTATCCCTTAGGCAGCCCCCTTTAAGACTAAGGGTGGGCACCTAAGCCAGATGCATCCAATCCATAGATTTGTCCTGTGAAAAGTACACTTTGCCAGTAAGATTACATGTCAGGAATGCGAACAAACACACACACACACATACACATACACACGACTATTATGCAGAGCAAAAGCTGAAGTTTGTGACTTTATCTGAACTTTAGATTCTAAAAGCTGCAGACTGGCTGTGGGCTCATTAAATGTTATATATTAGATTGTATTGTTTGAACCTCATGAGGTCAACATTGTTTGAATTACTTGCCAATATTTTAAAATCAGAAAACGTTATGCGAAAATACAGATTTTTCAGCTTGCCTTGAAAAACCTGGGGGACCTGGCATGATTCTTGCTGCAGACCTGCACTCCACAATTGACTAGTTCTGCAGTGCTTTTTCTCTCTTTTAGGGAGAACATGCAGTTTCCAGTTTGCCACAGTCCCAGCCACTCCCTGCTTCTCCTGTAACCAGCCTGATCACCCATTTTCCTGCCACTCTGAATGCAGCTTGCAAGGGATGCGGACACATAGTTAGAACGGGCCAGCACTATGAGCAAGCAGAAATTATGCAATAGAATGGCATGGGTTCAAACCATTTTACAAACAAAACCTTGCTTGGAACCACATAATTTGAACACTACTGAGATAAAGGAAGCAGTAGAAGACAATTGGACATCAAGACCAGGAGAAGCAGAGGCCCTCCCTGAGAGGCTGCCTTGTGATCAAAACCACCTTTCAGATTCTGTTCTTGCAAAAGTCCATTGTTCTAGTTTTGCTTTGTTCCCATGACAATGCCTGCCCACCCCATTCCCATTACTCATTTCTACCCCACGAAGAGCCTAATCGCACCAAGTTCAGGCAGGGTTAGGTGACTTGTTTAAAGTTATACACAGGCAAAAAAAGGACAGGACAGAAACCTCTGATACCCATTCACTCTCTCTTCCTCTGATTAACTGCTTCCATCTCTGAATGATAATGAAAATTACTCAATTTATACATTATCACATGTATTTATTCATTTTATTATTTATTTATTTATTTATTTATTTATTTATTTTTGAGATGGAGTCTCTCTCTGTCACCCAGGCTGGAGTGCAGTGGCACGATCTTGGCTCCCTGCAAATTCTGCCTCCTAGATTCAAGTGACTAGGTTCAAGTGACTCTCCTGCCTCAGCCTCCCAAGTAGCTGTGATTACAGGCATGCGCCACCACACCTGGCTAATTTTGTATTTTTAGTAGAGATGGGGTTTCACCATGTTGTCCAGGCTGGTCTCCAACTCCTGACCTCAGGTGATCTGCCCACCTCTGCCTCCCAAAGCACTGGGACTACAGACCTGAGCCACCATGCCCAGCCCATATTATCACATTTAATGCCTTAGGGGTCTGATATACAATAGTTGTGAAACAAATGTCTGCCAAGTTTAGGTTGCCTTGAAAAAGTTTGATCTCCCTCCATGATAACCCCAATGTCTCATACTATGATATAAAAGTATTCCAGTGAAGAAAAACATATATCCTCCCATAAGCTTTCTCCTTTTGTAGATGGAAAAAAGGAGGTCCTGAGAATCCAAGATCCTTTGTTAATGCCTAGCACAACTTGTGAGGAGCACAGGCAGGTCTCCCAGCCACGTGCAACATAAGAACACACAGTTTTTCAGGTCCTTAGAGCTCAGGTAATAAAATGAGTTAACGTAGTTACTCATGATAAATACCAATCTAGATATAAAACTTGCGTAAGCACTCAATATACCACCACAGCACTGCGCTATCCATAAAAATGGGACCATTTGAGAAATATACTCAGCATCTGATCTAACACCAGGCTGTAAAATCAGTGACCTTTGGTACAGCATGGAGATTTAGCACACAAATGATAAAAGTTTGCCCTCCTTCTGCCTTCCTTGTAACTTCCACAGTAGAAAAATTGAGAACGCTGAAGTTCGCTTTTTGGGAGAATTTTGGATGACATAAACAAAATAATTATTTTAGTCCCTTTCATCCTTCTCTTGTTAGCAATGGGGTATTTCTGGTATATTGGGTTTTACCATTGTTTCTGTCTTTTGGTATTGGGGAGAGTCTGCCCTCCATTCTAAAGTGGCTGGTAGTGAATTAAATCTGACTGCCTTTTGAGAATAATTTGAATAAGCAAATCTTAACAGGGAAAAAAGAAATTTGGTGATCCTACTTGACTTTTTCTTGGATAACTTTCTTTCTACTTTTTTTTTTTTTTTTTTTTTTGAGATGGAGTCTCACACTGTCACCCAGGCTGGAGCGCAGTGGCGCCATCTTGCCTCACTGCAACCTCTGCCTCCCGGGTTCAAGCGATTCTCCTGCCTCAGCCTCCCGTGTAGCTGGGATTACAGGTGCCCACCACCACACCCAGCTCATTTTCTGTATTTTTAGTAGAGATGGGGTTTCACCATGTTGGCCAGGCTGGTCTCAAACTCCTGACCTTGTGATTTGCCTGCCTTGGCCTCCCAAAGTGCTGGGATTACAGGCGTGAGCCACCTCGCCTGGCCTCTTAACTTTCAAGGGTTTCAATTACTCCTTCCCACAGTCCTAAGTCCATCGGTTGGTCAACAAATACTGGCTGGTCACTTATTGGTGTCAAGCACCAGTGATGCAATGGTGAACAAAAAAGACAAGGTTTCTAACACCAAAGAGCAGAAGACAAACATTACACATGGAAACAAATGCATAAAGGAGATCATCTGAAGTACTGATGTGTACTGTGAAGAGGATAAACTAGAGTGACTGGAAAAAAAGAAGAGAAATGCTTTACGTAGGGTCATCAAGGATGATCTTCTGTAGAAGATAACTTTGAAATCGAGACTTAAATGATGAAAAGAGGCATCTATGGAAACAGAAGAATGTTGCAAACAGCAGAAATTGTCAGTACAGAGGCCCTGAGTCAGGAAGAAGCATGGGAATTTAGAGGGAGAAAGCAAGCCCCTATAGTTGAAGCATAGGGAACAGGTGGAGAGGGGACAAGATGAGGTCCAAGCAACAGAGCAAGGTCATGGTAAGGTCATGGTAAGGAGTTGGTCACAGTGGGAAGTCACCACTGTCATGATCAAACAGGCTGCCATTATATTGCCCAGTTCATTTCCTAGAAGGCCTTTTGCTTCAGTGGAAGATGCTCCATTGCAAATAATCCCTCTCTGCATCCTAAGACAGGATAGAATGGGAAACTTTCCAAATAAATACCGAGTTGCAGGCCGGGCATGGTGGCTCACGCCTGTAATCCCAGCATTTTGGGAGGCCGAGGCTGGTGGATCATCTGAGGTCAGGAGTTCAAGACCAGCTTGGCCAACATGGTGAAACCCCATCTCTACCAAAAATACAAAACAATTAGCCGGGTGCGATGGCAGGAGCCTGTAGTCCCAGCTACTCGAGAGGCTGAGGCAGAAGAATTGCTTGAACCTGGGAGGGAGAGGTGCGGCGAGCTGAGATTGCGCCACTGCACTTGAGCCTGGGTGACAGAGTGAGGCTTCATCTCAAAAAAAATAAATTCCCAGATTTACCCCAAAAAAGAGTTCTTCATCTTTCTTGGTGATTGTAGATGCTTTTGGGGAACATCTGACCAGACCATACTGCCTTTTCCAGGAACCATCACACACCTCAGATTCTGCAGAATGGTGCAGCAGATTGTCCTAGACTTGTATCAGGTGACTGGTCCTGGGACTGGGCACCTGACACATGAGCAGATGAGATGTGCCAATCAAAGTGTCCTTTGGAATTCAAACTAAGGGACCCACATGCCATATAACATAACTGGTTTCCCAGCTTCATCCTCCCCCAGCAGAAGCTGGCTTCATGTGATCCTGGTTTCCTCACAACAGTCAGCCTCAGCCTCAGCATCACTCTCTGCACTGCAGTCATCAGGACTGGCCACCTTATGCCCTGCATCATTGTCTCTGCCCATCAGTTCAAAGATCAGGGCCAGGGTTCTTTTAATCATCCCCAGATTATCATCACCATGTGCTTTTCTCCATCCCCATTTCTAACCTGTCTCCCAGCCTAAACCTCCTTTTGTGCACCCTGAAACCCATAGTCCATCACCAACAAAATCCCCTACACTTCAACTTCTTTTCTGAACATTTCCTTTGCCTTTATGCCCTAACTCAGTGGTTCTCAAACATTTTTATCTCATGACTCTCTTTAAAGTGACTGGGGACCCTAAGAGCTTTGATTTGTGTGGGTAATATCTATCAATACTTACCGTATTTGAAATTAAAAATTAAAATTAATATATTCCGTTTAAAATAATAATAAAACCATTACATATTTTATGGAAAATAACTATATTTTCCAAAACCAAACAAAACAAAACAAAAGTACTGGGAAGGATGGTGTTGTTTTACATTTCCGGAAATCTCTTTAATGCCTGGCTTAACTAGAAGACAGTTGGATTCTTCTACTGACTTCTGCATTCAATCTACTGTTGCATTATCACGCATTACGTAGACTCTGGAAAATTCCACCATAGACTTGTGAGAGAATGAGAATGATAAGGTGACTAATATCTTAGTTTTCTATGAAAATAGTTTTGAGCTGTGGATCTCTGCCAGGTCTTAGAGACTCCCTAAGGGTCCCTGAAGCACATTTTGAGAATCACTGTTCAAAGTGAACTCTGCTTTTCCACTGAGGCCCTAAAAATCCTCTCAAATGATGGTAGTTTTTCTCCCACACTCATGGCATGGCTGGACTTTGAGGTAGAGTTATTGTTTTCCTTGTTTTTTGTGCCACTTCCAGACAACAATCCCTCCCTAAAATCCCCATCAAGCCATTAGACTATTCTACTTGCTATCCCCCTGCCCCCGTAGTGTTCATTACAGATTCCTGGGTTATCTCCCTCCTGCCTTGAAATTTTCAGACCTGGTTTATGATCACTCTCTTAGATGTTGCTCTTTTCATAATTCTCCATGATTTCAATATCCATAGAAATAATTTTTCCAGTATCCCAGAAGCTCAGATCCTTGATCTCTGCCCTGATGACCTTGTTCTCCACTCTACAGCAGCCACTTACTCTCACAGTCAGCCTTGATGTTGTCATTTCCTATTTACACCGACTCCCACTCTCTAATCACCACCTCCCATCTTTCACAGTCATTCCCTCTAGTGCCTTGGCTCCTACAAATCTTCAACTCCCCTGAGATACACTATCTTAACCCATGGCTGGTCATTCTCAAGTCTTCACTTCCGTACTCACCCAGATTAGATTCCCTTATTATATTAACTCCCTCACATACACCTTGGACTCTCTTACCCTTTTGTTTACCTCATACACTTCGTTGTATTTGCTTTGAGAGAGAGACAGCAACAGAGAGAGAGAGAGAGAGAGAGAGAGAGAGAGAGAGAAGTTCTCTGGTCCCAGTTCCCATGAAGCCTGGCTTGGACTTGTTTCTATGAGACGCCCCTTTTATTTGAGATAGTGGGGTCCAGGGTCCAGGTCAAGTTGTCCTTTGAAACCCAAATATCTTGACCAGAACAGTCATCCCTTCTAGTATAAGCCAAACCTTAGGTCAATCAATGTTTCCTTGTGAGGAAAAGGGCTAAGGTTTGGACTGAGACCTGGTAGTACCATTTAAGGACAATTCCATTTGAAGGCAGTGAGAGTCTCAGTTGCAGACACTACCTGTTTCTCAGGAATTTCGTGAGGCCTAAATGAGGTTTAGGAGAGCTGTATGAAATACTTGGCACAATGTTTGGCACATTGTAACACATTTTTTAGTAACAAAAGAAAAATAATTAGATACCATATTTAAAATAAGAGACCCTTGTATGTTATTGACCAACTATTATGTTTGTTTCCTCACATAAATAATCTCAATTCTTTTATGGCAAAGCCTAGTATTTTATTCTATTCCCAATTTGGTGAACATATGTTTTAGCCTTTATTTATATTCTGATGCGTATTACTGCATGCTGTTGAATATAAATGAGACCTCAATAAGTGGTCCGAGAATATGGAAATACAGTTGTAATCTTAAAAATAAACCATGACATTTATACCCTTCCTACTTCAGAAATAGATAAAATCAAGATAAGGAACATAATCACATGAATATAAGATAAATAATGACACAAGGCAGCAGTCTGCATTGGATATATAGAAAGGCGAATGGAATAAGCAAAAATTTATATATGCTTATTCCTGTCTGTGGGAGAAGGAAGGAGAAGGGAAGGAAGGGAGGGGAAAGAAGGGGAGAAAGAAGGAGAGAGGAGTTTTAAACTCTACTGTGAAAGAATTCTGGCCAGGATAGTTTATCTAGGCTATTCAAGAGACCCAATCAAAAATTCCTCAAGGCAATCTCAGCCCCTTTCCTCAGAGTCAAAGCCTACTGTACAACCATCTAACCACTAATTTAGCGTCCTAGGCACCATAATACACCCACAAGGTACATCCCATACAAAGCAAGCTTTGGGGGATTAACTCATGCTAACTACCTTCCCCAGAGAGTGATGAATAAACTAAAGTACTAATTAATCAGTAATTTGGTTTCTAGAATTTTCTACCTAAAGTCACATTTATAAATTATCTCTTTAGGCAAAAGAGATGTCAATAATAGGAAATGTATTTGTTTTTCATTTAATCTAAATCTTCCTTTGCAAAATAGAATTTACATTATACTCTAAGCATGGCATATGCCTCCCTCTTCCTCTCTTTTTGTCCTCTCTCTCTCTCTCACACACACACACAAATATAGAATTGATAAAAACAAACAAATTACAACTGACATTAACATTAATTGCAAAAAGAAAATTAATTGCAGATGTACAATGTGCTGACACCGTGTGAGGTACTTTGCAAGCAGTGGCTCACTTACTCCCCAGACAACACCAGGAAAGAGGTGCTATTATTATCCCCATTTTATAGATGAAGAAGTTGAGATTAAAAGAAATAGCTTAGTCATTTCCCGAGGTCCCACAGCTTGTCAGAGGTAGAAAGAACTACAAATTATACAGTTTTATTTCCCAATGTAAGTTCTTCAGTCATCTTGACCTCCCAATTAAGGAAGAGGAAGTTGCAAAACTGTTTGGGGAAGATAAATATTCTCATCCAAACCACTCATTGCAGGGAGGTTTTCTGCTGGATGTGAGAAATTAGATTTCTGCAGGAGCAGAAAGTGAACAAGGAAACATGCCCTGTCCTCTAGCAGCACATGTACTGTGCTTGAATGTCTCACTCAGTCAGGGTGAGCCACGCCAGCCAAGTGGATGGCTGCCCTTCACGAAGAACTCTGTTCTTTCTCCAGCATTAACTGGGGGGGAGTTCTAGTCTGACAATAACACAGACTGGCCCATCACTCAACATCTGCTTCACTTCTTTTCCTAAATATAATACTTGTGTTACCAGAGTTTTGGTATTTCAGCCTGGCTTTTATTGATGAAGTCTGGCTTAGCTATCCTTGATGGGCATTTCTCAAACTGTTCCCCAAGAAAAGGAAGGGATAATACCATGAAATGTTGCTGGTGTTGCTGGAGAAACATTCCTTAATCTAATAACTTTTGGAAAAATACTGCATGCAATACTGTAAAATGCATTTGTATATTAAGAACTTGGAGGTGGTCTTCAGAAAAAAAACATTCAATAGTTTCATTTCGTTTCATGGAATACTATTAACAGCTTGAGGAAATAATATTCTGCAGGACATAATTGGGAAATGTGGTCCTAGACAAAAGAATTCCCTGTCAGTCAAACTTGCTTTGAAAGGGCCGGAGACTGTATAAGATGAGGGGAGATCTTAATTGAGTCTACTCAGTAGACTCTGCTTTTGGCTTTTTAATTTCTTGGATGACTGGTCTGCTGATAGTCTCCCAAATTTACAGACAAAAAAAAAAAATCCTGCTTCAGTTTCCACTGCAGAAACAAAGCAAGTAACCTTGAACAATCATTCCCCCTAAGTGCTTTATCATAAGAACCAGCTACCTCCTTCACAGAAGGGATGATGAGACCCAACAGATAGGATCTAAGGACGTTTGATAGGAAATCAGCATGAGCAGTGATTACTTACTGAGTTTACATTAAGTACCAGGCCCAGACTAAGCCCCCAGCAGATAGTAACTCGTTTAATCCTTATAGCCTGCCTGTGATGCATGGATCACTGAACTGTCCATTGGAGAATATCTAGAACCTCACACAGTGCCTCCTCCACTGAGCAGCCACTCAACAAATGTTCACTAGAGGAAGGAAGAGAGAAAGGAATGGAGAGACAGAGAAAGGAAACAAACTGAGGTTTAGAGAAGTCAAATTGCCCAACATCACACCTTCAACAAGCAGGAGAGTCAGGACTCAAACACGGGAGAGCTGAGCTCTTCCACACCAGGACAAACTGCTGAGCTTCCTGCTCACTAACACACAGCCAGCCTCTAGGAGCTGGCTTGAGGCTCTGGCTACACTTGCTCAGGATGTTAGCTTTGGGCAGCTTGTAGCTCAGATAATCAAAACTGCTGTGTTTATATGGCACTTTTTTTGAGTTTGTAATAATGCAATAGGTAAAATTTACTGAGCACTTACTAAGCGCCAGACACTACTCTAAGAACTTTACAAAGCTCATTCTCCATGAGCATCCTAAGAAATAGGTGCAATTATAACCTACCTTACAGATGAAGAAACTGAAGAGTAGAGAGTTGAAGTGACTTAACCTCTAATTAAGTGATGGAGTCAGGACTTGAACTGAGGCAATTTGATCCCCAAATCTCTGCATTTAACCTCTTTACTAAATTCATTCCCTCTATCTAATGACAGACCTCATGAGAGAAGGAAAGGACAAAGGCAGGTCCCATCCGCAGCTGGATAATTAAATATATGTATTAATTTAACCCCAAAAAAGGTTTACTATGCATAGTTCTCAGCACATCACAAGTGTCAACTCATTAATGCTCCTACAACACAAAACAACACTATGAGCCCAGTGCAATTGTTATTATTTCCATTTCACAGATGAGGAAACTGAAGCACAGAGAGGCAAGTAACTTGCCCAAAGTCACACAGCAAATGGCAGAGCTGAAATTCACACCGGGACATTCTGCTCCGACTAGTCTATGGGTTTAACCACCACAGAGTGCAGCCTGACAAGAACACGCAGGTGCCTTATTTAAAAGTGAAATACCCTCCCAAGACCAGTGGCTAAAAATGGTCTCTAAGAGGAAGGCAGAGCCATCTGTAGACCCGGAAGTTAAACAGGGCCAGGGAGCTTGAATGACTTAATCACGGTTCAATTTAGATTTCCTGGCTGAAAGCGTTCCTGTTCGTCCTGCTGGAAATTAATAGCCAATTGTTTCTTGGTATTCTTGTGGGAGGGGTGGGCCATTTTCCTGTGGCCCAGCTGTTTCTGGAAGAGTAAGTGCCCGGCCAGTGTCAGGCAGGTACAGAAGGACGGGTAGGTAGAGGGGACCAGGTCCCTTTGTCAAGCGAGTTTGTCAGAAATCGATCAACTCCTGCTTTTTCTACTGACCTAGGAGCTGCAGCCCTTCCTCCACTCCTTGCAGGAAACCTGCCTTGGGGTTAATTCATCTCTCAAAGGCGGGTCAGGAGGAAGGGGAAAAGAAAAGACAAGAGTCAGGTCATTTATTATCAGAAGGGGTAAAAGAACTTCTAAGGAAGCGGTGAGGAGCTGTAACCACAGCATCTTCAGAAAAGGCATTGAGCTATTAACAGTGAACTCTGCTTAGTGCAGTCATTCTGTCCCCAGCTAATCTGGAAAGAAAGACATGAGCTCCCAGAGGTCAGGGAGTGATGTCCGCCGTCACACTTCAAAAGCACTCCAGGAATATATTTTAAATAACTTGTGGCACGAATGTAAGTTAACAGCAAAGAATTGGGCTTGACTTTTCTCCTGGTCCATAAACATTTGCCTCTCTTTTCTGTCTTCTGGTATCACACAAAGAGTAGTGTGTGGAGTCTTGGCCACAACCTCATTCCCGGCCACTCTTTCCGTCTCACCTCACCCTATGCCCTGGCACACTGAGATCCCTGTGGTCTGGAAAAGGCAGTAGTTACTGCATACAGGTCGAGGATGCAGGGTGCAGAGACAAACCAGGCTCAGGCCTGGTCCAGTGACATGGCCATGTGAACCTGGGTGCATGGCTTAGCCTCTCTGGGCCTGGAGCACCTTGTTCTCTTTCTCCCCCTTAGAAACACCCACGTCCCCATGCAGGAGCCAGGTCAAAGGGCTGCCCTGCTCCTCCATCCCAAGCAGGCTGCCCTAGCACTCAGCACACATACCACCCCCCAACCCCCACCCTTGCAGCATTTGCCTCCTCGTGTTACAGTGATCAGTTTACCTGTCTGTCACCACTCACAAATTATAAAATCAATGACAGCACATTATTCATCTTTGAATCCCTGATATCTAAGCAATGCCTGGGTTATAACAGAGAATCTGTAAGACCTTGTATGGAAGGAAGGAGGAAACGTGGAAGTGAGGAAGGAAAGACAGGTGGAGAGAAGAAGGGAGGACAGACATAATTGATTATACTTTCAACCAGAAACAGCAGGCATGGTGTGAGAAGTGCTAGAAAAGCATTCTTTCCCCAATATGTTAATTCTACTTGCCCAGTGTCTAAAACGCCCTTTTTTGGAGATTTGTTCCTGGGGTAAAGACACTGTCTCTGGTTCTCCTTGTCATGGTTTCCCACCAATCACCGCCCCCGCCCCTCACCCCCACCCCACTAAGGGTGATGTGTGAAACTGTCAATAGCCAAGCACCTTAGCATTCACTTGCAAGATGGATTTTCTAAAGACAAGTGGGGAAAAGGCACGTCAGTACTTTGGTGCTAAAAGTGGAGGAACAGGGGGCCCCAAAAAGGGAAGGGAGGGATCCGTTTCAGTGAGTCAGAGTCATAAGAATGAGAGCATGCGATTCCCATACCCACCCTGCCCTGCCCTCCCATCGGAAGCATTCTCCCTTGCCTACATCACTCGGAGCAAGTTCTGTTTTCAGGACGGAGCTGGTGGCCAGTTCTCCTGCCTAGGGAAGGCAGGAGTCTCTGGTGACTGCCTGCTGCTTCTGTGCTGACAGAATGTCTTTTTTTTTTTTTTTTTTTTGCCTTTTATGTACTCATTTGTTATTACTTCAGCCCCCTTGACTTTGAACTTGGTAAGGGAAAAGACTCTCTCTACTTTCATCCTCCAAACTGAAAGGGCCTTCAGAGGTCACTTTATCCAACTCTGCCTCATGCTGGAATCATCTGTAGCACTTCTCCCAAGCCCCTCGAGGGAAGAGAGGCTAGTGATCTCTCTTTAACAGCCATTCCATTTTGGAAAATTCCAAGAGCTAGATATAAGCTAGAACCTGTTGCTCTAAAACTTACACAAAGGAGAGAAACAAGTCAAAACAAGTGACTTGTGTTAGGTCACAGTTGGGAAAATTCTGTAGAAGTCCAACGGTAATGAAAAAGATTGTCTCTTTGCCTTATTTTTTTCAGTAGACATTGATTGGCCCACATAAATGAACAAGTACAAGCAAACACACTATTGTTTGATCACATTCCCACAATGATTTCTTTCCTCTAGCAGAAACAGTAAATACCTAGAGATCAGTGACTCAAACTTTTTGAACTCAGTACCACTTTAAAGTCTTAGAAACCGTTATGAGCCTTAAAGTCTTTTGTTTTTACAAGTTATATCTGTTGATATTTAACATATTAGAAACTGAAACTGAGAAAATCCTTGGTTATTTATTAATCAATTTAAAAATAATTTTAAAAACCATTATAAAATTAACATAAGTAACATGTTTTTATGAAAAATAGCTAATTTTCCAAAAAGAAAAAGTATATATAGCAAGAAAAGTGGCTTTTTTTTTTTTTTATTATTTCTGCAACTCTCTTGAATGTCTGGCCTAACAGATTTGGATTCTCATGTCTGCTCTGCACTCAATCTGTTGTAATACCAATGCCATGTCACCTCCAGAAAACTCCACTATATACTTGTGTGAAAATCAGAGTAGAAAAGGCAAATAATATATTAATACTGTTATTACTGTTAAAATAGTTTTGAGATCATGGACCTCCTAAAAGGATCTCAAGTAACTAAGATCACTTACATAGGTGGGGACCAGTGCAAAGTGCAAATGCTGTTTCTTGTCCAAAAGTTATAAAGAATTTCAAGACAGCCACAGCAGAACATTGAACTGAGCTCTGAGCTTGGGGCCCTGTGTGACTTCACGGCTTCTGCAGGCAACTTCAGGGGTCTCTGACCACATGTCGAGAACTGCTGCTGTAGAGTTATACTTGCTTCTTGAATCAAATGAGTGGCTTAAGACAATTAGTGTACACCAGGGTGATATCAAGTTAGGAGTGTGTGCATGTATGTGTGTTTGACCTGCTGGATCACCAGGTATAAGTGTTCTTGATTAATAACATATACCTAACAAGATAAAAGCATAACTTACACAGATTTTCCCTCTGGGTGTATATCATAAAACCTTATTCTCTTATTCAGCCTATTATTCCACACTGACCCTAAACACACACACACACACACACACACATTTTTGCATGTACACACATACTCCTTGAGCTGATGAGTTGCATGCATGTGGGTGTATGCGTTACACGTGTGATGGGTTGTACATACCCTTTGTGTTCCAAATGGCTGCACACCAGATAGTCAGATATTTGTCATGGTTTCCTGTTTTGGGTTTTTATTGGGTTATAGGCTTTGATCAGCAAAACTGATATCTCTAGTCCCCATTTTCCTGTTTGGTACCTTATACATAGTAGACACTCTAAGCATTTGCTGAGTTAAATTTTATAACTCTGGTAGTTAGAGAAAATTATGCTTATTAAATACTGTTAGCAACTGATGGTTGGCACATAGATATCCCATTTGATTCTCCTTCCTGAGAACTCAACACTTAGGGAGGTCACCATCCCACTAATAATAGGTAGACTTGTCCAAAGAAGAACAGTATGTCATTGTCATTCTACTAGAAACAAGGTAACAATATTTCATGATTCTCCTGAAATTCAGGCATGAGTTTAGCTAATAAAGAACATAAGGTTTCTGTAGTATTTGTGTGTGTGTGTGTGTGTGTGTGTGTGTGTGTGTGTGTGAGACAGAGTCTCACTCTGTCACCCAGGCTAGAGTGCAGTGGCATGATCTCAGCTCACTGCAACCTCTGCCTCCCAGGCTCAAACAATTCTTATGACTCAGACTTCCTAGTAGCTGGGACTACAGGTGCGCACCACCGTGTCCAGCTAATTTTTGTATTTTTAGTAGAGACGTGATTTTGCCCTATTGGCACTCAAACTCGTGACCTCAGGTGATCCACCCACCTCAGCCTCCCAAAGTGCTGGGATTACAGGCGTGAGCCACTGCACTTAGCCAGGCTTCTGAAGCATTTAAAACAATACCCTATGGTTTCTGTTATATAACAGTCTGGATGTATCCCATCTCTGTTTCTGTTGATCCCGCTCCTTTGGGACGTACTGTTAGTGTCTTCATGGCATCTGTTCTGGAATCGTTATGTCTGTATCTTATCTGTTATTTTCTACATTTTAATGAAAGTGTCATTGCTGATATCTTTGCATCATTATTGATTGTCAACATTTGATCACAAACATTTATGTCTTCCTAAAGAACAAAACACCAGAATAAAATGATAATTAATATGTAAAAATATAAAAATTAACTATAATGCCCTAGACTCCAAGTAACAAATTAATCCATTTCAAAGAATAGTATACACATGTATAAATATAATGTAGCCTCAGTTACAATTCTGGTCAAATCACCTCTCTCTTCAACACTGAAGAAAGTGACTGTGGCCTCTCTCCCACGCTAAGACAAACTCTTACAATAAGAGGATTAATCTTTCACCGAAAATGACAGAATATCCTTCTGTTCTCATTAGAAGTTAATACTGCTCCAAGTACAAAGGACCCCTGGATCTTTAGTTCAAATCTGCCACTTACAGATAAGGAAACTGAGGTTCAGCCACATGAAGTGACTTATTTGTCCAAAATCACACACAGCTGTTTAATGGCAGCACTGGGACTCAAACGCAGTTCTCCTAACATTAGATAAAGGACCATCCAACCACAAGAATGTGAGCCTGCAAGTCAGCGTGGGTCCAGGTAACTGAAAATCTAACCACTGATTACTAAAAATCCAAGCACTGATGTATTAGGGATCGTCAATAAGTAAAATACAAAACATCTCCATATCTAGCCAGGTGCCAAAGCCCTTAACCAGTACCCTGAGCACTATCCCCTCCCAGATGTATGAAGTATCTTTCCTTCCTCTTTAGCATCTTCATTCTCTTCCCCTTTACCAGCCCTTTTTCTTACTTCCAATGTATATTTATCACCTTGGGAAGAAATAAAAACAAACCTCTACATGGCTGGCTACTCCTTGTAGTTGTAATTCTATTTCTTTCCTGACAGTTACTGCCAAATTCTTGGAAGTTATATACAGGCATACCTTGGAGATATTGCAGGTTTGGTTCCAGACCATAGCAATAAAGTGAATAATAATATCACAATAAAGTGAGTCACACTTTTGAGTTCCTGGTGCAAAGTTTTGAGTTCCCTGGTGCATACAAAAGTTACGTTTATGGCCGGGCGCGGTGGCTCAAGCCTGTCATCCCAGCACTTTGGGAGGCCGAGACGGGCGGATCACGAGGTCAGGAGATCGAGACCATCCTGGCTAACATGGTGAAACCCCGTCTCTACTAAAAATACAAAAAACTAGCCAGGCGAGGTGGCGGGCGCCTGTAGTCCCAGCTACTTGGGAGGCTGAGGCAGGAGAATGGCATGAACCCAGGAGGCGGAGCTTGCAGTGAGCCGAGATTGCGCCACTGCACTCCAGTCTGGGCGACAGAGCGAGACTCCGCCTCAAAAAAAAAAAAAAAGTTACGTTTATATTATACTGTAGTCTATTAAAAGTGTGTGCAATAGCATTGTGCCTAAACAATGTACATACTTTAATTTTAAAATACAGCTAAAAAATGTTGATCATCTGAGCCTTCAGTGAGTAGTAATCTTTTTTGCTGGTAGAGGGTGTTGCCTCAATGTTGATGGCTTCTGACTGACCGGTAAGGGTACTGGGTGTTGAAGGTTAGCATGGCTGTTGCAATTTCTTAAAATAAGACAACAACGAAGTTAGCCTCATTGATTGGCTCTTCCATTCACAAAAAACTCTTCCTTTCACAAAAAACTCTTCCTTTCACAAGAGATAGCTGACAGCATTTTACTCTCAGTGGAATTTCTTTCAAAATTGGGGTCAGTCCTCTTAAACCCTGCCACTGCTTTATCAACTAAATTTATGTAATATTCTAAATCTTTGTTGTTGTTTTAACAATGTTTATAGCATCTTCATCAGGAGGAGTTTCTATTTTAAGAAACCACTGTCTTTGCTCATCCATAAAAAGCAACTCCTCATCTCTTCAAGTTTTATTATGAGCTTGCAGGAATTCAGTCACATCTTCAGGCTCTACTTCTAATTCTAGTTCTCTTGCTATTTCTACCACATCTGCAGTTACTTCCTTCACTGAAGTCTTGAACCTCGCAAGTCACTCCTTAGGGTTGAAATCAACTTCTTCTAAACACCTGTTAATGCTGAGGTTTCATCTTCCTCCCATGAATTACTAATGTTCTTAATGGCATTTGAAATGGTTAATCCTTTCCAGAAAGTTTTCAACTGACTTTGCTCAGATCCATCAGAGGAATCACTATCTGTGGCAACTTTAGCCTTTCAAAACGTATTTCTTAAATCATAAGACTTGAAAATCAAAATTACTACTTGATCCCTGGGCTGCAAAATGGATGTTGTGTTAGCAGTCATGAAAACATTAATCTCCTTATACATCTTCATCACAACTCCTGGGTGACTAGGTGCATTGTCAAAGAGCAGTGATGTTTTTAAAGACATCTTTTTATTTTTTCTGAATAGTAGTCTCAACAGTGGGTTTAAAGTGTTCAGTAAAACATGCTGTAAGCAGATGTGCTGTCATCTGGACTCCTTGTTCCCCTGACAGAGCACAGGCAGAGTATATTTAGCATAATTCTTAAGGGCCCTAGGATTGTGAAAAGGGTAAATGAGGACTGACTTCAACTTAAAGTCACTAGCTGCATTGGCTCCTAAGAAGAGAGTCAGCCTGTCTTTTGAAGCTTTGGAAACAACCATTGACTTCTCATTAAAATGAAAATCCTAGAGAGCATCTTTTTCCAATGAAAGATGTTTTGTCTACATTGAAAATCTGTTTAGTGTAGCCACCTTCATCAATGATCTTAGCTAGATCTTCCATATAATTTACTGCCGCTTCTCCATCAGTCCTTGCTGCTTCACCTTGCACTTTTATGTAATGGAGATAGGTTTCTTTCCTTAAACCTCATGAACCAACCTCTTGTAGATTCCAGCTTTTCTTCTGCAGCTTCCTCATCTTGCTCAGCCTTCATAAAATTAAAGAGAGCTAGGACTTTGCTCTGAATTATGCCTTGGCGTAAGGGAATGTTTGGCTGGTTTGATCATGCATCCAAACCACTAACATTTTCTCCATATCAATAATAAGGCTGTTTTGCTTTCTTACTATTATTGAGTTCACTGGAGTAGAACTTTTAATTTCAAGAACTTTTCCTTTGCATTCAGAACTTGGCTGTTTGGCCCAGCTGAGATGGGCTTTTGGCTCATCTTGGCTTCCAACATGCCTTCCTCACTAAGCTTAATCCTTTCTAGATTTCGATTTAAAGTGAGAGACATGGTCTTTCCTCCACTTGAACACTTAGAGGTCATTGTGGCATTATTAATTGACTGATTTCAATATTATTGTGTCTCAGGAAATACCAAGACCCCAGGAGAGGGAGGGTCAAGGGAACAACCAGTTAATGGAGAAATCAGAACACATATAACATTTATTGATTAAGTATGCCATCTTATGCGGGTACAGTATGTGGTGCCCCAAAACCATTACAATGGTAACAGCAAAGATCACTCATGATAGATCACCATAACTGATAAAATAATAATGAAAAATTTGGAAATATTGTGAGAATTACCAAAATGTGACACAGAGACATAAAGTGAGCACACACTGCTGGAAAAATGGGGCCAACTGACTTGGCCAGAGGGTTGCCACAAACATTCAATCTGCCAGAAGCACAGTATCTGTGAAGTGCAATAAGGCAGAGTAGAAGAAAACAAGGTATGCCTGTAAACCCTGGAGGCCTCCCTTTTCTCACTTCCTTAAACTCCCTTAAGGCCTCACAGTCTTACTGCCACCCCAGTACCTTACAGAAACCACCCACTCAGAGGTCAATGATCTGCTTGTTGCTAAATCAAATGACTTTTACTTAGTCACAATTGTCCTTGATATCAGTGATTATGCTTCCCTACTAGTGACAGCTGTCGTAATAATACAGAAGCTTTGATACTTAAAAATAGATCAGATGTTGGCTGGGCATGGTGGCTCATGCCTGTAATTCCAGCACTGTAGGAGGCCGAGGCAGGCAGATCAATTGAGCTCAGGAGGTTGAGACCAGCCCAGGCAACATGGTGAAACCTCGACTCTACAAAAAATAGCTGAGCATGGTGGCATGTGCCTGTAGTCCCAGCTACCTAAAGGGCTAAAGCTGGAGGATCATTTGCGCCTGAGAGGTCAAGGCTGCAGTGAGCTGTTCGCGCCACTGCACTCCATCTTGGGCAACAAAGGGAGACCCTATCTCAAAAAGAAAAAAAAACAAAGATCAGTTGTTAATAGGCTGTTTGTAAGTTCAGTGTAATCCCAGCACTCTGGGAGGTCAAGGCAGGCAGATCACCTGAGATCAGGAGTTCGAGACCAGACTGGCCAATATGGGGAAACCCTATCTCTTCTAAAAAATACAAAAAAAAAAAAAAAAAAAAAATAGCTGGGCATGGTGACACGCACCTATAACCCCAGCTACTCGGAGGCTGAGGCTGGAGAATCACTTGGACCCAGGAGGCAGAGGTGGCAGTGAGCCGGGATCGCACCACTGCACTCCAGACTGGGTGACAGAGAAAGACTCGGTCAAAAAAAAAAAAAAAAAAAGCGGAGCAAAGCAAAGCATGGACTCTAGGGTCAGACTACCTGGTTCAAATCTTACTTGTACAATTCACTAACTGGGTCCCTTAAGCAAGTTGTGCCTCCACTTCTAAATCTATAAAATAGGGACGTAACACTAACTAATTCACAGTCTTGGTGAAAGTCCATGCAATATGCTTGGAACTGTCTGCCACATATTGCGTTCTCAGTAAATGCGAGTTGTTGTTGATGCTATATTCATAAATCCAAGGTGAACAAGAAGAGACTAAGTTTGCAATCTTCACTCACATATCCACCAAATAGAAATGTTAGTTTAGGCTCTGAAGTTTATGTTTCTCTTTGCCACCATAAAACATTCCACTCTTGGACATCCTTCCTTAAAATGGATCAATTTGTAAATCTGTTGAGGCAGATTAGACCTCCCTCTGCTGATGGTCTCTAGAAATATCTGAGAGGTATGGGATCCATGACCCAATCACCTGAGATTCATTTAAATGAAGAACAGATTCGAATGAATGAACTTAACCTCACGGAATGCCCATGGCTTACAACAATCATCTCCAAGCAGCATTTTCTCCAAGCTACCCCTTTACGTTCTCCAATCTCTAGCCATCTCCTGAATTTGCATAAGGCATCTGAAATTCAGGCTGAGCTCTAGCCACATATTCCAGATTTTTTCCAGTTTAGTCTTCACTTTTCCTTGCCCCGGCTAGTAACTGTCTTGTGTGTAAGCTCAACATTTTTCACATACCATATGATTCCCTCTTTGTTCTGCACCACCATAATAATCATAATCACAAAGGAAGATGTTGCTTGAGTGCTCACCATGTGCCAAACTCATTTCTAAGTATTTAATATGTATCGTCATCCCCATCATCCGATGCTTCACTTCAAAGGCGCATGTAACATTCTGCGTTTTCTCACTTTCTTTTCTTTTTTAGACAAATATAGAATGGTCCTATTGCAATACATTTTCTCACTTTCAATTTTAAAAAATGCCCTCTACTTTCATTATGACTGCAGCACATTCCTCTCACTGCTTCTGTGCATATAGGAAATAACAGGCTTAGTAAAGCTTATCACACCTCAAAACCCACCACAGATGCAACCAACAAATTATTGATAAGGGACAGCCAGATGGCCAAAGCTAAAATAACTGTCCCAACAACTTATTCCAGTCTTTGGTGGCAGTCGATGTGCCTTTGCCTGGAGTGCAACTTTGTTCATAGCAATAAAATAGTATAAACTGAAAGATGACTAGAGACACTTACGTAGGTTTGTTGCATGTTTACCAGGTCCCAGGCACTGTTCTAAGAGCTTCACATGTATTATTTTTGTTTCATCTTCAAAACAGTCAGGAGGTGACTACTGTTATGATTTCCATTCTACAGACAAGGAAACTGAGGTTAAAGAAGTAATTTGCCCAAGTCATAGTAAGCCAGAATTGAGACACAGGTGCTCCTGACAATGAAGTCTATGTCTCAGCCACCCAATGCCTAGGTTGACTTCTGTAGCAGTGTACTCTCCTGTCTTTCTAGCCACTTCTGACTATTGATTCTTTGTCTCCTCTGGCTTCTCTCCCTTTTCCCTTTCTCCACAGGACTCTTGAAGTCCTAGGAATGGTCGCTCATTTTTACAGTCACTGAGCTTGATTATAAACCCTCTGGAGCAAGGGTCCCCAACCCCTGGGCAGCAGATAAGTACCAGTCTGTGGCCTGTTAGGAATGGGGCCACACAGCAGGAGGTGAGTGATGGGCAAGCAAGCATTACTAGCTGAGCTCCACCTCCTGTCAGATCAGCCGCAGCATTAAATTGCAGCATTACATTCTTATAGGAGCGCTAACCCTATTGTGAACTGCACATGTGAGGGCTATAGGTTGTGTGCTCCTTATGAGAATCTAATGCCTGATGATCTGAGGTGGAACAGTTTAATCCCAAAACCATCTCTCCCTAGCCCTCCATGGAAAAACTGTCTTCCACAAAACTGGTCCCTGGTGCCAAAAAGGTTGGGGGCTGCTGCTCTAGAGTCCAACCTGTTCATTCCTGTCTCCCTAAAGACGGTGTCAGCGCCTGGCAATAGTACATAAACAGTATATTTTTCTTGAACGAATGAATGAACAATTCACTTTTCTCAAGATTATTTGGAAAATAGTAATCATTTCACTCTAAATGAATGATAGGAGCTTCGCCCCTTACAATTTTATGGTTTTCTTTGACTCATGTGATGCCGGAGCTCATCAATATAAGACATTGGTTCTCAACCAGGGGCAATTTTGTCCCTCCATACCCACTCCTCTGGAGACACTTGGCAATGTGTGGAGATGTTTTTAAATGTCACCACTGTAGATGTGCAGAGAAGGAGAAGATGCCCTGGCATCTAGTGGCAAGGATGCTGCTGAACATATGATGTGCAAGACAGGGATGCTGCTAAACATCCTACAATGTGGGTGACAGTCACCCACAACAAAGAGCTATATGAGTTTGAGGTTGTAGTGAGCTATGATTATGCCACTGCACTCCAGTCTGGGCGACAGAGCAAGGCTCTGTCTGTAAGAAGAAACAAACAAAACCAAATAACCAAATATTTTTACAGCATCCTTCTCAGTCAGGTGGGCCAAGTTCTTCCTGTCACTTCTGGGATAAGGCAGAAATCTATGTGACCCAAAGGACTGTGCCCGATATGGCTGTCCACCTCTCCAGTTCATCTCACACCATATTCTCTCTCTCTGTCCTCTCTGTCCAAAAGTCAATAATGCTGAGGTTGAGAACACTGGTATCAGGGTTTGTTCTTCATAAAACTGGTATCCTGGTATCTGAGGAGGGCCAGAGATGTCTAAGCCCCACTGTTTAGCTGAGTGCCAAGTACTGTAACCTGGGATTAGCACTGCCCTCTGAGTTGAAGAGAAGAAACAGGGGAAAATTGGGGATCCAGCCTGAGGATCCAGAGGTCTAATTACTGGCCCTGAAGCCAGGTACCGACATGAGTTACTGCTGTAGGCAAGTTGTTTAACCTCCCTGGGCTCAACTTTTCATCTGTAAAGGGGAAAGGGGGAAGGAGTAAGGTGAGCCCTGTCTAGATCTAAAACTCTCTAGTTTCAAAGATAAATAGATGGGACTCAATTAAACTAAAAAGCTTCTGCACAGCAAAATAAACTATCAGCAGAGTAAACAGACAACCCACAGAGTGGGAGAAAATCACAATCTATACATCTGACAAAGGACTAATGTCCAGAATCTACAAGGAACTCAAACAAATTGATAAGAAAAAACAACAAATAATCCCATCAAAGATGAGCTAAGAACATGGATAGACAATTCTCAAAAGAAGATATTCAAATGCCCAACAAACATATGAAAAAATGCTCAACATCACTAATGATCAGGGAAATGCAAACTGAAACCACGATACCATACCATCTTACTCCTGCAAGAATGGCCATAATCAAAAAATCAAAAAATAATAGATGTTGGTGGGGATGCAGTGAAAAGGCAACACTTTTACACTGCTGGCGGGAATGTAAACCAGTACAACCAGTATGGAAAAAGGTGTGGAGATTCCTTAAAGAAGGAAAAGTAGAACTACCATTTGATCTAGTAATCCTGCTAGTGGGTGTCTACCCAGAGGAAAATAAGTCATTATACCAAAAAGATATTTGCACACGCATATTTATAGAGGCACAATTCGCAATTGCAAAAATGTGGAACTGGCCGGGCGCAGTGGCTCAAACCTATAATCCCAGCACTTTGGGAGGCCGAGGCGGGCGGATCATGAGGTCAGGAGATCGAGACCATCCTGGCTAACACGGTGAAACCCCGTCTCTACTAAAAATACAAAAAATTAGCCGGGCGTGGTGGCGGGCACCTGTAGTCCCAGCTACTCGGAGGCTGAGGCGGGAGAATGGCATGAACCCGGGAGGCGGAGCTTGCAGTGAGCCAAGATCGCGCCACTGCACTCCAGCCCGGGCGACAGAGCGAGACTCCGTCTCAAAAAGAAAAAAAAAATGTGGAACTAGTCCAAATGCCCATCAATCAACGAGTAGACAAAGAAATATATATATAATGGAATACTACTCAGCCATTAAAAAGGGATGAAATAATGCCATTCACAGAAACCTGGATGGAACTGGAGACTATTATTATAAATGAAGTAACTCAAGAATGGAAAACCAAACATCACATGTTCTCACTCATAAGTGGGAGCTAAGCTGTAAGGATGCAAAGGCATAAGAATGATACAATGGACTCTGGGGACTCGGGGGAAAGGGTGGGAGGGTGGTGAGGGATAAAAGACTAGACACATTGGGTACAGTGTACACGGGTCGGGTGATGGGTGCACTGAAATATCAGAAATCACCACTAAAGAACTCATTCATGTAACCAAACACCACCTGTTCCCCAAAAACCTACTGAAATTTTTAAAAAGAAAAAAATAAATAAACAAAACTCTAGTTTTAACAAATTCTGAAACATGAACTTTTTTTAACTGGTCCTCTGTTTCATAACCAATCCCAAGTCAAGTTTTATCTTTACCTTTAAGAACCTCCTGCCACTGTCCCTTTTTTTCTTGACTCCCTGTTATTCTTCACTCTCTATTATTCTTCACTTCACCACCTCCTCCTCCCCCGCATACACATGCACACATATACACACTCACACACATTCACACACACACACCCACACCCACACACACACTCTCACATTCACAGACTCACATATCCACACACTCACCCATCCCACACACACACACTCACTTATCCCCCCCCCACACTCACACTCACCCACCCCCACACACACCCTCCCACACACACACCCTCCCACACACACACCCACCCACCCACACACACACTCACTCACTCTCTTCCTCCATCCGGGCCCTCATTGTCACCACCTGGATTATAGCAAGAAACTCCTAATTGACCTCTTTTTCTCCAGGGTTAAACATTTTAACCTGGATTCTCAGCAGCCCTTCCTACAAAGCGTAAGGTATGTTTCCCTCCTCCCTGTGCTCTTCTCATCCTCCCCAGAGAGTTGCTCCTGTTTCAGATTCCTTCTGCAAGGAGGCTTCTCTGAAGTCAGCAGAATTGCCTCTTCTTTGCTTACATTCTAGTGCCAGGTTCCATTTTCCTCTTGCGATTTTTCACGACACCTTCCCTGCAGCTAGGAGAGCAGTACTGGCCCTGGGTTACAGTGCTCAGCACTCGGCTAATTGGTAGGGCTTATAAATCCCAGGCCCATCTCAGCCAGCAGAGCATAGGTTTCAGGAAATAATAAGAAATCTATACATCTGTGTGCTTACAATGTGTCCAAGCATCACCTCGGCCACGGAATGGTGAAGATGTGCCTCAAACACACTGTGGGAGGCTGGGGTAGGCTCATTGTTTCTGCCTGCCAAAGACGGGCACCACGAGATTCCAGAGAAAGAACAGAAGGCCCCTCGCCTTCCTTCCTATGAACAATCGACCAGAAGGAAGCGGGATACTTGGCCAGGACTTCCCTGCAGGAAACCTGGGTCCTACTGGGGCCTCCTGTTTCCCCTCCCTCACTCGCCCTGGTTCAGTTCCAGGTGAATGATCAGCCTGTGTGGTAAACAGACACCAGAAAGAGGCAAGTGCAAGCTCCTATGGAATTTTTTTTTTTTTTTTTTTCCTTTTTTTTTTTTTTTTTTTTTTTTTTTTTTTTATTATACTTTAAGTTCTAGGGTACATGTGCATAACGTGCAGGTTTGTTACATATGTATACTTATGCCATGTTGGTGTGCTGCACCCATCAACTCGTCAGCACCCATCAATTCATCATTTATATCATGTATAACTCCCCAATGCAATCCCTCCCTCCTCCCCCCTCCCCCCTCCCCATGATAGACCCCAGTGTGTGATGTTCCCCTTCCCGAGTCCAAGTGATCTCATTGTTCAGTTCCCACCTATGAGTGAGAACATGCGGTGTTTGGTTTTCTGTTCTTGTGATAGTTTGCTAAGAATGATGGTTTCCAGCTGCATCCATGTCCCTACAAAGGACGCAAACTCATCCTTTTTTATGGCTGCATAGTATTCCATGGTGTATATGTGCCACATTTTCTTAATCCAGTCTGTCACAGATGGACATTTGGGTTGATTCCAAGTCTTTGCTATTGTGAATAGTGCCGCAATAAACATACGTGTGCATGTGTCTTTGTAGTAGAATAATTTATAATCCTTTGGGTATATACCCAGTAGTGGGATGGCTGGGTCATATGGTACATCTAGTTCTAGATCCTTGAGGAATTGCCATACTGTTTTCCATAATGGTTGAACTAGTTTACAATCCCACCAACAGTGTAAAAGTGTTCCTATTTCTCCACATCCTCTCCAACACCTGTTGTTTCCTGACTTCTTAATGATTGCCATTCTAACTGGTGTGAGATGGTATCTCATTGTGGTTTTGATTTGCATTTCTCTGATGGCCAGTGATGATGAGCATTTTTTCATGTGTCTGTTGGCTGTATGAATATCTTCTTTTGAGAAATGTCTGTTCATATCC
This sequence comes from Rhinopithecus roxellana, assembly GCF_007565055.1. Lineage (NCBI taxonomy): Eukaryota > Metazoa > Chordata > Mammalia > Primates > Cercopithecidae > Rhinopithecus > Rhinopithecus roxellana. The sequence continues at coordinate 108,026,344 of NC_044563.1, forward strand.
TTTCCCCACTTTTTGATGGGGTTGTTTGTTTTTTTCTCGTATATTTGTTTGAGTTCTTTGTAGATTCTGGATATTAGCCCTTTGTCAGATGAGTAGGTTGCAAAAATTTTCTCCCATTCTGTAGGTTGCCTGTTCACTCTGATGGTAGTTTCTTTTGCTGTGCAAAAGCTCTTTAGTTTAATGAGATCCCATTTGTCAATTTTGGCTTTTGCTGCCGTTGCTTTTGGTGTTTTAGACATGAAGTCCTTGCCCATGCCTATGTCCTGAATGGTACTACCTAGATTTTCTTCTAGGGTTTTTATGGTATTACAAGCATTCTTATACACCAGCAACAGACAAGCAGAGAGCCAAATCAGGAATGAACTTCCATTCACAATTGCTTCAAAGAGAATAAAATACCTAGGAATCCAGCTTACAAGGGATGTAAAGGACCTCTTCAAGGAGAACTACAAACCACTGCTCAGTGAAATCAAAGAGGACACAAACAAATGGAAGAACATACCATGCTCATGGATAGGAAGAATCAATATCGTGAAAATGGCCATACTCCCCAAGGTTATTTATAGATTCAATGCCATCCCCATCAAGCTACCAATGACTTTCTTCACAGAATTGGAAAACACTGCTTTAAAGTTCATATGGAACCAAAAAAGAGCCCGCATTGCCAAGACAATCCTAAGTCAAAAGGACAAAGCTGGAGGCGTCACGCTACCTGACTTCAAACTATACTACAAGGCTACAGTAACCAAAACAGCATGGTACTGGTACCAAAACAGAGATATAGACCAATGGAACAGAACAGAGTCCTCAGAAATAATACCGCACATCTACAGCCATCTGATCTTTGACAAACCTGAGAGAAACAAGAAATGGGGAAAGGATTCCCTATTTAATAAATGGTGCTGGGAAAATTGGCTAGCCATAAGTAGAAAGCTGAAACTGGATCCTTTCCTTACCCCTTATACGAAGATTAATTCAAGATGGATTAGGGAATTTTTTTTTTAACTTTAACTTAGTTGTTTTTAGAAACAACAGTTTTTGAAATCTTCAAATTTTCTTTCTTTCTTTTCTTTTCTTTTCTTTTTTGTTTTGGCAGACTCTTGCTCTGTCACCCAGGCTGGAGTGTAGTGGTGCAATGTCAGCTCACTGCAACCTCTGTCTGCCTCCTGGGTTGAGGCTATTCTCCTGCCTCAGCCTCCCAAGTAGCTGGGATTATAGGCACCCGCCACCATGCCCGGCTAATTTTTGCATTTTTAGTAGAGATGAGGTTTCACCATTTGGTCACACTGGTCTTGAACTCCTGGCCTCTCGCCCACCTTCATCTCCCAAAGTGCTGAGATTACAGGTGTGAGCTACCACACCCAGCCAAAATCTTCAATTTTTTAGTGAGGGACGCTAAGTACATTTTATATCATATGTACCCTGAACCTACTGTGTGCCTGATACCCTGCTTGGCCCTGAGAGAATAGGAAAGAACCAGTCTTTTACTATATGTGAGTGGTCATGAGCTAGCTAACTAATTTTCCGAACTCCACTGCTCATCAGTTAAGTAGAGACATTGGTACCTGAGTTATAGGGGTGTTGCGATGTCATCCAATGTTGATTATCTGTGAAGATATCTGGCACCATTTCTGACACACAGCAATCTTCTTGAACTTGGCATCAATTATTCATTTTAAAATAATCTTTTTTTAATAGCTATTTATATGAAAATATGTAAGACAAAGACCCAACTCTCTAAAATCTTACTTATAGTTATGGTTATGACACAGCCATGTGAGATTATTCATTTATGATGCAAACCAATACAACACAGAATTACCAGCCCAAATGGGCAAGGCAGACAGAGGTGCCCGGAAGTTCCAGGAAGGAGATAAACACATGGTCGGAAGAGGCGGGGACTTTGGTTAGCTAAAGGAGGAGCGGGATTCGGATGCACAGAAAGGTGAGGCAGGGAACTGGGGCTTTGGGCACTGTGTCACCTTCGATTTGCATCCTTCCTTTCTCTCTCTAAGGATATATCAATGGAGTCTTTCATACATCATCTGCCTTATTAAATAGGAACAATAGATACCATGAAGCCTGTTTTACAGATGAAAACAACCAAGGCCCAGAGAAAACCATGCAGCCAAGCTATCACCTTGGTTTTGTCTAAGAAGAGTATAGGGTAAAATGTTGTGAAGTTAAGGGGACTAGCATATCAAACACAGCTACCAGAGTAAAATAAGGCTACTCCAGCAGCTGTTATAGTAACAACCACAATAATAACAACCAAGCCAACAACAAACTGTTAACATGTACTGAGCACTTACTGATTGTGCCAGACATAATGGAAAATGCTAAATGTGCATTGATTCATTTGATTCTCATAATAGCCCCGTGAAATAAGTATCATTATCATAATCTTATTATGGCTCTTTTACAGAGGAAAAAATGGATGCTTGGAGAGATTCAGAAACTTTTTCCAAGGTTGCAAACTCAGGTCTGTCTACCCCAAAGCTCAGGCCCTGAACCACCATAGGAACTTTTTTCCCCCAAGCTCCTGAATCTTGCAGAGACCAGGCCCTCCTGAAATATTTTAGAAGGAGGCTATATAAGGATCTCGTCCTTACGTGGTGGCTGGACCATCATCTGCTCCACAAGAAGTGGATGTCAGTGGTTCAGGGCACAGCCTGGGGCATGGGTAACCGTTCCTTTCTCCTCTTTAGGATGTGAGGGCAGCTGTTATTTCTTCCATGCTTGCCCTCTCTTCTTCAGGCTCAGCAAACTCCACTCCTCTTGACAGCACTTCCACACTCTTCACCTTCCCAGTCTCTGTCTTCAGCAAACATCTAGTTTGTCCATGTCTGCCTTATAACTCAGCACCCCAAAATTAAAAGAAAGTCCTAGATATGGTTTGACTGTTGCAAAAAATGTTGGGACTGTCCCCTCTATTAATCAGAAAATTATACTTTCATTACTACCATCTCAAACTAGGTTAGGCTTTTAGCAACTGCTGGTTTCTTGAAGCTTGTGGTCAACCAAAATCCCCTTAAATCAAGTCAAAACTGTCCCATTCCATAGGCAAAGTCATTTCTATACATCTGGGAATTCCCACTGCATACGTATTTCATTGTAGGGATGTGAAAAAGAAATTATGAAACAATACATATGTTTCATTTCAAATCAAAGAAAACAGAAATGAATAAAGAAAAAATGAATAATCACCCTACTGCCAATCCCACCCTTTTTCTCCCCAAGGTAATCAGTATTAACAGTTTGGAGCCTATTCTTTTTTTTTTTTTTTTTTTTTTTTTTTTTTTGAGACAGAGTCTCTCTCGCTCTGCTGCCCAGGCTGGAGTGCAGTGGCGCAATCTCGGCTCACTGCAAGTTCTGCCTCCCGGGTTCACGCCATTCTCCTGCTTCAGCCTCCCGAGTAGCTGGGACTACAGGCACCTGCCACCACACCCGGCTAATTTTTTTTAGTAGAGACGGGGTTTCACCTTGTTAGACAGGATGGTTTCGATCTCCTGACCTCGTGATCAGCCCATCTTGGCCTCCCAAAGTGCTGGGATTATAGGCGTGAACCACTGCGCCCGGCCTGGAGCCTATTCTTATAAAACACATGCACAATATCCAAAGTTTCTTTTCAAAGATATCATACACTATGCAAAGTATCTGCAAACCATGACCCATGGACAAAATCTGATGCACTGCTTGCTTTTGTAAATAAAGTTTTATCGGAACACAGCCGTGCCTATTCTTTTGTGTATTGTCTATAGCTGCTTTTGCACTACAATTGCCAAGCTCAGTAGTTGTAACAAAAACCATATGGCCCACAAAGCCTACAACATTTACTATTTGGCTCTTTACAAAAAATATTTGCCCATTCCTATCCTATGCACTATACTAGCTTGGTTTTTCACTTAAGAAAACATTGTGGACATTAGGTCACTGCCTATGGAGCTAATATTCTTGTAAAAGCTACCTAGTATTTCGTAATATCCACAGTTTCTTCTATTATTTCACTATTGCTAGACACCAAAATTGTTTTCAGGTTTCTGTCACTATGGACAATGCTGTAATAAACACCTATTTCTTTTTTTTTTTTTTTTTTTTTTCTTTGAGATGAAGTCTCGCTCTGTTGCCCAGGCTGGAGTGCAGGGGTGCAATTCTGGCTCACTACAAGCTCCGCCTACCAGGTTCACGCCATTCTCCTGCCTCAGCCTCCCGAGTAGCTGGGACTACAGTCGCCCACCACCACACCTGGCTAATTTTTTGTATTTTTAGTAGAGACAGGGTTTCACCATGTTGGCCAGGCTGGTCTCGATCTCCTGACCTCGTGATCTGCCCGCCTCGGCTTCCCAAAGTGCTGGGATTACAGGCGTGAGCCACCGCGCCCAGCCTACACACCTATTTCTTAAATCCTTTAGAAGGCTGGGCCGGTCGCTCATGCCTGTAATGCCAGCACTTTAGGAGACTGAGGCTGGAGGATTGCTTGAACACAGGAGTTTGAGACCAGCCTGGGCAAGATGATAAGGCCCCATCTCTACGAAAAAAAAAAACAAAACAAAAACAAAAACAAAACTAAAAAACAAAGCCTTCAAAAGAAACTGGGTATAATGAAGAGAGCCAAGGGGCTCTTAAGAGAAATACAGCCCTAATCTCAAATGCAATGCTCTCACTGTGTCAATAAACCTCTTCAAGCAGCAGTTATAGCCAGCCCTGGGTGTTGCCATGCTCCTGTGAAAGCAATTATACTTTTAGGAAACAGAATATGTCTCCAAGTGAAAATCTTGTCCTGATGGACTCAACTACACTCTCCCCAGCTTTCCGTCAAAGCACAGAGCTTTTCCCTGAGTATCTGCTGTTACCTGACCTACCCACATTTCCCACTAAACCCTCCTTTACAACCCAGGCATTAGGCTGGGGCACACACCACTGCATCCAGGCAGGGTTTTCTGCCACTGCCAGGGCAAGAGGCACCTTGGAACAGGGGAGAAGGAGTTAGGCTCAGGAGAGAAGATACCTTTGATCCTAGAGATGGAGGGAATATACACACAGGTCACTTGTTTCTAATCTTTTGGGGATCACAGACTCCTGAAAGCTATAGACCTTGTCTCCCCAAAAACTATATCTTTTTTTTTCTGCATGAATTCTTCATAAATTCAGGGCATGCACAGAATTCCTGAAGATGCTATCCATGGGGCACAATCCCTAGGTTAACAACCCCAGCTCCAGGTACAGTGCAATCATGTTCCCTACGGTGGGTTACACACTGCAATCACGTTCCCTACAGCGGGTTACCCGCCCCTTGTCAGGAGTTTAAGACGCAGCATATTTCTCTGTGATTCATTAACACTTCCCTTCCTCCCATCATCGACCTTGTGCCTGTTGTTCCAAAGGACTTCCTCAGGCTGGCAGTCACGTGCCCCCTTCTTCCTCTACCTATCCTGTTTGGGAAGATAAACGGACTTCCTAGCCCTCAAACCACCTCTCACTGGGCACAAAACACAACCGTCAGTCCCACACGCTGATACGGTCCTTCCTGCCACTGCTGTCACCCTGACCTCCCTTCCTAGCCTCCAGTCAAGCCCAAGCTAGAAAGACCCTTTTCTCTCTAGCCCTTTGCCATCTGGAAAAGTCTTCCGGAACATTCCTAAAAGCTGTAAATCTTTGTGAACTAGTTTTTACTTTCTGGCCTCTGCCTGAAAATTTGATGACTTTGTTGTTGCTGAATTATAACAAATCAAGCTTGGTAAAAACGCTTCAAAAATGCCAAATTCAATAGTCAAGGAGGAGCTCCATGGGTATTTGTGCTGTCCCTTCCTTACTGGTCAGAAAAGTAGCACTAAATAAACCTGACGTCTGGTCAGTTCATTCTGTCAGAATGCTCGTGGTTTTCATTTATCTTGATTTTTTTATCAGTCTTGAAAAGTAATGCTTATTTTTTGTTATTTACAAAAACCGAGTGCACTTTAGTGTATTCTTTTTTTTTTTTTTTTTTTTTTTTTTTGAGGCGGAGTCTCGCTCTGTCGCCCGGACTGGAGTGCAGTGGCCAGATCTCAGCTCACTGCAAGCTCCGCCTCCCGGGTTTACGCCATTCTCCTGCCTCAGCCTCCCGAGTAGCTGGGACTACAGGCGCCCGCCACCTCGCCCGGCTAGTTTTTTTGTATTTTTAGTAGAGACGGGGTTTCACCGTGTTAGCCAGGATGGTCTCGATCTCCTGACCTCGTGATCCGCCCGTCTCGGCCTCCCAAAGTGCTGGGATTACAGGCTTGAGCCACCGCGCCCGGCCACTTTAGTGTATTCTAATGCCTCATAATGTCCATTAAACTGTTCTTGTCCTTTGACCTAGTAATACCCTTTCCAGAAATCTGCCCTGATAAAATACTAAGACATTAAAACAAAAATTACCTTCAGAGATGGCTATCTTGTTGTTATTGATGATAGCAAAAAGTACAAATGAAGTTAAATGTCCAAAACAGGTGATAGAATATAGCCATAGAATGGAACATTATGTTTGCCTTAAAAATTATGTCAATAACTTTTAATAATATCAAGAAATATTTATAACATGTTAAGGAAGCAAAACACAAAACTGTAAACAGTGCAATCTCAGCTAAATGTGCATGGAAATAAGTCTGGAAGTAATACACCAAGACTTAACATGATTTTCTCTGAGTAATGAAATTAGACTATTTTATACATTTATATATTTTTCCAGTTTTTCTATGAGCATGTGGTTTTTTTTTTTTTTTTTTTTTTTTTTTTTTTTTGAGATGGAGTTTTGCTCTTGTTGCCCAGACTGGAGTGTGCAGTGGCACAATCTTGACACGCTGCAACCTCCACCTCCCAGGTTCAAGTGATTCTCCTACCTCAGCCTCCTGAGTAGCTGGGATTACAGGCACATGCCACCACGCCTGGATAATTTTTGTATTTTTAGTAGAGACAGGGTTTCTCCATGTTGGCCAGGCTGGTCCTGAACTCCTAACTTCAGATGATCCACCCACCTTGGCCTCCCAAAGTGCTGGAATTATAGGCGTGAGCCATTGCACCATGCCAAGCATGTGATATTTTAAAAATAAAAACAACATAAAACTTATTTCTACATAGTAGAAAGAGCATGGGCCTTAGAATCAAATGACCTAGATCTATATTCTGACTATGTCCTTGGATAAGTGACTTAAGCTTTCTAGACCTGTTTCCTCAACAGTAAGTGGAGGTAATAATAGTGTTTACATCATGGAGTCATTGTGAGAATCATGTACCTTATGTACGTACTCTTAGTTTCTTTTTGGTAAGTGATGGAAACCACTATAAAGGCTGATGGTTGAAGGTTAGCTGCTCTTCTACCACCCAAAAGCAAATCTCAGATCAAATCTTCCACAATACCAAAAGTTTAGATTTGCTAAACTTTTAGAGTAAGCAGGAATAATGTGATTCCTACAGCTTTTACTGCATGCTCAGTGAAGTCCTTGTTCGCTGTCTTTTTAGCTGTTCAGACCAACCTCCACCTTACATGAAAGGGTCCTCAAGGTAGGTGAAACCATATTTCAGAGGTAAGGTTATGAGACCCTTATAGAAAGACTCAAGCAACAAAGAAATCCTCTAAGTAACTAGATAGAGGACCTTATAAGGGTCAAGTCATCTTATATACTTTTCACACAGGGTGGACAATAATAATACTTTTTAGCTAATCTGCAAATCTTGCATGTCACTCACTGAAAATACATGTACTCCCTTACAGATATCACACTAGAATTTGTCTCTCTCTTCTGTTTCTTCTGTTTTTTTTTTTAACATTTGAAACAATTCCGAATGCATTTCTGATTAACATGGAATTCTGATACAAATCATACAAGCCAGTCACATCCTGGTCCTGAAGGAATCATTTTGGGGTCTTTGCCCAGCTGCCTTTGAGATCGTCAGCCCTTCATGCTAAATTGTGAATCTGTGTAAGCTGCCAATCACTTTAAGAATCGCTTTTGCAAAACCATGATCTCCCTTGAAACATCAAATTGTTCTTGCCTTTCAATTTAACAATTCACTTATTGAAGTCTGTTCTAAAGCAGTTCTATCCAGTGCCCAGCACGCAGTCCCTGGTGCATCGCCGGTATTTTTTTTTTAATGCCTGCAGGAGACTATGAGAAAAAAACAACATGCCAAAGTGACACATGAATTAATTTTTTCCCATTTCTTTCTAAAGTGTGGCTATGTTTAAAGGGGGACGAAGACTGGATGGTAAAGGGTCTGTGGTCAGAACACTGAGAGGAAAGAGTCAGCCCTGACCCTGAAGTTCCAGGGCCAGAAAGGGTGCCCCATCCTACACCTGATTCCAAGTCTCACTGTGCCTCAAGGGATCCCAGAAGGAGGCCTGCTTTGGTATTCTGAGAGTTCTCCATTCAGAGTGGTTTTATCAGAGGAACTGAACCAGAAAGTATTTGACTCAGATAACAGGCTTAATTAACATTCTTCTCATTCTTCAAACAACTGATCAGGGTGGAGTACTGCCCATGTCTTACTGGAGGTAGACCTGGCACACCAGCTGCCTGAGACTCTCCTGGGATTTCCCAAAGTCATTTCTTTCTGCTGAACCCTAGGCTTCTCTAGGGATAATGTGTAATAATAACACTCCCCTTTGTTTTTTTTGTTTTTTTTTTTGAGACAGAGTCTCGCTCTGTCGCCCAGGCTGGAGTGCAGTGGCGCGATCTCGGCTCACTGCAAGCTCCACCTCCCGGGTTCACACCATTCTCCTGCCTCAACCTTCCAAGTAGCTGGGACTCTACAGGCGCCTGCCACCACACCCGGCCGATTTTTTGTATTTTTAGTGGAGACAGGGTTTCACCGTGTTAGCCAGGATGGTCTCGATCTCCTGACCTCGTGATCCGGCCATCTAGCCCTCCCAAAGTGCTGGGATTACAGGCGTGAGCCACTGCGCCCAGCCCCCTTTGTTCTTATGGGGCATATTTTTCCTCCCGTCTGCCCTATTGATTTCCAGCTTTATATGTCCAGGTTAGTGTTGATAGACCAAAGCCAGCCTACATAATAAAGATAATGATAATAATAATACGGTTTATAGAAACTTCTCTGAGGACTGGTACTAGGCTAAGCACTTGGTATTCACCAAATCACCCTTAGTTGAGCCTTCATGGAGTGCGGTTGGGACGTGGGGAGTGTCTCAGCTCCCACTGCCGACTCACCTTGAGTCTTCTGTATCCTCCCAAAAAGATCTACCTCCATCAAGACATTCAGGAACAATGGCTATTTTACTGAAGACTTTATGCAGAGATGGGCTTGTAGATGGAATCACAGTGTAGACCGAACAATAGGAACTTTGAAACATTTCCGTTAGCTTTCCAATGTCCACCCAACATTTCTTTCCTCTTCTAGTTGTCTCTTCATTTCTCCTGTTCTCTTCCCCACCTTTGCCTCTGTAATTCCCTTGGATATTCCAGAGCCATTAAGCACTGGCTCTACCTTGCAAAGCCCACCTGGCATCTCAGCTTCTGGAAAGCCAGGTAAACATCACAGAGCCCAATGAATTGACCTCAGGCGCTTCTCTTGTGGGGAGGGGGTTCTTAGCAAATTCTAGCCACTATTATTATCTGATAGAACGCTTACAACATTTATGAGAGGCAAGAGCTCTGTACTGTTATTGTTCCCATTTTGTGCAGCAAGAAACAAGCTCAGAGGTTAACTTGCCCATGGTCACTTAGCCAGATTCAGAACTGGGAGCTCCAGAGCTGTGGGTGGTCTTAATGGCTCTGCTTACTGTGACAGCATGTCCCAGTGAGCTCCAAATAGTTCCAATTGAAGCCTGTGTTCTTCACTGTCAACGCACTCTGGTCTGGAATCCTGTGATCGTCTTAACTATGCTAGAGGCTTATCCATTGTTGCATCCACAGCGCCTGGCATATCGAAGTGCCCAGTGAATATCTTCAGCTCCCAGATTGGTCTTGGGACAGCCTTCACCCCCCTGCCAAAACCAGCCCTATTCCCTTTACCTCTGAATTATAGAAGCTTTCAAATGAAATTCTGACTTGAGCCAAGCATATAGAGGGCTCACTTTCCCATGGCTGTGAGGCAAGTAATACTGACTCCAAATTAATCCGTCTCTGTGTGACAGCCTCCATTTATCATGTTGTGGACTCTGCAGCACAGAGAGGCTCAGGAAGGCCTTGCGACTACTGTGGACATTGGCATGAAGGCCATGATGCTTACTTACTCCAGCACCATGTTTCATATCTGCCTCTCCATCTGCCTGCCTTTCCCGGAGAGAATCCGGGATGGAGATGGATTACACTTGTTTATGGGCTTATGTTTCAAGTGAGAGTTGGACGGAGGCTTAATAGAATTAATTAATTCCCTCTGTTCTGTGAGAGATAGAAGAAAACTCTCTCTACCATAGCTGTCTCTGAGATGGCCCCAGAGACACTGCTAGGTGTTCACCTGGGATCCTTTCATTGCCCCCATCTCTAGTGCAAGTTCAACTTTGTTTAGAGCAATAAAGAAAAACAGTCTTTCCCTGCTTGCACGTTATTTGTATAGGAAATCAGCTCTGGAGTTTTTGTAGTTTTGATGTGTCAGCTTCAGGCAGCACAGGGGGCAGGTTCTTCCCTGCTTCTCTCTCCTTTTAGAGCAGAGACACAAATTCCATTGTCTGCATGGAGAGGTAACAGTGCAGAGCTTCAAAGCAAAGACTCTGAAGCCAGAATGCCAGGGTGTGAGTCCCAGCCACTTCACTACTAGTGTGGCCCCAATTCCCTTATCTGCAAAGTGGTGCCAGTGTAATAGTACCACTTCCCAAAGTGACTGCAGTGATAAAAAGTAAAACACTTTGAACAGTGTCTGACACATAGTGTTATATGTATGTGCACTCTGTATCATTATTATCAGTTATTATTTATGACAAGCTAGAAAGGAAAACAAATACGGCTCTGAGGACCCAAGTCATAGGGAGGAGGGACTGTGCCATCTTAGACAGCACATGCCTCATCTGCATTTGGCAGCCTAAGCCCATGGGCATACAGATCCAATGTTTCCAAAATCTGCCAATTTTTCAAGAGGAACTAAAAATCCAGATTTTGTGTGACATCTAATTTGCAATTGCTGACAACAAATTTAGAAACATTATTAAATACTGGGCTGGACAGAACAAAACCACACAGATTGGTGAGCACGGTCCAGCAGGGGGGCTCCAGACTGCAGTCTTCAGTTACTCCTTCCTGTCACTGCAGAATGGATGAGATCAAAGCTGTACACAGAAACACAGTTGTGCACTGGATGGCAGCAATTGTGCAGTAAGGACGCAAGGAGGGAGAGCCCAGAGGTTGAGAGCTCAGAGAAGAAGTTGGTTGCAGTCGTTCAGGCAAAACACAGAAAGAGGTGAATTGTTTTTATCACATCCAAGTAGGATTTGATAACCAAAAGGGAAGAGAGGGAGAGAGGGCTGGCAGCTGAGACTCGGATGGCAAGTGGTAGGTTGGCAGTGCCCAGGCTGGGGCAAGGCCATCCCAGCCCAAGAAAGCTTCCTAATGGGCTGGGGTAGCTGGCATCGTCCACATTGTGGATGGATATTTTAAATAAAGGCAGTAAATCTTTAAATTATGAGACCACCAATGTTTTCCAGTCACCTTTTGGCCATAGTGACTAAGAGCCTAGGCTCAGGAATCAAGTTACCTGGATTAAATCTTGGCTCTACCCCTTACCAGCTGTGTGACTTTAGGCAAGTAACTTAACCTCTCTGTGTCTCGTTTTTATCTGTAAAAATTAATGGTGCCTACCTCCTAGATGTCAAAATAAAGAAATGAAATGATACACATGAAAGACTAGCACAGTGACTAGCACATCGAAGTTAATAAAAATTATTGTGAATATAAGTTATAATCAATTAAATAAGTGTCAGCTTTTATTCCTCAATAAACCAACAGGGATTCACGCAGTACTTAATATATGCAAGTTTTAAAACCAGATTCCAAGGCCAGGCATGGTGGCTCACACCTGTAATCCCAGCACTTTGGGATGCCGAGGCGGTTGGATCACCTGAGGTCAGAAGTTTCAGACCAGCCTGGCCAACATGGCAAAACAGTGTCTCTACTAAAAATACAAAAATTAGTTGTATGTGGTGGACAGGCGCCTGTAATCTCAGCTACTCAGGAGGCTGAGGTGGGAGAATTGCCTGAACCCGGGAGGTGGAGTGTATTAGTCCATGTTTATACTGCTGATAAAGTCATACCTGAGACTGGGCAATTTACAAAAGAAAGAGGTTTAATTGGACTTACAGTTCCACATGGCTGAGGAAGGTCTCACAATCATGATAGAGGGCAAAAGGCACTTCTTACATGGTGGTGGCAAGAGAGAATGAGGAGGAAGCAAAAGTGGAAACCCCTGATAAACCCATAAGATCTCATGAGACTTATTCACTATCACGAGAATAGCACGGGAAAGACGGGCCCCTGTGATTCAATTACCTCCCATTGGGTCCCTCCCACAGCACATGGGAATTCTGGGAGATACAATTCAAGTAGAGATCTGGGTGGGGCACAGCCAAACCGTATCACAGAGGTCACAGTGAGCCAAGATCATGCCACTGCACTCCAGCCTAGGCAACAGAGTGAGACTCTGTCTAAAAAAAAAAAAATATTTCATAGGCAATATGAGGATTTTGAGGAGTGGTCCGATATCTTATTCCTTACAAAATTCCCAGCACAGAGTACGATGTCACATGTGAAGTACATGGCCAATAAATATTCCTTACATAAGGGGATGCTGCCCTCAGGGAATCTAGAATGAGGGATTGAAGTGAGGGGTAAGACCTAAGTGTGTAAAAAATTAACAATGAAAGATTTTAGCTTTTCAACTCATCAAAAGAAGAGAAATCCAAGGCAGAAGAGAGTGATTATCTAAACAAATCTCATGGTCATTGCTAGAAGAGTTCAGTTTCAGAAGTCATTTCAGGTTCCAGCAGTTAGGGGAAAGAATCATGGAAATAAAATTATAGCTTGGATGTGAAGCAAAAAAGCATTCCAAAAGGGGTGAATGAATGGAGAGAAAGTTACAAAATACAAGGTGTGTTTCAGAGACTGTGAACAAAGGAGTTCAATGGAGATAGAGTATTAAGAACTCCAAGTAAGTAAAGGAAATCTGAAAAGCTGGGTTGATAATTGACTGAGACAGGCCTTCAATGCCAGGCTATGGTAGAGACTACTAGATGTCTCCCCTTCTTCCATTTTAACAAGATATCTAATTTATTTTCCTAGCATAGACTATATTTCTCAGCCTTACTGGTAGCTGGGTGTGGCCATGTGACAAAGTTCTAAAGAATAAGACTTAAGGGAAAGTCCTATGCACAAATTCTGAAATGTGAACATAATGGCTGCAACTTCAGCACCATCTTAGATCATGAGGCACAATGTCAAAGATGATGAAAGGAAAAGAAAGGGACCAACCTCCCTGATGAATATATCAGCCCTGGACATCTGACCTCTGAACTGTTTCACATTAAAGAAACTTCTTTGTGATACAAGCCACTATGATTCTGGATCTTAACCTGTGCCTGAAATTATTCATAACTGATGAGGAAGCCAAAGACTTCACACTTTCGCCCTGGAGCAGCAGGCAACCATTGGAAGTTTAGGAGCAGGCAGGTTGTAAGATGAATATGTGGTGTGGAGGATACCACGGGAAACAATATGGCAGCAACTGTGCAGCAAGGAGGAAGCGCCCAGAGGCTAAGAGCTCAGAGAGGAAGTTGAGTGCAGCTATTTAGGCAAGAAGAATAAATGAGCATGTGCTGAAACCTGTCTGGGGGTAAAACCATTCTAAGAATTGGGATTTTAAAAAGTCATAAATACACAAGAGAATTTTCTTAGTCCATTTGGGAGGCTGTAACAGAATGCTCTAGACTGGGTGATTTACAAAGAGCATACATTTATTGCTCACAGTTCTGGAGGCTGGGAAGTCCAAGATCAAGATGCCAGAGGGCTTGGTGTCTGGTGAAGTCTTGCTCTCTGCTTCATCGCTGGCACCTTCTGCTGAGTCCTCAGGTGGCAGAAGAGGGGAGAAGTGGGAAGGGGCAAATAGACTCCTCTAAGCCCTTTTTATAGAAGCACTAATCCTATTCAGTAGGACGGAGTCCTGATAGCCTAATCACCTCTGAAAAGCCCTCCTTCTTAATACTATTGCATTAGGGGTTAGGTTTCAACATATTAATTTTGGGGGGATGACCCATGGGGGAATGACCCATGACCCAGAGACCATGGCAAATGCTTTTTAGCAACAACCTTTGTGGCCTAACTCCTCTATGCCTTGGTTTCTTCTTCATCTATATGATAACAGAGATAATAATTTCCATGCCAGGATAACTGTAAAGATATTTTTTTATTTATAGATGTTTGTAGTATACATATAATGTGCCCCCACACAGTGCTAGATGCTCAGGATACAGAGGTCAACAAAACTCTTAAGAAACAGAGGTACCCATCTATAAGGGGCAAAGACAATAAGTAAATAATGATACGAGACAATTTCTTCAGTGACAATTGCTATGCAGTTTAGAAAACTATGGTACAGCTGGGCGCGGTGGCTCATGCCTGTAATCCCAGCACTTTGGGAGGCCGAGGCGGACGGATCACGAGGTCAGGAGATCGAGACCATCCTGGCTAACACGGTGAAACCCCATCTCTACTAAAAATACAAAAAATTAGCCAGACGTGGTGGCGGGAGCCTGTAGTCCCAGCTACTCAGGAGGCTGAGGCAGGAGAATGGTGTGAACCCGGGAGGCGGAGCTTGCAGTGAGCCAAGATCACACCACTGCACTCCAGCCTGGGCAACAGAGCAAGACTCTGTCTCAAAAAAAGAAAAGAAAAGAAAAGAAAACTATGGTACATAGGTGTATTACAGGTGGCATGCAAGAGGATTCTAAATGGGAAGCAGACATTTTTAATTGTAATAGCTATATGTTTTTAACACATCTTAGAAAAATACATGCTTTTCTATTGATGAGAATGACATTTATTCATTCAACAAACATTACTTAAGCATCTACCAGGTACTAGATTAGGCACTAGGGGAATACAGCAGAAAGCAACACAGAAAAATCCCTGACATACCAGCGCTGGCATTACACATTTAAAAAAGAAAAAAATTAGGCCAGGCACGGTGGCTCATGCCTGTAATCCTAGCACTTTGGGAGGCTGAGGCAGGCAGATCACTTGAACCCAGGAGCTCAAGACTGGCCTGGGCAACATGGCAAAACCCAGTCTCTACTAAAAATACAAAAATTAGGCAGCTGTGATGGTGCAGGCCTACAGTCCCAGCTACTTGGGAGGCTGAGGTGGGAGGATCACTTGAGCCCAGGAGAAGGAGGTTGCAAGTGAGCCATGATTGTGCCATTGCACTCCAGCCTGGGCAACAGAGACCTCATCTCATATTTAAAAAAAAAAAATAGTTTTCTTTTAAAATACATATAAGTTTGAAAAATGGAGTCTATTTTATTAAGTAAACAATGCCTGGGGTTGGTAGATATGGCAAAAATGGTGAGGGTGATACAAAATCAGCCACATTTGGATGTGCTGGGTCTGAGGCAGCTTACTAAGTACCTATGGGAAGAAGAGTTGTCCAGGCTGGTGCTCTCACCTCGAACCTCATGGCCACATTCCCTCCCAGGTTCTGCCTGCCTCCTCCTGTTCTCACCCCAAGTCATGCAGTTACTCCTTTGACTATGTTCTGCGGGTTACACAAGATTAAATCAGAGTACTTCCATTTCAAAGTATAAGAAAACCCACTAATAGGACTCACTGTGGCAAAGCTTTGTAAATGAATAAATGAAGGAAACTTTGAATAAGAAAATATTTATAAAGAAAAGTGGTTTCACTTTTGCTTATTATATAGTTGGCTAACCATGAGTCACACTATGGAGAACATGGTTTTTTGAATCTATATTAATATCCTATAATTATCCTGTCAAAGCTCCCACTTAAGTAGACCATACTGTATTTGCATTCTAAATAAATACCACATACTAGAAATAATTTATCTCCTCAAGTAGATCAACAGAGCCCTACCTCTCCAGTTAAATGAACAATATAACCACATCACAACGTGTGACTGCTTTCCCTGGAGCCTGCTACACACCAGTCCTATTTCTACCCTAAATAATTCAAATTTCCCTTATAGAAAACAGGCATTAATGAACTGTACAGTAACTTTCATTTCCACAAACTTTACTCATTTCACATTACCCCCCAAACACCACACACACATACACCACCACC